>NC_071539.1:18952143-19300476 GCF_026979565.1 Vidua chalybeata
AAACAAGTTTAGATATGATACAGAGTAAGGCTAGAGCTATATGGTGAACATTAAAGCAGTATTCCTTCAAATTCACTAGAGGTTCAATTTTTTCTAGGTTCCTAAGTCCCTGAAGGTTTTACAACCCTGACCCTGTCTTCTAGAAGTTTTAAAAGTTATACTTCAGTGAAAAAATTATATAATAGAAATATTTGCAAACCTTAACAAAAAGCACTTCTACTTGTTTGGCTCTTAGGAGTACTAATTAAATAGATGGCAGTAGAATCAATGTGCAGACTAAATGGATGTTTAAGTCATATGCATAAGAGAATGTTTTTCTGATAGCTTGCACGCAGCTTTTCTGTGGTGGGATTTACTGCTTGTGAGTACATGTGACCATGCTGGAAAGCACAGATGAAAATTGGAGGAATCTGAATTATTTCCTTCCTTAATTAATATTTACACAAACTTAAGCTGTCAGAGATTTGTAAAGAACCAGGATTTTCTAGGAGGGTTTTTCTTACTTTCTTGCCATTATCTCTCATTTTGTTAAAAAGCTTTAAAGAAACATAGCAGGAAGTAGCTTCTACAGTTGGAAAACAAATATTTAACTTCCCTAGAAATCATATATTAGAAAACTGCAAAGTCACCTGCAATTATGTCACTTTGACTGGAAACAGATTCCAGGGCTTTATCTCTTACATTAGTCATGCCTAAACTTGATCTTTAGTGATGATCATGTAAATATAAGTCAAGACTACTGTATTAGTAACACCATCAAAGTTGACTTCAGGAGCTTATGTACAGCTTTCAGTAACTTGGACAAAAGGCACGGTCTCCTGGGGATGGTCTGGTCTTCTGACACCTTTTTTTATTCATTAAGTGAGGAATGGAAGAGATTTATTATGCAAAATCAGTAAGAAATAGTGGCATGATTTGTGAGGCTTATTAGTACCTTAAAGTTTGTTGCCAACAAAATTTTGCTCAGGTTCCTGAAAAACTCTTTATTGTATCTTTAATGTGGCAATGAAATATTTTTTTTAACTAATAATTGTATTTATTTTTATTATGTACAGAATCTACAGTGACATGAGCATTTACTAGAATTGGGAAATTTAAAAAGTTATTTCTCTCTATCTGAAGAAAAATATTACTGTCATTGCAAGGCTATTATTTCTATTCATTTTCAGTGTAACAAATTGGTTTTGCAAGATTTTATTCCTCTTCCCTCCCACCCCCCACATCTGTCTCATCTCTACTGATCTTAGGTTAATGAAGAGCCATATGGATATGGATTTTGTCTATGCAGAAAATATACAGATCTCATTTTAGGTTCAAACATAAATTTTCTTACAAAGAACACCAATGATGTTACTAATCACAGAGTGCCTTTATAACTTTATGTGCTAACTATATTTTTGATGATTACTTTTATGCTAGTTTATTCTTTTATGCCTAATTAGTCTTTGAATAACAGAGAGAATGATGCATACATCTATTCCTTCAGATTATCCATTCACAACATTTGAAGGCTTCTGTTTCCTAAAGCAAGCATACATGATTGTTTGATATAATTTTTTTAATTTGATTTTTGTCAAGGGACAGTGTCATAATTATTATTACTAATTATCAGGCTCATCAGTAGCAAGACTTACAGATGAGCCTCCTGTGTGAATCACTGTTCTGCAAGTCTGTGTTGAAGAACAAAGAATGTAAATTTGCTCTGATAAAAGCATGGGCTCACTGCAAGTTAGAGGAAATATGAAAACGAACTGGCATCCTTGATAACTCTGGGAGGGTTTGTGATTGCTGGTTTCATTTCTGTTCTGTATTGTCCTTCCTAATGTCACCTGGTATTTTCCATTCAGCAGGGAGATGCTCTTGGCTGTGCCTACAAATAAGGTCTTAGAATGAATCTCTAAACTGGACAAGGCTCCACTAACAAAGCTGAGTTCTGTTTAAATATATCATCATGTCATGACTGACCAAATACCTTTTAAAGATGATTGACTTTAATATAAGACTGCAAACTTTAATTTTACATATACTGGGTACCATTATGTACTAAATTGGATATGCAGTGCTTGGCTTTTAAATTTATGGCATCCCCATGACATTTCTTAACATGAAATGATGAGCAAATTTTCTGTCTTAACCCCTCTATCAATTTCTTAAGAAATTTTACTCCCTAACCTGGACTGTGCAGAACTCATCAGGAAGCAGAATATTTGATTCTTTTAAATGCTAAGAAGATACTAGAAACAAAAAGGGCAGAAGATCAGCATTATTTGCCTTTTTCTGTGGCTACTTTGCCACTTACACAACTCACTGCCCTCTGGGCCTCTTCTAGCACAGCATCATTGGCATTTCAATCTAGAGAAAAGTTTCTAGTCATCATTACATGTTAATAAAATAGGGGGTTGTATTCCACATATGGAATGGGTAAGGCTCAGGACAGGAGTATTCAGCCTTTGATAGTGAAATTGTTAGGTGCTGGTATTTCATTATTCATTCATATCAGAGTAACTTTTACCACTTGAAGAAACAGATATATTCCCACTTTCCAAACATCAAATTCTCTGTTCTCCCACTGTAGTCCTGGTATACATGACACCATTTCTGAAGCTGAAAGGACAACATGATTTATACGTATAAAGGATATTTTGGGTAATTTTTGTAATGTTCTAATAAAAGTGATTGAATGTAACTTGTTCCTGCTTTCCAGGATAGCGTTGTTGGATTTATAATATGAAATGGGTCAGAATTTATTGTGGTAGCACAAAAATCTCAAAAATTTTAGATCAACAGAGAAGTTCATACGTAAAAGATAGAACTTCCATGGCAATACACAGCAGTTTTATTGTGCTGAATTTGGAATGCACACAACCCTTTTATATCCTCACACATCTCATTGTCCAGGAGAACCGAAATCAAAACCCCATCTGTCAGCATCAAATGTCACTACAGTGCCAGGGAGAAGTGGTTTCCAAGTTTTAGCTGTGTATTTCCATGCTTCAGCACACAAACACTGATTCATTTCACCAGCCATTAATATGGAAAAGATTCCCATCTCAGGGATCTGCTTTGGCTGTGCAGGTAAAGCAGGGAGCTACTCTGTGCCACTCCTCCCTTCCCTGGCTCAGCAGGAATGCTGGGGACAAGGAGGATATAGCCCCATGCTTCATGTTTGTGCTGCTGAAGCACACACTCAGCAGGTGTAGATTCCATGTGCTTGTGAAAACAGAACGTTTTTATATGGTTTAGAACACAAGCTCTGAGTGTTTATTTAAAAATCAGGTCTAATTTATGCAGGTTCTTAATAGAAGTATATAAAAATTACATAAGATGCATATACTTCCCTTCAGTGTGCATTGCATTTCCTGCGTGATAGGTGGAAACTTTTGATTTGTGTATTACTTGTTTTTTTCTTACAGCTGAGAGGTCAAGTTATGAAGCAGACAGATGTTCACAACTCGCATTTATAAGCTTAGAAACTTCCTACCAGATGCCAAGCCAGTCCATACTCCCAGATACCTATTCCAATACCTCTGACCCTTTCCACGGTAATCAACAGCAAACTATTCAGCAAAACTCTCTGCGATCCACAATCGAAAACTTTACATACTTCCACAGGTGTCTGCAAAAGTATTAAGTATCTATTTTCTGTAAGAAGGGCTACCTTCAGCAAGAGCAGCCGAGCGAAGAAGGCATGTTTGGTTCGGGAGCGCCGAGAGCTCCAACGGCGGAGCAGCAGCCCCGGGCTGTGGCCGCCGTTGCCCGGGCGTTGAGCGGGCGCGGGGCCGTCCCCTCCGCGGGCCGGGCTCCCCTCAGCGCGCCGGGGCAACGCCAGGGACCAGCGGGCGCCTCTCCAGCACGGGCACAGCCGGGATCCTGGGCCGGACCCCCTCGCCCCGCGGGGTGCGGGGAGCCGGCCCGGCGCTGCTGCCCGCGGTCGGTGAGTACCTCCCGCGGGCCGGGGCGGCCTGAGCCTGCCTGCGGTCCCTGAGGGGCGGCGGCTCCGTGCTTGCCTTGCCCCTGGCGGCTCCGCGGAGTGCCCCGGCCATGAGGGGGGCACAGCTCACCATAGCCCGTGCCCGACCCGCCCGGCGGTGAGGGGGGCACGGCGCAGCCCGATCCCGGCGGTGAGGGGGGCACGGCACAGCCCGATCCCGGCGGTGAGGGGGGCACGGCACAGCCCGATCCCGGTGGTGAGGGGGGCACGGCACAGCTACCCCTCCTGCCCGGCGGTGCCCGCTGAAGGGCAAAGGCACCCACCGCCCCTGAGGGCCCCTCAGACGCTTCCGCCCCGGGGCGGCCCCAGCCGGCTCCTCCCTCCCCGGCAATTCGCTGCTCCCTCTCAGCGTCTCGAACGCTCCTGTGCCGAAGTCTTCTCGCCAGCTGTGTGCTGAGTGCCTCCAGAATCTGGGGCGGAGGCACTTGATGCTGCCTATTTAACCACCTTTGTTTAAACTGCACTTTGTCAACGTTATCGGACGTATTTTCTTCCTGTTTTGCCTTGCTATTTTTCACCTATTAAGTGACGCAATGTGCCGTACCCGGAGCGCGGGGGAGGATCACTGGTGCCGTGCCCGGGTGGCAGTGGGGTTTCGAGGCGGTGATGCTCCAGCTGGAGCGCTGTGCATCCCGCAGGAGCCCGGCACTGCTCCGGGAAGCGATGAGCGCTCGCTGGGTTATTCCAATACCGCTAATGAGGAGGAGGCGCTGCGGCTTTGTCCCGCAGTGTCACGGGTGACCTCCCTTCAGACGTCTGTCAGCGATAGCATCTCCCCGGGACGGTGTTTCAGTATTCATCCACGCTCGTGGCAAAATGGTTTTGTCGCCGCCCTTTTTTTCCCGCAGCGCTGCGGGCGCTGCTGATGTCACATCGCACAGCTTGGCGCTTCGTTCAGCACGCCGAAGAGATGCACAATTCCATCAACAGTTTTCTTCAGTCTGTCCTCTCAGCTGGTTTTGAGCGCTGGACAATGAAATCAAAATACCGTAAACCTGTACTTTTACATTGCTTTTGAAAACACAGAACCCAAACGGCTTTAAGGAGAATAAACAGGATAAAAAGGGAACATTTGTTTCCACTATGTTGCAGATGTATCTTATTGAGTAATCCTGGTTTTCATTTTCCTTTTGTCATTATTCCCATATCTGTGAGATCGCAGAGGATCCGAAAGAAGCAGAGAGCTCCAGGTGGAGCTGGTCTTGCATTAACTGCTCTGAGAGCCCAGGTGACTGTTGAGCTGTCACAAATTTTGTGATGCAAAGAAATAAATCCTTTGGATTTTTACCTTTCTGCTTTCCCGCGGGTAGGAGTCTGTGTGCTCCTTTTAATGAGTGGTTAACAGTGGCACCAGTGGTGTCTCCACTTACTGCATAGAGAGATTTCACCTTGAGTATATTAGAAACTACCTATGCCTTCCTAATCTGTGGCAGTAGATGAGAAACTTACGTATTTAAGTAAGCACCTCTTTTAATAAATCAAAATCAGGCTTTTCATTAATAATGCCTTAAAATAGTTTGGATCCCTCTGCACCAGTGGGACTAAGAGGCTGGTGTCACTGAAGACTTACTCAGACTTATGCTCACATCTGCATCTGACGTTAGTGGCATTTAATCCTTCTTTAATTCTGGAAGGCTTTAGAAGTTAAATGCCGTCACAGAAGAATTTGTGGAAAAGCTTGATTTTTGGGTCACATTTGTGGTTTGAGTCTGAATTTGTCAAATGAAAAGCAATTTTCATTGGTCTTTGTAGTGGCAGCAGGACCAAACCTGAAGAGGAGAGAGCTGGGCTTATTGTGTGTTCTACAAGGATGTTCTTATGGATTTTGACCCATATTCATGCCAATGTGATGACTGTTTACTGAAGAGAAAAAGCAGTGGAGAAACAGCCAGGAATTCTGTTGCTGCACTGGTTGTTTTTTGTTTTTTTTTTTTTCCATTTTCACTTGAGCAATTTTGTAGTTGTGCAATATATTTTTTCAAGAACTCTGCATGCTACTGTTTTGCAGTGCTGGTTTCTAGCTCTTTTTAGCATGTAAGGCTGTAAGTTTTACTTTCTTACTGCCTTCATTTCATAAGGATTTGTAGTGAATTTCCTAAACCAACACTAATTTATTTTCCAGATGCAGGCCTGGGACAGATGTTTTCAAAATGTTAACTGGTCCTAGAAGAATTAGAACTGCATGATCAAAGTATCAGGTTAGTTGTCATCAGCTCTCTTTTTCATAAAAGCTCACTTTTTTGTATTACCATTTTGCTTTTCCTTGTGCTCATGGTCCTTTGGTTTATAAATTTAGGCATATTATTTATTATTATAGGTTTATTAGGTATATTATGGCTTATTGAATGAGTTTACCAACTCCTGGTAAAATAAACTCATACAATAAAGCAGTGTAAAGCTAAGTATTTCAGCTTTCCAGCAGGATTAAATATTTAATTCTGACTTTGAACATTCATGTGTTATCAACTTTTAAAATATCAGTGCTACATCCATTTATCTTTGGAACTTCTTCAGCATCAGAAAGACTTAATGCCTGATTTTAGACCAACACATTTCCTTAATCTCCACAGAGAAACTTTACAAGCAGTTCTGAGTGCTTGTTTCAGATACTGAAGTGAGTGAGAGAGAGTTCTCTCCTGTAGTTCAGAACTTGCTTCTGGGAGAGTAATTTCTGAATGGCATGCATCCATTCAAGGGTTTTAGATGATTTATCCATATTACCTAATTTGCTCCTAATTAGCCTAAAATAAAACACTGTCCCTTTGGTTTGTGCTAATTTTGAAAGTGCAAACTACTTGAATTCCAAATGAGCACAGCCACACTGGGATTTAACAAGCTCACTGGTTTTGCCCAATCAAAAGTGTTATAAGTTTGTCACTGTAGACAAATTTGCATTTCATTCTGATGGTGAAAAGACTGATCCTAATTAAAATTACTGATACAGCTCCTGGTAACTTCCCCAAAAGTCTCAATCTCCAAGCCTGTTGATCACGTGTTCAGCAGCCCTTAAGGCAGAATTCCATAGGCAATAGTAAGTGTGAAGGGCAATTGATTTTATATGGAACAGGGGCAACATAACTCAACTCTCAGTGCAAGTATTCCAATTAGTTTTGCTTCCTGAGATAAATATTGCTTGTGTTCAAGGCCCTGATTTTGAATATTTTTCTGGACACAGTAAAATACATGGTTCTCATTTCTTTTTTATTTGTGTTCTATTTATTTGTGTCCTATATGAGGTATGTACTTCCACTAAAGTTACTCCAGATTTTCTTTTAAGTGAATTCTGATGAGAATTCCTATCTCAGATCCCTTATCTGAAAGTCAGGCTCTGATAAAATGTACACAGACCTAACTGTGTCTGTGATAAAAGTTAAATGTGGATGTGCTTCAGCAGAAAACAAAGATTACAGCAGACATTTCCTAAATTATTCTAGAGACCTGTTCTGGTGCACTCCAGTAGTTGTGTAGTATTAGTTGAGTGTCTTTGACTTTTTGGCCTACTCAATTATATGCCTCCTAAACCCGAAGGTGCAATTTCTTGTTAAGATTCTCCTATTCTCTATTTATTAAACTGCTCTTTAAAACTCAGCTGAGACATGGTCTGGTCACAGACTGCTGGTGAATAATCAGCTTTATAGTCTGCAAATCCATTTTAAACATCTGTTGAGCAATGTAAGTGTGAAACATATAGCCAAATATGCCCTAGATGCTTCCCTTCTGCCCTACAAGGAAGGCAGCTTTTTAAGTCTTTCAGCTTTGAGACAAAGCAACCAAATCACTTTATTGCACTAGAGTTGTATGTTATTTTAGCAAATGGGATGAGTTCCTGAAAGACCAATTAACCTTCATATAAATGGACTGTGCTGTGTTGCACAGTGCCCTTTGAAACCTCTATTGAAGTTTGCTGATGCTTACAGTGGCTGCTCACAAGAATAATTAGATGTTAAAATTATGATCCTTGGATATCCAAGAGGCTGTAAGGCAGTCTCAAGGGATCAAGGCCCTAGAGAATGGAAGGTGATAACCTGAAATCTGAAGGGGAGGTAAAGCAGTGCTTAACCAATACCATTCATTTTTATTTTGTTGACTGAAAATGATATCCAGTTTAGGAATAGTTGAATGCCTTCTGACAAGTAGAATGCTTCCTGACAATTTCAAAAGGTTGTTGATAAGTCATAGGTTGTTTCTTCGTACATAATTCCTTCTCCTAGGAAAATGAAGGATATAAGCAGTCCCATGTCAATCCTGCTGAAAGCCATGCTGCTGCTTAGCCAGCCTGCTTTAGCCAGTGCCTATTTCTTCTCTTTTGCATAAATAACATTCAGAAGTTTTGCCTTCCTTTAAGAACTATTATAGCATTTTTGATACATGCATACCTGTATGTTTGCTTGGGGCCCAGAGAATTGGAATGGAAGTTGATTGGATGAGGGATGGGCTGTTGCCTGTTCATACAGGGAACATGATCAGCAGTTCAGAAATGCAGTCCAGGGAGGTTGGGTTTAGTACTGTGGGGCAGAGGTTCCTGCAACAGCAGATCCTGCACAAATTTTGTTTATCCAAAATACTGCATTAATTTAATTACAGCTTGAATGATGTTTACTTCTGCTTATAAAGTCAAATAACATGTTATTGACTCTTCCTGGGTAATTTCATGGTTTCTTTTTCCTTTCCCATGTCTCAACTGGACAGCTGAAACAGGTTTAACACTTTATATTGTTATTTGTTCCATGGACAGCAGAGGTGACTCTTGCAGAAGAAAATGAGCTGTGTGCACTCTCATCACAGAGAAATACGAGTCCCATTTCTTCTGACTTCTCATACAAGTAGGTCTTTTGGGTTGGTGTTTTTAATATAAAATTGCTGGATGCAATTTCTGTTTTGATAATAAATGGAAGAGAACAAGCTTTTTGGGAATTGTCAGGTTCCAGGTGCTTTTTCTCAACACCATTCTGGCGGCTTAGGACTATGTGAGCAAGTGGAACTTCCCCAACAGCTCGTTCTGTTGTCAGTGGACTGCAGGTACAACATTCAACCTGTAAAAGTTTCTTGAAGTTTTTATGCTTTACTTTGCTACTGAAGTGTATTTTGTGTGGACATTTAATATCTATAAATACCTAATATCTATATATATTACCTATATATCCTTTTTTACATACAGATGTGTTTGGTGTATGCACACAGATTGCACCGAGTTATTACTCTGTGTGAATAAAGCTACTAAAATGTTCACTGTGAAGTGTAAGAGATGTAAGAATTATGAGTTAATATTCACAGATCAAGATATGTGAAGGTTTTGGGGGTCAAACAAATTACCTCCTGATGCATTCAAATTATTGCAGTGCATTTATTTACTCTAGAAATGTCTGAGTGGTCATACTTAAAAGATTTTGGAGAGCAGAATAAAGCAAAAGTTAATGAAAATAAAACATTTGCTTCTGAAAACTACACATCATGAAATATTCATAGTTGTTCTACAGACAATATGTATTTTATAAAGAGGAGTAAGTAATTTTGTTGAAGCATTGCAGTGTGGTGTGTGCTGATTAATGCTGGAATGTAATTGTTTGACGTAAGCAGAAGGGACAATATTTTGGGATAGCAGATATTTATGGTTTTGACCAAAAACATTGATTCCTAAAGATGGGGGTGTCCTGCCAGCATTCTGTGGGGTCTCTGCTGGTGACTAGATTGAGAACTGGAAAAGTACATTACCGTTTCATTTCTTTTACAAATATTTTCACCATGAGAAGCATTTGCTACTTTAAATGCTCTGAATATACTTAGCATCCTGTTCTGGTTTTGACTCTGCTTATTGCTACCACTTATTAAAATTATTTTTAGTACGATTAGTTGTCATGTTTCAAAAATAAGTAATTACCATTAATTTTGGTTTTTTTCTGGAAAGATTGCCCAACTTCAGGTGCACTGCTACTTTAGACTGCTGTTAAATAGAGCCATTAGTCTCCCCTGACTTCTTTCCTTTTTTTCCTGTCAGCTCAATTACAGATTGTCAGTGCTGAAGGAAATGCTCTTGGTGGTAGAGGGAAGTGTTAGTGCCTGCTCTTAAAGGAGTTCCTTATTTCTTCCTGATGCACAAACCCCATGTGGTTTTAGAGAAGACCTTAATTGGTATCAAAGTTGTCTTAATCCCAATTCTTTGAAATTCAACTCAGTGGGTGTTAGGCTGGAATATTGTATAACTCCAGATGCTGAAATTCTTTGTTGTATCTTGTGTGGCTGTTTAGGGATGTCATTTTTTCCCCGCTCATATAGTCTAGATTGTCAACAAACTATGCTGCAATAAAAATGCTCTAGGAATGCATTTATTTTGCTATTCTAAAGGAAATTGCAGTACAACTAATTTGCAAATGAATATATTTAGAAATTCTTCTGTTCAAATCTTGTAGTATTGATCTCACAAGCCAAGTCCTTGCTCAGGGTATTCTTTTGAACCAGGAAAAAAGTGAAGAGGCAGTAATTGCAGCTGTGATGATCTGTGGATAATTTGAAACACTTTCAAAAACATCTTAAAAGGCTTCTGAAAATCAAGGTGAGTGGGAGATAAAGTACCAAAGTTGCTTATGAAAATAGCATTTAGGAACCTGAAACATTTGGAATGCAGACTTCAAAATGTGCTTCTCTTTCCTTCAAAAATGTTTTGGCACAGAGCTGTAGACACAGAATTAATTTTCTAAACTGTGGACTCTAAATTATACCTAGAAAACTTATAACATGTAAACCCTGTTGTCTTTATGCCTAGGTTTGTTTAAGAGCTGTCTGAGGTCTGCTCATGGATGCGTTCAGATTTGCCAGAGTTCAGGGGCCTGTGGGGATTTTGCAGCAGAAGGGATAAAGAAGGGAGTGTATTGCTTTGTTCTTTTCTTCCTCGTTAAGCTTCCTTTTAGTCCTGCCTTCTGATAAGTACCTTAAAAGGAACAATCCTAATGAAGGGACTGAGCCTCAGGTGCCAAAGGTTCTTATGGCTGCTGGTGAGCCTGGTTCCTTTTGTTAGGTTGGAAGAGATAAAGAACTCAGTCTCCAGTAGAACTGCTGTGTAAGCTCACACCAGGTTCATACAGTCCATCCAGTTAAGTGAATTCAACAGAAGTGAGGAAATCAAATAAATAGTAAATTTAAGCTCCTGTGGCCCAGCACTGAAAAAAATACTTCATTATTTGATTTTAAATGAATATCAAATTTGCAATATTTTATCAGCTAAACAATAATGTTCTTAGCAAAACACGATTGTGTTTATTGGAAATAAGGATGTATTTGAAGCTAAGGCTGTTTCTGCTTGAGAATGTTATTCTGGCAAATTTTTAGTCACTGTAAATGCTCCCTGTGGTAGAAGAGAAAGCAGTGCATGTGGTTAGCTCCTGTTACACTGAGATGCACTTTAAAAATCACTGTTATTTTCATGGAAGTATAAACTTTTATAATCCTTATATACAATCATTTATTTTTAATTAAACCGATGTGTTGTTAATGCTCTGCTGTGAATGTGCTGATAGTGTAACAGCAATAGCCATGGTGAATTGTGTGTGTGTGTGTGTGTTAGGGCAGAAAATCTGCTCAGAATGTGTTCTGTTACTTCCTTCTCCTTGGTTACCTCCCTCAAATTATTCCAATTTTTAAATGTTCCCTTTTTTAACCACTTTTTCCCAAAAGTATCCTGTATACTTCCTGCATGTCTGCATTGTATCATTCCAGTTCATCTGTTCAGACTGTTTGACTTTGAAGAACAGGGAGTGAGGGGACCTCACTCAGAGCTTTAGAAAGTAAATGCTGATTTTGGCCTTTTCTTTTTTAGTGTACAAATGTTACTTTCTGTGAAGCCTGGTTTGTTTCTTCTCTGGGCCTGTTTTTGTCACTTTTAAAAACTTCAGTGGGAGTTTGAGGTTATCCCAAGTACTTGGAGGAAGACTCAAGGATGTGTGTACTCAGCTAGGTGTGTACTTTTCCAATGGTACAATCTGGCCTCAAATATTATAGGCTTTACAAAATCACTTGTGCAACATTTATTCACCAAAACATATTTTTGACTTGCAGACTTGTCCATCAAATCTCCTCTTTTTCATTCTAAGTCATGTGAAAACTTACTAGAAATTCTTCAGTTACTATATCAGTATCCTTTCTGCCTTGCTTAGTGCATATACATGACAGACTTCAAGAATTTCCATGTTCTGTTAATTCACTTTAAACTTAAGTATTTTAATGTTCACATTCTGCATAAATAGAGGCCATCAGTTGATTTAAGCAAATACATCCACACGGGTGAAATTTGTCTTAATATTAAGTTGTTACACAGAAAAGTCACTAAGCTCATCTAGGTCGTTCAAGTAAGCCAGACTAAAACGTGAATATTTATTACTTCTAAGCTGTCACTTCCATTTATGAAGGGACTTAAGATATCTTTGTTTCACAGCAAGCAGGTAAAGACAGTGACCTGCCCTTAAGTGAAAGCTGAAGTTCTTGGCTGTATTTGTATTAAATTAGTTGTGAGTGTGCAATAATTTGCTTTATGCTCACTAAAATAGGTGCATCCAAAGTGCCACTACAAACATTAAGATGTGAAATACCCATTTGTTGAATTTACTTATAGGTGGACATAAATGTCCATAAATGTCTTTTCTCCATTTGTTGAATTTACTTATAGATGGACATAAATACACAGGGTAAGTGGTAAAATATTATAAATAACTATGTGGCCAATCCAAAATCAGGTTTTTTCACAACAGTAATAAAGCCTCACCAGCCCAGGGGGTTGACAGCTATTGATCCTGACTTTTATATGTAACTCAATTTTGTCTCTTACACTGAGGACTTGAAATTTTATCTACAATTATTTCCAGGTTCAAACAGTACTTATCCAGAAATATATATATATATTTTTTTTTTAAGAACTGCACCTTGATTTGTAGGCTTTATTTGATCCCTACTGAAATCAATAGGACCTTTTTCTGGTGGCCTCAGTAAGTATTGGACTGGGCCCATAATTTACACTTGCAAATAATTTTGGCCACAAAATCCTATCTGCAGAAATGGATGTGATTCCTCAAAACCAGGCTATCTTCTGCTTGTGGGGTTTTTTTTTGCAAGGGAATTTCAGTAACTGGCTGTGGTTTTTCCTTTATCCTCTGGGGTTATCAGAAGCACAGTAATTTTCAGCCATTGCTGGGTCAGGGTGACATGATTTATGGTTGCTTCCTTGAAAGGAAAGCTTTCTCTAGAGTTAAGAGGAGTTCTGCTCCACTGTGCCTGCTGTGATGTGTCAAAAGGAGAGAAACTGCTCCTTTAGGGTAGATGTGTTTTCTAGCTATAACTTGGGCTTTCTGTTTGCAAACCTGTCAGTCCACAAAGCAATTGATTCTCGCTAGCAAAGAGCACCGTAACTGGCTCAGATGTGATCAAAGGTAAGGGGGAAATGGCTTCGACTTTAACAGAAACAACGTGGATTTTGTTCTCTGAATTCTCCCCCCACAAAATCAATCACGAAACTGTAAGGATGTTGGTTGTAGGTTTAGCTGGCAGGCACCAAATATCTGCAGAAACAGAAGAAAAGCCTCAATGTGCAGATTTAAATGTTTGCAAGACAAAAATCCAGTGTGTTTCTAATAGATTGTTTACCTCAGATGAACTAGAAACTGATTGACAACTTGAAGTCATACTCCAGAAAATATCTGAAGTACTTCTTTATTCTCAAGTAGAACTTTATTTAGAAACACTTTATTTAGAAACATGGTCTGGTAGAAATTTCAAGATTTATAAACAACCTTTAATCAAAGGATAGAGGATCAGTGAAAGAGACAAAGGGTTTGATATCTCCTACATGCTGGAGTAGAAGGAATTCCAGTTGGACAAGATATCCCTTCTTTGTACAATACTGTGGGCCTGGGTCTGGAAGGCAACATCATGGCCATAGCATTAGGACTGACACTTTCAGTGAAGTGTAGCCCTTATGACTTAGATAGTTCAGGAGGACTTCACAGTGAAATGTTTATCCTCTAGGATGGACTGTGAATAGCTTCTTCAAAAACTATTTTAAAATTACATTGCAAGTTAGTGGAAGGAACTTTAAATATTCTAAAAAGCAGAAACACCTGCAGTTTTCTCTGCTGTTTGCCTGCATTAATTCCAAGCATGTCAGAGAAGTGACACTGCCTTCCTCTGCAGAGAATAAATAACTCTGTCTGTGATAGGATTTCTGGAGATTTATTTTCTCTGCAAATATGCTGTGTCCGTGAGCATGTAACTGGAATGACTTTCATCATACTTGGTGTTTGTAAGTTGATTTGTAATTAATACTGGCAAGCCTGAAGATATGGTCCTTTGTACCTTGGTTGATGCACATCAGATTCTTTGCCTTGTGAGAGGCTTTTGTGTGTTTTCATATTGCTCTTTGCTTGTTCACAGCAGTGAAGAATATAACCTTGGAAGTAGTCCAGTGCTTTAAATCTATGGTGCTATGTTTAGTTGTGGTAATCAGGATGATGAATATATAATTTTAATTATTACTATTTTTTTTCTGGAAATGTCACTCTTCAAGATAATGTAGGTAGCAATGCCAGTATATGTAATTATTCAAAGGTGAGGTATCAATTAAAGATAGATTCTTCCCTAACCAAGATGCAGAAGAAGGAAACCAGGACAGCCCTTTTAGATGGAAAAGGTTGGTCCATGACATCCAGCTCTAACTCTGTCAGAGAATTTAACAGAGTTTGCCAGATAAAAATTATTTAAATCTTGCAGGTTTTGGAGTTAAATGTTATTAAGAAGCTGTATTTCAAACCAGTGCTATCCCACTTGAAGTATATCTTCAAATATATCATGGGAAAATAGTGACCCTGGCTTGAAATGCCTTTAGTGGGCTCATCACTGTTCTTTCCTACCCTCTCTGGGAAAAGACTCACCTGAGAGAGAGGAAAAGCCTGTGAGACTACTAAACAGTTCAAAAAAACTGAACAGAGATGTTTTAGCCTATCTCCTCTTCTATACGTTTATACTGTTAGGAATAATTTTGGGATTCCATTCCTGGATGAAACCAGGATCTATTCAGATCCCTGAAAAGTTTGCAAAGTACATTGCAGTGCTTCACAGTAATGGAGAAGATGAACCTTGGCTGTCTTTGAAAGAGTTTAGGGAAGAGACTCCCAAACTGAGATGGATGGGGTACAGTGGCAGCACAATCCTGCAGTAGCACAGTTAGCTGTCTTGTGTCCTTCACGACACCATGAAATTGCATTTGCAGCTTCCAGATTTTCTGTTTTAGATTCTGACTCCCAAATCCCATGAGGCCAAAGGAGGGAACTGAAGGGAACTTGCAATGCTGTGCAGACATAGAGGAAAATCCATCATGTCCCATAGCTTGGTGCTGTCTGGACTCTGCTTGTCTGGAAGCACCAGGGCTGGGACTGCATAGTCCCCTTTAGGGGTTTGGTTCAGGATTTTCCTCACAGCTTTGTGTGTTCAGGCAGGGCAGGGTAGCAAAGGGCACAGAGAGGAGCTGTGTTAGCAAGTCCTGGGAAAAGTTCTCCAGATACAAGAAACCAGAGACATAAGGTCCAGTGATTACGCCAGACCATTTTGACTTCTTTGGTTCCCAATTGTATCTTTTCGAATTTGGCTGCTAAACTGTAAAAGGTCTGGTTAAGCAGTCGCAATTCAGAGCAACACTTCGGGGGCTTGGGCTTTTTTTGCTTCATTGGGGGGTTTTGCCACAAACTGGATTAAGGAAATTTTAGAAAAGTAATTAGAAGTCTGTCAGCCAGTTTGGTTAAAACAAACACAAAATGGATGAAGCATTGGAACTGTGGAATTGATCTCTGCGGGCAGTTCTTACAGTGTGTGCTTTGGAGAGAACTGTGCTGTCAAATGTGGGCTATGTAGTTTATGGAGGCGACCTGCACTCAGCATTTAAGCATGTTTTTCTCTTTTTTTTCCCCTTTGTTTCTAATGAGAAATTAATGCAGCACAACTTTTTTTATTTCTTACTGTGCACAGTTAGTCTGTAGAGGGTATGTGTACCAGGCTGGCTTCCTGGGGCAGAACTAATCCAATCATTTATGAATTTATCAGATTTTTTTCCTGTTCAGGCCAGGTGTAATCTCATGCACCTTTTTTTTAAATTCTTATCTGGACTAAATGCTAGCTAGGCTAATCACCAAAAATTTAATTACCTTTTTTCTTTTAGGTTTTTTTGTGGTTTTTTTTTTGGTTTTGTGTTTTGTTTTTTTGGTTTTTTTTTGTTGTTGTTGTTGTTTTTTTGGTTTTTTGTTTTCTTTCTAGATGTGTGTAGTGTCACTTTACATCAGACTTCCTCTCTTTTAGGAACTGCATGATGATGCATCTGTTCATACTTTGTGCAGAAAATGATCACTGACTGCTTTTCTTTTGCAATGGCATTTACTGTTGATTGTGTTTGGCACACTGGTGCGCTTTGGTCACAGAGAAAGATTTGTGTTGTTCCATATCCTAATGGAAAACTTAGCCAGAACTGGGCTAGAAAGAGAGACATGAGGGCTACAGACATTGAAGAAACACTGAGAGGGGCACAGTTCCCTTCTCTTTGGGAAGCCTGCATTCCTCTTGAGCCATTCTCTCCTAAATGGGCTGTGTTGCTGCTCACTGACTGTACCAGTAGTTTGACAAAAAAAAAAAAAAAAAAAAAAAAAAAGGGTACTGATAGCAAGAGAAGTATTGGACTGTTGGGAGGCAGGAATGATACCTTGGGGATCCCTGTTAGGACTGATTGATAAAGCTGTCCTGTGACTTACCTGGAAGGAGAAGCTGGCATGCCAGTAAAACTTCTAGAAGACATTAAATCAGGATAACTGTACACCAGTGTCAAGCTGTACAGAAGTTAGAATATGGACAAAAGCCTACAAAACACATAAAACATGAAAATATTGCCTGTTGAGTCTGGAAATCCTGTTTGTCTCTTCCCCTGACATATCTGAAGCAATTGGAAAACTTTAGTGGAGCAGACCACAATACATCAACTTTGCTGGGAAAAAAATGCCAGTATCAGAAAGGGTTTCATTTTTACATACTGAATGTGAATGTTTTCCTACAGAACTTTCTTGGAGAGCTGTGATGGGCCGGGGAAGGGGAGTTTTCAACTCTCTTGTCTGTGCATGCAGAAGCACTGGATAACATGGTAATTCCATTAGCCAAGCTGTTGTTGCCAGTCCAGCTGATTTTGCTGGAGAGAGGAAGTGTAAGCACTGTGCTGACTACAGGGCTGCACCTAAAAATAGTTCATGGCTGTGATTACCTAGGCACAATCAAGCAGAATAAAAAGCTAGAATTGTCATACTGGCAAAATGATTCTGCAAAGAGGTGGCATTGCTTGGTTTAAGAAATAAATTTTAGGTGGTTTGATTCTCTACAATTTTTAACTAAGTTTTCATAATGAGCTATAGTCTCTAAATAAAAATCTTGGTTTTGCTGGCTCTAAACAAACTGATGCTTTCAGAAGCTGATCCCTCATTTTGGTAGTTGTGGATTCCTCTATAGAAATCCCTGTTTCCAATTGATGCTCAGCCACTTCAGTTAGGAGTTTAAAGGTAAGTAGTGTGTCAGTACATGTCTGTGTTTTAAGGCCCAGATGTGAATCAGGTTCACGAAGGTTGGCAGATGTGCTCTCGCAGTGGGGCACCTGCTGCTGCAGCATCAGCAAGAGTGTCCCTGTCAGCCAAGGAGGGAACTGCTCTTCCTGAAGCTCACCTGAGCACTGAGAGACCTGCAGAAATCTGGGATGGTAAACTAACACCCTGCTGAGTTTATTCATATCAACAAAACCAGCACTTACATTTCTAACTCTTAACCATCTGGAATCTGATGAAATGTGTTCTCTAAATGAGCAAGTGAAGCTTTGTGGGGTTGCTGCTTTTACTGCAAGTACTCAGCTGTAAGAGTAGCATGGCTAGGTGGTCTCTTATGTGCAAGAAAATTCATTGCCTGAACCAGGGTAAATTTGCAGGATGTGGCATTTTAAAATGTCAGTAAGTTAAGTGGGGTCTTGTAAACATTTCTAGACAGGTTGTGGTTCATTGGCTTATTGTTTGACCATTTTGAATGGAAACATCCATGTGGTTTTATTACATCATGACTTGATTAATTACAGCCAGTTGAACACTAAATTACATCACCAAGATACCTAAACACTGAAGAGCTTTTAGTAGAAAGAATTCCAAATGCTGACAGAATTAAGTGTGGCATTTCCTGATTAAGATTGCTGTGGTGCAGATGTTAACACTGCCACTGCTGATTAAAACAAATGGTAAATAATAATTTGTTTTCTACAATTTGTAGAAAAATTGTAGAAAATTCAGTGAAAGTCGTAGTTGCCTTAGTGGTTATTTCAATGAGCAAATTTATCCATTTTAGAGGACACTTAAGGTCTCTGTTGCTGACATCAAAAAATGCAAATAGTATAGATTGCTGCTTAATCAGTACCTTAATTTTTCCAAGAGCAAAAGCCTTCAAGGTTTTGGAAATGCTGAGTCTCCCACAGTATTTTTTGGTTTAAACTTAATTTTTTTTAATAAAGATGAAAAATACTAAGGATCTCAAGACACAGTAAAGTTGTAGAGAGTCCAAGATATTTTTACTTGCCTCTCTAAGCACAAACACAACTGTAAAGAGTTTGATCTCTTGGCAGTATCTGGTCTGCCATTAGGGCCCTCTTCCCATGAGGCTGGACTTGGGATTTTTAAAACTGAAAGCATCCCAGCTCTGGTGAGAAATAGCAGTGCCCTTGAGCAACTCAACCCATAGCAGCAGCCGCCCAAGGGAGCCTGGGGCTCTGTAAATTTTCACAGCTCTTTCTAGATTTGTTTGTAGATTTTTCTTTGTAGACTGCTTTGTTTGTAGATTTTGGGCTGTACATCAGCTTCTGCTTTCATGAAAAGTGAATATGCAAATGTGGGGTTTGTCTCACTGATAGAAGCCAAGTAAAAAGCAGTTCAGAAAATCAATAACTTGAAGTTAACATTTGTTTGAAGAGAATGGAGATTATATGGGTTTGTAGTCCAAAAAATGCTGCATTTATTGCTGTTTAAGAAATTCAGGATAATCAGATAATGAATGGTGCTGTGTGACTCCCCATACCAAGTATAATTTGGTAACAATAATTAGGTAGGG
The DNA here is from genome assembly GCF_026979565.1 of Vidua chalybeata. Taxonomy (NCBI): domain Eukaryota; kingdom Metazoa; phylum Chordata; class Aves; order Passeriformes; family Viduidae; genus Vidua; species Vidua chalybeata. The sequence goes on from NC_071539.1 coordinate 18,971,279, forward strand.
AGTTGATCTGTTCAGTTTCATTGGCAGTGCCATAAAAGGAGGCAGTAAGTTTAATGTGTGAATCTAGTAAACTGTCAGGTGTTAAATTAAACAGCATAACTCTCCTGCTGATGGGGATCTTAACTTTTTAGTGGTGGATATAAAATAGAGTACAACTTGGGGTAGTTTTTCCATATATATCAATTTCAGTGTAATTTAGGAGCTGTGGCCTTGGGAAATACCAGTGTCAGAGATCAGAGCAGTTGTTGATGTGGTGCCTCCAGTGCAGGGTGCCAGACATGGCAGATAAATGTCAAAATTGGATCATGCCAGTATGATCTTAACAGGCTGGACTGTTAAGAGGTGTCACCATTGTGTGCTGGGACAAGGTTTCAATCAGTGACAAACTTGGACTAGTAGTAACTTATTTAAAAACTGTGCTTTAATAGCAAGACAATATTAAATCATGCACATTTATTACATAGTTTTGATTTTTTTGTCTGCTTTGATTCTTCTGTTCTTAATGGAAAAATCAGTTTTGAGTTCAGTACTGTTAACAACTAATGCCTTAAATGCTTTCCCTCCATAAATAGAACATTGCAAATATATAAATAACTACATTGCTTTGATGCCTAGATATGATTGTCTTATAATTAATTCATTTCCCAATAAGAAAACTAATTTTAGAAAACAAATTTTACTTATCTGTATTTCTTCAAAGGAATTTAATTTTGCCGCAATTCAGTTATGTAACCACAATTAATTCATTGTTAATGTTAATTAGAGTAAATATTTCTAAAATAATTGGATAACTTGAAGTGTGGCTAATGATTTTGACTATTTTTCCTTCAGAATTTCTCATTTAGTCAGTACTTCTAATGAGTATGCCAAGAATATTATCATGTTTTCTGTTTCTTCTTTTATTTTTTAGATTTTTTTTCTGTTTAATTTCTGTTCTCTTTTCTTCAACACTAGATCTAAAAAATGTCAGCTATGACCAGATGTTGTTTGACTATCTCCTATATACCCTTTTAACCTGTTCTGTAGAGTTTCAAAACATTCATGCTGTAATATTGCAAAAGATACCCGTGGGGGCTCATTTCTTCTTGTATTATTCACTGTTAGTGGAGCAAATTGCAGTATGTCAAGTGAGGCAGATGCCTTTTTATTTAGCATCAAAGCTTAACTTTTAAGTTTTAATTCTGTTTCAGGAAGAGCTATTTATGGTGATTTTTATTTATACAGGGCAGGTATGAGAGCAATGTGAGAACTGGGAAATGGCCTCAGTTTCTCATTAAACCAGTTCCTGAGGTGAAATATTTCCATAAATCTTTTCATGTTAGGCTGAAATTCCTAACAGAAGAGGAACCTCATCAGTCTAATAAACATGCTATGGGATAGGTACCTAAGGCAGTCTGAAAATCCCCCCTCACTGCCTGATTTTCAAGCACAGAACCAGCAAGCACAAGGTGGCTCTGGCTGGGCTGGGCAGAGCTGTGCTGGCAATGCCAGGCTGGGCACCCCCTGGTCCTGCAGTACCAGGTGCTCTTGTTATGCACTGAAGGCAGGGCAGGACTGGCAGCTGATTTGTTTGATGCTATTATTGGGAGGATGGCCAGCCCTGAGGCTTAAAAAGCATGGAGTAAATTGCAGTAATTGTTCAGTCCCCAGATATTTTCTCCCACATAGCTTTGGGTGTGTCAGACACTATTAGTTTTGTGTTAGATGACCCAGCTTAATGATGATGTCATATAAACCCAATGAGAAATCAAAATGCCTTTTTTTTTTCAAGAAAAAATCCTGTAAGATTTAGTAAGTACTGTTTACAAAGGGTAATTGATTGCCTCATTTGTGTGGCAGCGTGTTGCTATAGAATATGGCAGGCCTTTGCCAGGAAGAAGAAATTTGTATTCTCTGGAGGATGGGGACAAGTTCACATTCCTCTGTGATGGAGAGCTAGTTGCCACCCACAGATGGGAGAGCAAATTAAAGCAAGATAATGAGTAAAGCTTCAGGTCAATTTTGTTTTGGTTGGTTTTTCTAATATAGTTTCCCCCTCTCCCAATAAAGTACTTAATACAGATAAGAGAGTTCTTTGATAGAGAGAAGGTTCTGATTGTTGAAGCTTTTCTTCATTCTCTTCACCCTTTGCAGGTGCATTTGTAAGTACTTTTCATCTTGACTGAAAGTTTTATTTAGTTATTCCAAGGGATTTTTTTACCAGGTCTGAGATAAGGAAAAAAATCAATTATTTTCATTGTTAGAAGGTAGCTGCTTAAAGAGAAATCAATAACAGTGTCTGTGAGTGAGCTGCTGGCCAGTTGGCAATGTAATAGCCTAGCTTTGAAGAAAACAGAAAAAAATGCAAAATAAAAATAAATTATATTGGAGCTTAGGTTTAGGATAAAGATAAATTACTTGAAAGCTGATCTACTAGCCTGATGGGTTTTCCTGTTCATAACCTATCATAGAAATCTTAATCTTTACTATAACCACTGACTCTCCTTTTGATTTTTGATTTGTATGGATTTTCATGAAATCCTGCTTGTAATTAACCCTTCTTTTCCATATACTTCAGACATTGGGAATACCACCTGGCTAGCCAAAACCAATCGTATTAGTTTTTAGTATCAGTTTTTAGTATTAGTCTTAGGAAAAAATGTTATATTAATTGTATTATGTGTAGGCACTTTCTCTAGGCTAAATATCAGTTTGAAAGTGAGCAAACAAGATTTAAGATTCATCATTAATGGAATGATGAGAAGATTTAAATCAAGGAAAGTGAAACTCTTTGAGAGCATCTTCCTTTTTCTTTACCACTGGCTCTAGGAAACTGAAGCTGATTGTGACTTTTCTGTGGGTGACTGACATAATATTTTAATTCCCACTGCACTCCTCATTTGTCAATTGGCTTGAAAAATCCAGGGATGATCAGAGCATTGGTGCCTGTTTTAACTCAGCTGAGTAATATTAAAAAATACATGCAGCCAGCAGAGCTTGTGTTGGTTATGGTGTTTCTGAAAACAAGTATCTGCTCCTGTATTTTGTCTGTCTAATAATTATACTCTAGTTTACAGGGTTTTTATGCAGTAAATTCTATCGAGTACTGTATTCCAGAGGTTCAGTAATAAAATCCTTGTCCTGTTAGAGTTGATGTAGGTCCTGTGACTTCAGGAGGATTAGCGTTCAAAGCCTCCCAATGCAATGAATATGTTTCCTTCAAGTCATGTGTGGGAGATCAGGCAGCACAATTACTGCGGGATGGATTCCATGGGCCAGATGTTGGCAAATCTTCTTCATTTGGCTCGGTACCAGAAGAAAGCCTACTTCTCTCCTGCCAGCTGGCAGGCATTCGGTCTTTTTGCCTCTGCAGCTCTTCATTTTCCATGAGCAAGTCACAAATGTTCAGCACAGGGTACAGCTGTGTCTCGGCAACATAAGGAGAGATGGTCATCACAGATCTTGGGCCTGTTTGCCTGGTTCCACAGCTACAAACCTGTATGTGTCATGCAGGCTAAAATTGAAATCTTCCTTTCTTATTTCTCCTGTAAATTTATAGGACATGTGATATTTTTTCTGTTCTATTTCTGTAAATATGGAAGGTACAATTTATAAAAACAGAGTTTGAAATGGACCTCAGGTAGCTAATTGATTCTAGGAGTTTTGTTATTTATTATATGGAATTAGGAATTTGAGGATAATTATCCACCAGTCCTCTTTAGATAAGGCAATTTAACATGGAAGAAAAACTCTACCTAAATGTATTTTCTTTCTTTTCTTACATTTAAAAATTTGATTTTTAAATTTAAAAGTTTGATTGGTCATTGTTTTACCTTGGTAAGATATGATGTCAAGGCTTTCATTTTCATCTCTGAAATGTCTGTAAACTGAAAAGTGAAGAAAAGTTTCCATGGAGTAATAAGACAGATGCTTAGCATAGGGGTTTAGTTAACCTGATTAGAATAAATCTGGACTCCAACCTCTTCCTTGCTGAGAATCAGTCTGTGGCAAGGCTGGAACAGCGTTCAGGCTGTAGTTCAGGCCCATGATGTGTGGTTCTTATGGATTCTTTCTCTGGGAAGTTAATGTTTGCTTTGAGAGAAGCAATTGGTGTGTGGGGAATAAAGTGATGTCTCACAGCTGCAGGAATCAGCTCTGGAGAAACGAGATATTGTGCAAAGAGTTTGATTTTTGTGAACAGCTTTTTGCAGCGTCGGTTTCTTTATCTGCAGCCAGTCAGACCCATGTTCACATTTCAATAATTAAATCTCTCTGTTTACTCTTCTAAATCCAATTTGGGCCATTTTTCAAAGACCACAGCTCCTTTGCCTGACATCTGAATATTTGGTTTATCTGAGCTCTGAGCTGGTCATGTAAATTGAGTGTCTCTGGTCTGGATCTGCTTTTTTGATGGGTAAATGCCTCCTTGCAAATGGTCTACAGATCTCTGGTTTTAGGGCTGTGCTGTATCTATGACTTGGTGTTGGTTATTTTTGTTGTGGCTTACTGGGGTAAGGAGGCAGGCTGGGGAAAGCAGTGAAGGGCAAACTGTTAAAGAAGTTATATTGGGATGTGAAATGTGTATCCTAAGGTGTTAAGAGCTATTACATGGATCTGCAGCATTTCTGATACCGACATGGAGTAATTACACTTCTGTTTATTACTGATAGTTCAGCTTCTGCCAGTGTTTCCATTATTAACTTCTGTTTTCTTGGAATTGTACTGCAGGCAGAGTCTGTATCTGGGTAATTTTATTAAAGCAGTTTTCAACAAGCTTGTTGGCTGTGCAAGCATGGAAAGAATATGAAATTAAAAGAAAATTCTGAACCCAGGGAACCTAATGGTCTGATATGGGATGTTAAGCTATGTCATCACTAATACAACATGCAATTTCTGCTTTGCTCTGATTATATGCAAAGTCAATGGTCTTTCAGCACCAGTAGCTTCAAAACCAAGTGTTTTAAACATTACAATAATAGCCTGAAAATCACAAGATCTTAAATAATGAGTTGGCTCTCCATTGCTTTCCACTTGTAAGAGAAGTTTGACACCAGGAGTAGCTGACCAGAGGCCAGCACTGCAGCAGAGTTTTGCCTCTTTTAGCTGCAGCCTTGGAGGGGTAGCTAAGCCAGGACTGTGAGCAACAGATTGCTCAGAAGATCTGCAAACATAGCTCCTGTGTGACTGTCCAGATTCAGACACTGGTTTACAGTGTTTACAGAGGTTATTTAGGATATCAAGTATAGACCTAAACTGAAGACACCCAACTTAATGAATGAATAGTTTTTCAAAAATGATAGCTGGATGGTGATATCCTCAGTTTTTGTGTCTGGGTTTAGGCATAATCCCAGGGTATGATATTCTGTGTGAGGGAGGCAGAGTGATCTGAGACAATCCCAGCAGGACCAGTGGAGAGCTTTTGGCCTTTTACATCTTCATCCATGTTTGTATGCAATATAATCTACGATGACAAATCTGAATTATTTCATAAGCCTCATCAGCACAGTAACTGGGAACTGCCTAGAATGCCTCCTAAAGACTTTTTTTTTATTCTCTAAATGAGCATAAAATCTGGGAATTTGCCTTTGATCTCAGTATATTGAATGTGAATGCAGTTGCCTGATGTAGAGCAAGAGGCTGTGATGAATATGGATGTGGTGCTGCTGGCCTTTGTTAGTGCAGAGGTGCCTGGAGAGATGAAACAGGGAAGATCCACAGTGCTGATCTTATGCCTCAGCTCTTGATGAAGGATGTTTGATAACTTATTTTTGAGATTTTTTGTTTGCTGTTCTCTCTTCTTTGTAAAAGATTTCTTTAAGAGAGGTCCCTAGTGATCTCTGACTGTACTACTTTACATCTTAGTAGTATTTTACTTTTGGATTAGGGGTTTAGTGAATCAAGCCTTCCTGCTTTCTAAACAAAAGAAACTTAACATTTCTAATTTTTCTTTTAATCTCAAAACTTCCTAGTTAAAAACAAAAATCACTTAAGACATGGATAAGTCAGAATTTCACTGCCTTCTCCTTTCCCCCACTTCCTACCCCACATTGAAATATTAATTATATTTCAAGTTAGTTAACTGGTAAGATAGATAAAGAATTATGTTGTGCATTTGACAGCCTTAAGCAGTATTTTGTATATTTTTGGGACAGTTATCATAGCTGACATGAATTCATATTATTACTTTGTCAGGCTATAGTTGACAAACACTTTTTGACCTATTTTTTAAGTATAAATGTAATATTTATATTGTTTTGTATATTCCTCCATAAATTACAACTACACTCTGTAATTGTAAACATAGATTCTGACAATCAAATGATAGGTTTTTTATGTGTTCTAGTTTATTTTAGTTTTCCCCAGGAGCTTCAGCTAATTAATTAAAAAAAAAAAATTAAACCCACAACTATTTATTTTCTCTCTCAAATGGAAAATAAAATAAACATAATCAAAAGAATTTTTATTTTGAATTGGAAATCAAGTATGTTTGTGCTGTACAAATTCTTTTTTTAAGTAGTTAAAGTATACAGGCTTCCCGCAGGCATTGCCAGAGGAAAGCAAAGGTATTTTGGGAGTAGAATAGAATTTAGAAGATCTATAGCTGGAATCCTGGAATAGTTTTGTTAATTGGTTTTGCTTATACTATGTAATTATGAAATCACCCATGTTGCATTCAAACTGTTGTCATCTGAGCTTCAAAATCAACACTTGAATTTAGAGCAATGGTTTCCTTATGAATATTCATGGTTATACTTTAGATAAGTCTTTACAGAGTTTCAGGTTGCAAGTTCAGTGGGAAGCTTGAGTTTTCAGCTGTCCCTCATAGTGGAAAGGATTCTGTGATGAAGAGGGACTTGGGAATGTCAATGGCAGAAATCTGGGACTGCATAGAAAAAAAGAATTGTAAAACATTCTGTAAGCAGAGGTACTGCATGCAGAAAGAAGACGGAGGAGAAATTGTATTCCAGCACACAAAGTTTCCCAAAGAGTTTCACAAGCACAACATAAAATTATAAAAAGTCTGCTTATTAAACCCTGGGAGAATTATATTGCTTGTAGAACTGCAGTCTGAATGTCACAGCAGCTACTAATTACAACCAGGAATGTTTACAGCATTGGAGATTAATGTAACCATACATTTCAGAGCATATACAGAATAATGAGAACAGAGTGGATGCATACAGGATGATGGAAGTTTAATGTAATGCACACATTCTTAGCTGATTAATAATAATTTGATGCCTTCATGTAATACTTTACATATCTTTACCATTGTACATGCCTCTAATTCGTAAGTCTCTAAAACACCCTGAGGAAAAAAACTGGTTGAACATCTCTTTGTGCTGCTATCTTTGGATGTTGCCTCTGTGTTAGTAAAGATTCTTCTATTGGTAACTCCTTTCCCTATTTTCTTAATAATGTATCTCTCCTTGGTCTAGTTTTGTGGTTTTTCCATGAAGTTTTCCAAAACAGTAGATCCTAAAAGCTACTAACTCTTACTAGATGATGCTGTGTTTCTATTTTTTTTGCTTCTTAAAGATTTGGCTCTTGGGTTTTAGCTAGGAAGGATTTCATGTTTTGATGGGGCTTCTTTCACCATGTGGCTTTTTGAAATTACTTTAACTAATTTCATTGGCAATTCACTGCTGCTTCTAGACCTAGAGTTATGAAACTGGTGTGCAGTCTGCTGGTACCTGCTGGGCTTTGGGAAATGCTCTGCAAGAACAAGCAGTCCAGAGGGCCTCTTGGGACAGAGTTTGATGAGAGGGCATTGCCACTTGGAAAGAACCAGAGATGACAGAGGAAAACACATAGCAACACTTTGCTCATAGTGTTGAAGCCAATGGATTTTTATTTTATGTTTCCCATGAGCTAAGAACATTTGTGCAGTCAGTTCCTCAGGTGTCTGGTAATTTGTTAGGGAGTCACCTGCTCACCATTTCACCTGATTTGTAACTTGTTTCTTGTATCTATCTCTGCTGTGGACCAAGCAAATGAATTTTTGAAACTTTTCCAGTACTCTTGGCATGGAAGTAAGAGCACATGTTGTTTGATGCCCAGATTTGGCAGTTTCTTGAAGGTGTTTCACTGTCTCATCTTCTTTTTAGAAGATGGACTTCATTAAGCATGATCAACTTTATCTTTTTTTTCTCTCTTCTCAGACTCTGTCTTGCACTCAAATAATCACGAGCCAGCTGTTTCAGTGGGAAATTTATGCAACTGAATTTTGTAATTGGCCCAGTCAGCTTGCAAACTGCCACTTGATTTTGCTTCCCACACAAGTTTTCTCTTGGAAAGGGAGCTTTAATTTCTAGCTCTGACTGTCTCAAGCAGATGCCTTGTAGAGTGTGCTCATCCCCAGCAGTGGGGAACAGCAGCCCAGGCAGAATTCCTGGAGTCTGGAGCTCATGAGCATGGTCTGCAACACAAGGAAGGAGAGAGCCACAATAGGAATGCCTGCTGTGCTCTCAAGTTGCTGACTGGGGAGAAGCCTGGGAAAGCTCCACTAGCCCACACCAGCAGAACTGGAGGTGCTTCTGGAGGGTCCAGGTGCATCTTTTCAAAAATTACAAAATTAATATGAAATCTTCTCTCTATATTCTGGTATCCATTTTTATTTATTTTCTTACTCTTTTTTATTTATTTTTTTTTACATCTCTATGATGGTGTGAACCTCTCACACCTTATAGGAAAATTATTTGGAGAACCTTTCTCTCTATGAGGGAAATGGAGTACCCCAGCTGTGCTTCCCAGGCTTGTTAATAGATCTGTTTTATTGTGTTCTGTTCCAGTGCCAGAGAATTTTGTCAGACAATCCACAGTGATTGATTCTAGGGAAACAAAATACTATTTCCTTCTGTTTTCAGTCTCGAGTCACACTGTAGCTCTCATACCAGATTTTTTACCAGTAATTCCAGAATTCATGCACTTGTCTACCCACAGCTGTTCAAAATTAACTGAAAATAACTTTCAATTCTAGTCTTCATGCCTAAAAGTTATGACTCAGAGACTAATAAAAATTGCCCATCATCCTTCTGGATTGTATTTGGAACAAAAAAGGTATGTCCCAGACAACAGTTTCTGTAACTTCTTGAGTTTCAGATTGTTTTTCTTGATGTAAGGTGCTCCAGTGCTGCATGGAATAATTTTTTTTTTTTTTCTGATTCTAACTTCAGGTCACCAGTAACAGAACTTGAGAATTTGATGCAACATTTACAGTTTACTTTGTCTTATTCTCCTTGCAGATGAACCTCTACAGAAAAGGTAGAAAGATAGAAAGACCCAGAAAACATGAATGTTCTTTCCATTTGCAAACTCTGTAGAAAGCCAGTGTTCCATCATAAGTTGAAGCTGATATAGAAATATTTGCAATGGCAATACACTGTTCTTAGTCACACATGTCAGGCGTGTTCTGCTGAGTAACAAAATGACAAATTTAAGCAGTGCCTGCAGGGGCCAGCATGCTGTCTGCTAGGCAGCCTCCCCCTTAATAATCATGGATTCACTGCTCTTCCTAGAAATGCTGCTTCTCTTGAGGATCACATCCATACAGTTCTCTTCCCATTGGCATTCTCCATTAAGGTGTTTGAAGTCTCTTGCTTCATAGTGGATATTTTTTATTTTGTTACTGTGCAGAACAAGCTGAGTGTTGAGCATGAGAAGAGGGGACATGAGTAATGCTTGGAAAAGGCTGCTGGGACAAGTAAGTTGAATAGGAAAAAGGTGATGGGGAGGATGGGTTGAATGTAAAAAACATTCAGGTTGGAGTGGCTTGATAGGGAATAGTGAAATTTTATAAAAAGCTATTCCATAATAAAGCACATCCATTTTCCAAAATACTGTCACCCACAAGGCGTGCGAGTCTCTGTATGCCTGACAAGGTGAATCCATACCAATCCATCCTGTCAGGTTTAGACTGCTGCCTGTCACAGCCTAAAAACCAGCCAAGGTGTACTCACCTTTCCATTGGCACCAACTTCCAACAGTCATTCCATGTCATGTTGTCACAGAACAAGAGGAATAACATGAGTTACTGTGGGTCAATTTTATCCTAAATAGTTGGAAATTTACTCCTGACTTAGAATATTTCTGAAGTTCACTACCCCTTAAAAAACAACCTACAAAGAAGCAGCAATAGTAGCAGTATACTTTTCTGGAGCAATTTTAATTCTATGGGAAGATCTGCCATATTATTTGCAGTCCCCCACAGGTTCTGATGTATTTTATGACGGGCTTAAGCCTTCAGTATTTCTCTGATTTTTGGTTCAGTTCCCTATTGATTCATTTTCAAATTCTCCATGAATGAAAAGATAAAACGTTTTTCTTTTGTTAACTATGTTGTCATAATATAACAGAAAAATAATACTGCACTAAATAAAATACAATGTTGTTGCATTTCCTTCATGGAATGCTGAAATATTTTCATGCTCTCAGAAGTTTCATCCTTTGGATTTTGTACCTGGTGCATTTTCCCAGAGCTCTCTGGCTATGCAAAGCCAGCCAGTTTCCTTTGACAGAGATTGGTTCCACTGAGGACCTGCTCACTGGGACTGCATCTTTGGCTCAGTGCAGACAGCTGACCTTTGGGTTAACTCGTAGTAATTTGCTTTTTCTATTTGTTAATGATTGGAGATTTTGTAGAGGATTTCTATGGCAGCAGAAGAGTAGATGAACAATAATGTATGTCTTCATTAAGCCTTCAGTATTTCTTTTGCATTGGACTTTTCTTTGGGTGGGAAGATCAAAGCCCTTATTCAACAGGGAATGGCATCAGAATTGTCCTTAAGTGAGCAAGTGCCTACTGTACTTCTTAATTTACTTTTAGTGGAAGGATTGCACAGAGGCATTATCTGGAGTTCAGCAGTGTAGCTAGCCACTATATGTTTGGTTGGGATTTTTTTCTGTTTCCCCTGACATGGCTTTTTCCCCTTTCCAGGCTAATGGAAAGTTGCTCCATTACGTGCTATCCAAGCAGCCTGGGAATAGCCAGAGGTCTTTTTATCAGTTTTCCAGTGCATTCCCACACCTCTATTTTGCCTTGATAACCCACTATTTTGTCATTACCTTCCATGTTCCTTATGTAAAGTAGTATCAAAAGGTTTCAGATTATTTAATGGAGTTTTTAGCACTTCTTTTTTCCCTGACTTCTGGAGACAATATATTTTGCTGACTTCTACAGTGGTTTTTAATTTAAGACGCTTTTGTTTTTCTATTCCCTTGTTTGTTCTCCCCGCTACCCCACCGTCCTTTTTTTATCTTATAGCAGAGAGGGTTGCATTTATCTTTGAGCTTGTATTGATGTTCTTCCATTTACCTTGCTTTTTTATATGTGTATAAATAAATTTCTGTACGTCACTAATGAGTGGTGTCTGCTGTAAAATCATTGTTTAGGTAACATTATAAAATTACTGAAACTTATATTTAAAATGTCTTTTCATATCACACCACACTTTTAAAAGTGGAATTGCAGACACTGGGCAAGTTTGAATTCAATTCTGATGTGACATGTTCTTATGCATTTAACATATGGCAGCAGCTTTTCTTTTTCTGGCTGTGATCCAAGCCTTGAGTCTCCATTCCTGTTTCTTTGCTCATTGAAACATCCAGTGGCTTTGGGTGGATTTCAGGAAAGGCTATTAGAAAAAAAAAGGCAAAATAATGGTTAATGCAATGAAAAGTATATGAAATGCAGTCTAAACTGGGTAATTAACTGCTTTCTGGTGCTCTTCATTCCTATATCATCAACACCATTCCACCAAGTTTGGTTGCTTTTCTTTTTCATTTTGAAAATGTAAGGCTACTCTGCTTTGGGTTTGGATTGTCATTTTTCTATTGCAAATAAAACACACTTACTTTTGATGTTTTTGTCATTGGTAACTTAAGAATTTAATGAGATATTCCTATGAATACCTGTGTGCAATTACTGAGTGGTGTCTCCTTATAATTTATCACATTTAGATCATTTTTAGGATTGTGCTAATGAACAGCCTTGTTTGCATGTAACTTCCTATGTTAACAGAACAGTATGACAGTTCATAAAAATATTTAATGAAAATTTTATTGTCTTTTTGTCTTATTTATTGTAGACAAATAAGTACTGTACAAAGCATACTTTTTTTTTCCTGTCAACTACTGCATCCTCCTTTACAGCAAAGCACTAATCTCAAACTATACCCCATGTTGTTTCCCAAAGTTCCTTTCTCTGGGTCTTCCTTTAGTTACTTTGTCTTTCTCTTCCTTAAGCAGCATGTTCAAACTGCCTGATGCACATGGTAACCTTTATGTCAACGTCAAATAGGATTGTTCTAAAAAGATCCACTGACAGAGTGAAAAGGAACAAACAAATCCATCAACTTGCTAAGCTGAGGTTAAAAAGACTGGAAATGTTAGCATTTAAATTTTAAAAATGTTGATCTCCTTCCAGCCTCCTACTTTCTGTGCTCAACTCATATGAATTGGTAGGATATCAGCTGAGGGAAGTTAACCTCTGAAGCTTTTAGGGGGAAGCTGTTTAGTCTCCTTCAGTTCCCTGCTGACTCAGGGGAAAGAAGCTGGCAGATTGAACTGGGAAGTGTGTATTTTGAGTGGACACATTCTCAGTTTTATTTATCTTCCAGCTCTGCTGCAAAGTGAAGGGCAAGTTTTAAACACTAATTTTGAACTAGTCATGAAATAGTCCTTCATGCTATGTTATCCTACTGTTAAAAGAAGTGGAGCTGACAACACTGGTTTCTAACCAGGAGCATGAAAAGTGTCCTTAGCTGTTTAAACTTTCTGGCTCTGTGGACAGTTTGGTGCCTGCTTAGAAACAGGCGAAAAAACTGATGGCTATCTTGAACTCCTATTTTAGATACTGTATCTCTCAAGCTAAAGAATAATTTCTTTATCTGCACAATGTTGGTCAGGAAGGAAAGAAGCTCCTGTTTCTTCTGTACAACAGTGGTATGTGCTGACAGGAAATGTGCTCTACACCCATGATGATGTGATGTGAAGCAGTCTTAGAAAAATTCCCTACTGCTCTGGAAGAGCATATTCCAGCAGAAGGAATAATTCAAGATGATGAGATTGGTAGTTTTAGTCTTGAAATCACTCTACTCTCATAATATCAAGAAGCAACGGGCCAAATTTCATTTATGGTTTTCCTTTTCATTCCTCAGTGAAATGTACTGCTTTATCTTGCAGGGTTCTCTAAGCTTTGGGAATCACTGCAGGGATGGCAAAGTCAAACAAAACTGTTTTATTTTAGTTATAATTACTCTGCCTGGTAGCAATTAGGAAATCAGAGAGGCTAGACCAGTTTTTAAGTGGCAGGAAGGCTATGTTTATTGAGATTTTCATACACTTTAAAATTATTTTTTCCAAATAGATTTTTCAGGAAGAAGTCTTTAAGGAGAAAGGTAAACTAATGAGAACTCAGAGTGGAGTCCAGTTGTGCTACCAATGTGTCCTTTTTGCTCTTTAGAACAAATAATCTTCCATCTTTTGCTCAATAGTGAAACCCTACAGTGTATTACCTTGCAGTAGTATTTTAATAGTCTCCATAATGATCATTAAGAGGGAAATGTAAGAAGAATTGTATGATGTAGTTGATCTTAATTTGGTATAAGTGAGTAAATTAAAGAGACATCTATTCTATGATTCGTTGGTTAAGCTACAGCAAGTTGCTGCACAGGATGCTGAAAGGTCAAAGCTGTTGTTTCTCAGTGATGTGTCAGAGCTTGTTTTGTTCTGTTCTCTTTCTTTGGCCACCTAATTATGGCTTGCCTGCAGAAGGGAACTGGATGATCCATGATGAGTGCTGTGCCTTTGGCAGATGGACATTGCAGTCATACTCTTAGGCTTTCATTTGCATGTTTCTTACATCTCTGTATTTGCACAGAAAAATTCTTAGAATACATTACAGTTCCAATTGTTACATAGCAAACAATTTTAAAGATACATTTCAGAGTTTTACCATTTGGCCAACATGTAGCTGCTGTTCTTACATAAGGTGATCCCCTGCAGTACAGACTGGAGCTGTACTCCAACCCTCTTTAACTGGCACCACATCCCAGGAACCCTTGCTTCTTGGCTGTGTATGGCTCAGCCTGGTTATTGAAAGAGGATGGTGCATTCCTGTCTGTGTGGAAAAATTCCTGGTGCACACTCATATTGGATGGCATGAATTTCTCTGAGCACTGTCAAGACCAGCACCCACCTCTTTAGAGCATTTGTGCCCCCAGTGCTACTGATGTGCCTGTCCTGGGGAGTCCCCCAGCTGTGCATGGTGTGCTCCCTGGGGCTGCCCTGAGCAGCTCTGGTGTCAGCTTGATGCCTGCACACTATCAAAATTTGTACTTATCTCTCTGGCTTGAACTTTTTTGTTTGTTTGTTTGTTTGTTTGGGTTTTTTTTTGCCTAAAAAGCTGATTGTTTGTAGCCAATGTTGCTATAGAGACCCACTGTATATTGAATAGAAAAGGATGGCTGCCATGGAAGTGTGTTGAACCTAAATGTTAGATGTGACAAAACTTGCTGATACAGACTCACTGTCTGTAGGAAAATGTTAGTTGAGGAAAGACAGGGATTACTGCACCATCAGTTGATGATACTCAGATCATACATTCACGTGTATTAGATCTATTAAGTTATTTATGAGAAATAATCCAGATGTACACTCATGGGAATTGAGAATTTCCTTAATGTAATGTTATGAAAAGGACTTAATCCAAAGAGATACAAGGCTGTGTCTTTCCCAGTCAGCAAAAAACAAACCATGTTTAAGTGGCTTGCTGAGTTTACTTGGACACATCCATAAATGGCTTAAGAAACTGGATGAAGTGTAAATGTAAGAGTTGTAATTGTCTTTGAAATAAAAAGCAGAAATCTTCCAGACTGGAGCGCAATAAAGTCAAACCTTTTCTGAAACTATTTTGGCAACACACTCATAGGAATAATCAAAATGTGAGGATCAACTTGCAAACCTTGACAGAGTGTGCAATATTTCAGAGACAGGTAAGCAGAGAAAGGGAGGAGAGCAGACAGTGAACACATCCACAGGCAGTCTAAAATGAAGCTTGATGTGGCAGGTTTCTACCTGGGCACTTCCAAAATTCCAGCACTATGAGCATTTCTTTCTCTCCGACCCACAGCTGTTACAGTGAAGCTGAGTCTTTCTCAACAAAGCCTGTCTCTGAACTGAACTAATCCCTGCTGCTGCTTTTCAGAGTGGAAATGGTGTGCAGCAGGAGGGAAGGAAAAGATTAAATGATCCTTGACTTCAGTGCCCAGTGTTAGAATCCAGTTTAAAGAAAAGTGAAGATCTTACTGTTTTTGTGCAATTATGGACTTAGAACAAGTTTATTTTATGAGTGGTTTTATTTTTATCTTGAATTCACTGGTAAGAAGTTTAAGTTCTCTTGTTTGTACCCAATACCTTTTGTTTCCCTTAGCACCCCTTGTATCTATTGAGCCTTTAAAGTTTCTAATCTGTTGTGCCTATACATCTGTCTAAACACAAATGGTGTTTCTGATGTTTTTAACACCCTGAAGGAATTTGTAAACTCTGACCCCATGATTGACATTATTGGTTCTGACTGGCCATGGTTTGTTTTGGGCTGGCTGGGTACAGTAGCACTGGTGGAGGGGGCTGAGACACCACTTTTAGATGTAGGATTTAAGAAATAATTGGTTTAAATGTTAAATTTCTTTGATGTTAGAATAAAATGGGCTGGCAAGCACAGTGCTTCTATACTTGTGCCTATAAATAGAACAAATTTTCCTTTTAAGCCTTTGATAAAGACTTGAACCAGCTGAAACGCCTGCTTCTTGTGTTCCAGCCACTAGCAATGAAATGACTTTAATATTTAAGTAACTGTTTTTATTAGACTCTGGTAGGCTTTAATAGGTGTTCCTGGAGTGCTGTTGACTTGCTCTTTATTGGTTAGCTGAGAGAGAAAGCTTTTATTCTTTTCCAGCAGGACCCTGAGGGTGTCATTCAACACCCTAGGGCAAGATGCTGAGCCAAACCCAGCAATAGGAGGCAATGAGAAATCTAGATTTGAGGGAAATAGGGCAGGTTAGGCCTCAGCTGCACTCTCAGTTTGTTGAATTTCATTTTTGACACATTCAAAATGTAATCATCAGGTTCTATTTCCAACTGATGGCCTTAAAAATATGTTTATTCACACGAAATAATTTCTGTTGGTGCTTTGAACCAGACTAACTTTTATGTGAAAGATGGTTCTGATAAGTTGTCTTCTTGCGTTACATCAAAGACAACTTTGTCACTTTCAAAGAAATATTTTGAAGAAATAATAAACAATAGAAAATTGTACCATGAGACATTAGGTCTTCTGTGAAAGTAGGCCCTGCAGTGAGACTTCCTATCCTAACACTGTTAACCATCATTTTAGCAGGAGTGAATGTAAAGGATTTACATGTTAGACTGAAAAAAAACAAAACAGAAATGCCATTTCCACTAGTTAACATTGAGTCTTTTGCAGTTTAAATTGCCATCTTTTTTGTTGGTTTGGGAAAGAATAAAGAACTTCTGGCTTGTTTAAAACCAACCAGCACAACAACAAAGTAGCAATAATTTTTGCTAGCTGGGGTGTTGATCTTTATCTTTTATGTTTGGGCTTATAATTTGAATTAAGGAAAAAATGTATATTTAGACTCTCTCCTAAGCTGTAGGATCCCTATTTGGTAGATAAATACTGCATTCCCATAAGGAATGTTGAAGCATCATTTGTTCCCACCAGATGTCACAATCCCTGTCTAAGGAGGTGCAGCTGGGACTCAGGCTAAAGCCTCTCTTTAGGGAAGGGAAATTCTGCAAAGGCTTGAGAAGTAAAACCAGAGCCACCACCCAGGCTGGTCAGTGCAGAACGGGACTGGGAAATGTCTGCACTTGCTGGAGTATTGTGATGACAGGATGTCCAGTCCTGGGGTAATTGTTAATAAAACAATTTGTTAACATTATTAAACTTCTTAGGCAAGACTGTTCAGAATAACTAGGTCTATTTATGGGAAGGGGTTTTCACATAGAAAATAAGTTAGGTTAGTGAGTGCTTACAGGAAATGAACTGTGTGTACCATGGAGATGCGATCATTTGTAAGCTACCCACGCAAATATGTAAGCTTGGTGCATTATTCCACGATCCAAGGAAAATGAATACTATTTTAAAATTTAAACTTTACCATTTAAGCTTTTCCTTCCAAATTACAGAGTAATTTTTGGAGTTTTTACAACCTTACTCTAAAAGTCTAAAGTAGCAAAAGTAGTATTATTCAGTTAGGATAATGCATATGTCTTTAACATATTTTTCTTGAAAAAAGGGATCTTTAAAATACCTTTACAACTAAAGGACTATTCCAACTACTTTTGCTGAAAATACTAAAAGTATCATCTTATAGGTAGGACCTGACACAGAAAATAGCATCTGAAAAAATACTCTTTATAGGAAGATTTAAGCATATGTACCCAGGTTATAATAAAGTAATGAGAGTATTTGCTGTCAGATTCAGATTCTAGAGCATTAAACAGTCCAGAACTGAAATGCGAATGTGTGCTTTTCTGAGTTTTCACCTTGTTTTTCTGTTACTGCTTTCAGCAACTACTGTTGTCAACTGGGCACTGAGGATATTTTTTCTTCTGCACAGAAGTGTTGATGGGTTGGGAACACTGCTTTAGGGTTAATTTTCTGAAGTAATGTTTTGAAATGTGGTTATTTTTGTAAGTCACCAGTCAGAATAGAGCAGACAAACTAACAAAATGTGAAATATTGGGGCTGCTGGGGATGGATTGAAGACTAAATATAATTAAATTGAAACAACAGGATGAATGATGTCACGCTCAAAATAGAACTCACATAATTTACAGTCCAATTTGATGTAGTTACTTTTTCTTGCTTGAGCAAGTCTAGGACATTGAGCAATGGGCATTTAGTGGTTAGTATTTAAAATATTACCAAAAAAGAGGAGTTTAGTAACAGAATTAATTGTTTAATTTAAAGGATACCACTTGATATAGAAGCTAAATAAGGTGAATCTCTACTTGTTAAACATAAAAAAAGAATATATATTTATTTGGTGGGGGAAGGTCCAAAGACATGGGCATAAATAGGTTGTCAGTTTCAGTAAGCAAATCTTTAAGATGAGATCAGAGAAGCAGCATCGTAATTTTCCCCCTAACACTTCCTAACCCCCAGTTTATAAATCCTAGTGGCATAGTGGGTTATGTTTTATAGCAAAGTACCTGTGTGTGACTCCTCCAGGCCTCCATGAGGTCCTGGCTGCTCCTCTCCATCCTGAGCTGTTCGATCAGCAGCTGCTCCCTGCCTTTTCTTAAGGGCTCTGTGTGTAGGAGAGACCACAGAGACCACAGTGCCTGGATCCAGCTGCTCCCTAGCAATCAAACACAGGAGCAGAGATGAGGAATGCTGTTTGTTTAACTCATTCACACATGAGGACAGCTCTTCTCATTCAATCCCTCTCCTGTCCTCTTCACAGAGGTGCATTCCTGATTCCTGGGTGGGGCATTGTACTGTTAAGCTCTAAGGTAGGTTGAGAAATCCTGTTTTAAACTTTTGAATAGGGAAAACCAGTGCAGTGGTAGTGGAAAAGGAGCAGGAGGTGACAAAATACAGTGATGTTTACAACTTTCAAGTTTGGTTGTTTGCAATGCAAGCCTGACAACTTAACTGGTCCAGTAAAAACAAAAAAGCTTCAAATGAATGAATTCTTCAGCAGGCATGCCAAACCAAGCATCCAAACAAAAACTGACCAACTGAAAAGAAACCCACATTTCTTACTGCTCCTTTGACCCAGAGCAGCTGCTGTGGTAGTAGGAAAGCTCTGCAGGGGCTTGGCCTCTGACTTGCACAAATGTCAGGCTGCACAGGGAGTAATGCTGGAGGAATCTTGTCCTCCTTCCCACCTCACAATCCCTTGTTTAGCTTTACATTTACTTATTTAGATATATATATTTTTTTAAACTAAAAGTTCATCCCAAAATAAGAACTCTAGTTTCAGGTTGCCCCATGAATACCCCCAAACAGTGTTGGGATTCCCAGGTAAAGCCCCTTCTGTAAGCTTTGAGTTGTTTATTCTCATATCAAGTAAACCTTTAATTTATACTGATTAAGAAAATCTAGTCCCTCCTCTAATGCAAATGTGTAAGGGTATTCTGAATTCTCTGTAATGGCTGAGCAGATTCAGACCCACGTGGCTCAGGTTCAATAGTGTTGTTTAAATCCACAATAGAAAAACCTTGCTAGCCAGCAGGAAAGCAAATATTCAAAGGTCTGGGAGCTCTATAGAGAACACTGACCATAATGCACTGTAAATTAATTTAAAACCACGTAATATCAAACATAAAGAGAATGTATACACAAGTTATTACTCATCTATAACCATATTTGATGTCTTTCCATCCTGGTGCTTATTTTGCAAAGATGTGAAGGCCTCACTAGTATAGAATTCATAGAAATCCAGAAAGCACTAATATGAACCTGGGAAGAATAGAAGCAGTGCCTTCAAAGTATTCTTGTTATCTGTGTTTACCTGAGCATGGCAGGTCCAGTGCCCTGTGCTCAGTTGTAGCTTTCAGGGGCGAGAATTCAGTGCCTTCAGTTCTCAGTTGTGAGCACTTCTCTCTATTCTTTTCTGACCATTCTTTTTTGCCTTTCTTATGCTAAAAAGATTTACTTTTTAAAGCTTTTAACTTAAAAGAACATACTTCTTAGAGAAATGGTAATTTTAAGGCCAGCTGAAAAGGCTGACAAAAGTCCTATAACTGCCACATGGCCTCTCCCTTCCTTTGTACAGGTTGCAATTTGGCCTTTAGGGAAAGGCCAGCATTTGCAAAGCACCCCTGGGGTTTTATCTGTGGCTGGGACCCCTGAGTGATTCTGGGTGTGGACTGCTTGCACCAAACTCCTGTGCCCGGTGGGGAGATGGATGAACAGTGTCTGTGCTTGGGAGAGCATCCTCTGTGCTCACAGCTGGCTGTCAGCAGTGATCAGACACCTTGTGGGATCTGAGCCCCACCTTCCATGTCCGTGTCACTGCTGGGAATGTAATTGCATTAAAGTGCAAAGGGAAAAAATCCTGTGGTGTTTGATTTGAGCATGGTTTGAAGAAAATTATTAAAGCACAGCTGATGCTGAGGTTTTGTTATAAACTTGTGTGAAGTGCCCATGTTGTTATTTGGGAAATAGAATGCAACGCTGAGTAAAAACCCAAAAAAAAAAAAAAAAAAAAAGCAACAAAACCACAGAAAGGAAATAAGCTATTAATCCTAGAAAACAAAGGGGAAAAGGACACAAAAGAGACACTTTTCTTCCATGCCACTTCTTCAAAGTGATTCTTCTTTATGCCATCTGATATAATTGTGGCACTGGCTGAGGTGATGTTTCTATCAAAGCACTCTCTGTTTTGTTTTTCCCTTTTTCATCTCTGATTGACAGTCCCACCAAGATATAACTATGAAAAGGACTTTTATGGGATTAGATAGAGGCAGTTAAATTTCCTGGGGCACAAGTGTGTTTTGAGGAAAGGGATAAAAGTGTATTATTCTCTGGATAATCCTGACTGAAATATAAAGGACCGCTTCTGGTGAATAATTAGAGAAAATGTCCCCAAACTATCTTTAATTGGTATAGCATAAAAACATGTATTAACAGAGATGAAATATATTTTTGCTTTGTCTCCAGATAAGTGAATAATCTGTTGTATTTTACTGGCACTGGATTGTAACTTTTATTATTGGTTCATTTTAGTGGCAATAGTGACTCAGTAACTGAAAACTAAATCAGTAAAGTACAAAATTATTAAATGAGTATTAAGGTGAATCTTCATTTTATGGCATGACTTGTATTCTTGTATTTTCCTTCATAGGTAAGGGCATTTTGTTTTGCTTTATTTGGTTTTTTAACTCCCAGGAGAAAACATAAAAAGGATATGTATGACTGGCATTAATTTGTGTTCATGATCTGGATTGCTAGGAGATAAGAAGCTCATTGTTCCTATCTATTGGAAAGTGTGCAGAAGAACAGCTACAGAATTAAGCTATGCAGCATTCACCTCCCTCATGTGACAGTCTGTTGTATGCTGGAAATCAGCCTCAGGAAACCAAACACTATTCTGTGTTGATCTGCTGGTACTTACAGAAGGATTTTCTGAGGAGGATGAAGCAAAGGAAGTTCAGTTCTTGCAATACTGTGTAGTCAGAGAACAGCCAGTTCATGAGCTCTGGAAATAACAAGTATTTCTCATGGTGTGGGGAAGCCTGTATGTTTGTAGCCTCTCAGGGCTACTGGGAGAAAAGCAGCACCAAATCAACTGTGCTGAGGGGGCTGCCCAGGAGCCTTGAGTGCAGTCCACAGGACAGGGGTATTGCATGCTGAATCCTCACTGTATCTTTGGGGTTTCACTTGGGTTGTCATGTTGAGCTGAGTTTGGACAGGTTTTTTTTGTCCTTTGCAGAATGAGTCTTGCCTTGGTCTTGCTGACTTTATGCTGTGTGCATCTGAAGCTGCCTATTTTCTTTTTTTCTGTGGCTCGTGGTAGCTGCACTGTAACTTTCTGTGGGGAAAGAGGAAGAGAAATTACAGTCTGCCTGATCTTGATGGAAGCAACGTGCTTTGGTGCTTGCCAGTTTGAACTGTCAGCCAGGCATCAGCACATGTCAGAATCACAGTTCAGAACCATTGTCCTTGGATAATTCATTACCATGATAGCTGTAATCTTTCACACACTGCTCTGCCAAAAGGAAAAATGTAACATTTATAAAGAGAAATCATATGGAAAATTAGTGCTTATAAGAAAAAAAAATCTGTCATTTTTTACGACAGTGTTTAAAGTATTTTTGGAAAGTCTAGATATGTTGTGACAAAGTGTTTATGTCAAGGTTACTTCTTTCTTTGTGTGATGTGTAGTCATACATTTACCTATTGCTGAAATAAGTTTTGTGTCTTTAAAGTTTTAGTTTTATTAAAGAAAAGCATGTTCCTTTGAAAAAATATAAATATGCTCCCTTTGTCTGATATTTTGGCAGTGAACATTCTCTGTCCATCTCATTGTCACTCAGAATTGTCCCTTCTCTTCAGTGTGGCTATTTTAGTTCTGCTGAGACTGCCTTATACCAATGAACGATTTATAAAGACCACAGAACAAGTTTGAGGGGATTTACATGTGTTGGGAAAGTTCTGGGGTTCTGCTGAAAGAAAAAGTTATTTTGTAACTTCCATATTACAACTCACTGTACTTCGTTTCCATTGCTGCCAATTTTAATTAGATCTACAGGTAACATAAACCAAATTTATCTATTTCTGATGAGGTCATGATTCCTTAATGCGCTCAGAACATTTGGGCTGCCTGTTGCTATTTTACCCAAACTCATTTTCAGCCTTTCAGCTTGTGCTTCTGCTGTTTTTCCAGGAAGAACTGAATCCATTTGCCTTTCTGCAGCAGCAGAGGAAGCTGAGGGTATGAGCACTGTGATGGTGCGGGCATTAACTGAGCCTCTGCAGAGGTGTTGGAAGCACTTGGAGCCTTCCACAGTTGGGTGGTCTGCGAAGCAGCCCACGGAGAGCCCGGGCTCTCGGCGGGAAAGGAAAGAATGCAATTACAGCCTAATTAGAAATCCAGATTCTCTTCTGCAAAATGTGTAGTTTCCTTTTCTGCCACAAAAGTGACCTTTAAGGCACTTAAAAACAAATGCTCCAGCAAAGAAATTACATAGTTCAGAATAGCCAGTAACCACTGGTTAGGTCTTCTGTTTCATTCATCTCTGCAATCTCCAACCACTTGCCTAGTGGCTACTCTGATGGGAAAATAGAGTCCAGTCATTACAAATCTCTCCCATAAAACCTCTTTGACATGGGTATGTTCCAAGGAAAAGGTTATTTTTTCCCTTCCTCCTTCCTGCACCCCTGAAATGAGCATATTCTGACTACAAGAAATTTTTTTGGAATATCCCTAACACCTCTAACTAGCAGCTGCTGAGTGCTTTTTTTGTAGAGGAGTGAAGTAGTGTGCTCTGAGCAATGTGGGAACTGGCCTTTCTGGAGAAGAAGCAGTCACTTGTGAACATGATTAATGACAAATCCATGCTGTGATGCTGATTGGGTACTTGCTTTGGGTGATGTCTAAGGAATTTATTAGTGGGTAAAAACAGTTTGCAGAAAGATCAGTTTACTAAATTGATCTAGCAGAGGTTTTTCCTGAAACTTACTACATGTTTTAGGATTGCAGGGAAGCATCTCTCCTCATGTTGTTAGATTCCTAGTGGAAATACTTGTCAGATATTCACAGTCAGATTTCATACCTGATTTCATCTCCACATAACTGTTAACTAGAATTTATTGATTATCTATGTTAATTATATATTTCAAAATGTCAATTCCCTTACTGCAGAGTTCTCAGATCATTTGGAAGCTTTATTTTTCCATTGACTTAGTCATGTCTCTTGAATATAACCGAGAAAAGCAGGAAGCAGCATGGAACTGTGTGAATAGCTCACACCAAGCAATATTTGACCTTGGAGTATCTTTTCTTTCCTTGCAGTGACTATTTCACTGTCAAGGGATGAATTGTCCATGAGTCCTGTTAGAACCAAGCTGTGGATAATGAATGTCCACAGCAGAGAATGACTCAATACTTCCCAATGGGTGATACAGGAAAAAGCAAAACAAATGAAGATGATGTGCTGCAAGGCCCAGGCTTTCCAATCTGAGTCAGCTACACCTGCCTTGGGCTTCTATTTTAGTATCCTTTTAAATCATCTGTTCCTCTGCTGAGATCCTTTACAGTAATGTAAACAGACTTTGTGAGCTGGGCCCTCTAAACTGACCTGAGATGGGGAAAGATTGCTGCCTAAACTGGGACAGGGTTCCACTTATGTGTTTGGAAGAAATAGTGTTGATGAAATTAAATTATAACTTTTTTTTTACATAAACATGGGTATTTTGCCACTATGTCCATGATTGATATACTTCATACTGATAACTGATTTTTGGGGAAGAGAAAATCGAACTTACTAAAATACTTCAGGGCAAAGATGAGCACATCATCTGAATGCCACTGGGGCAGGTTGGGAACAGAGATAGCAGCAATCCCAAGCAGTAGAAGGAATCACGGGAATCACAGGAAACAGGAACCTACAGTATTTGTGAAGTCATTTAACCTACTTCCCTGCCCCAGGGCAGGGTTAAATTCATTTGGTGCAGTTTCAAAGTGATACATGTTCATTTACACAGCTAGGCAGAATTTGGTTTTGCTTGGGTTACAGAAGTAGCTAGTGAATACAGCCTGGAAGGGAGGAACCTCTGCTCAGAGGACTGGTCTGGGATTTGATACCTGTCAAGCCAATTCAGTGATCCATCAAATCACTCTCGTCATTCCTTCTCCATTGTACTGTGTGCAGTGTACAAAAAAGGACTGAGCAGGCTGCAAGCACCTCTTGGAGCACTCAGATCAATGGGGCCATACAAAGGCACGAATTCTCGTTCTTTAAAAACCAGCATAGCCCGGGGGCAATGTATGTGATTTACCAAGCCCTGCTGGTGGGACTGTGCTACTTTGTTTTACCTGGCACTGGGAGCTCAGGTGTCGTTTTACTGTTCTTTATTACACGATGCGGGTGTGCTCTGTCCAGTACCGCGAATCCCAGGAGAACAAGGTTTGTAAAGCAGCTCACACACAGAGGCACCTACGTGCACAACCACACAAATACTTGTTCATCACAGGTATCTACATATGTTCTGTTTGTCTCTGCCTCTCTGAACGTGAGCAGTCACCAGAGCATTTGTCCCTGTGCTGCTGGGTTTTTATTATTCCAGTAGATGTCCCATCTGTGAAATAAAAGTGGCTTTCTCCTATGTCGCTGTAGTGATTGCGACCTACTTGGTCACAGGGAGTGTAAAATACCCACGGGAGATAAAAGTTCAGAAAATCCATACCGGTATGAGAACTCTCTTGGGTCGTTTGTCCCTCTGCTTGTCTGAAGTTATTGCCGATTTATATCATCCTGATGGAATCGTCAAGTTTGGGTTGGGAATAACAGATGAATCTAGCATGGCTAAAAGGAGTCTTGCAGCTCGAAGCTGTGTCCACCAACTCTCCCCAGTTCAGTCCCAGCACGGTGACCCCAGTCCCGCACAATGCCAGTGTCCTGTTTCCCTTCTGCCGTCGGTTCCTCTCATCCCCTCTCTGGGTTTGCATTGTGTCAGGCTCACAGGCAGCTTAGAGGAGTGTTTGATCTCCGGTTTTTCAATGTGTAACGCTTTTCCTAAGGCTATCACAGGGAACACAGAAAGGTGTCTGCTCATCCGTAACACATCTGAGCTGGCGGGGGCCAGGCTCGTTAGGATCTGTTAACAGGGACAATGCTCATTTGCCTTTCTAAGGGTAAATGTGGAGAGCTGTGTTGGAGTTTGGGTGGTTTGGAGTGTTTTGTTTTGAATTCTCTGCTCATACCAGCCCGGTTTAGCTTCTTTATATTGCTTTTTCAGCAAAGAAACTAAAACAATATCGACCCGGGTACTTAAACTACTAAGTGGCTTTGAATCTGTTTATTGAAGTCTGCTCAGTTTGACCTGAATCTGAGGCTCTTCTGCGCTAATTCAAGTTACTTTTAATTAGTATATTTTTTTCTTCTGTACTCACTTGTTTTGGCTTCTTGCTGTTACAGTGTGTTAATATATGTGTTGTGTCGGATCCTATAAAAATCCCTTTTTTTGAGAGCTTTAAAGATGACAGTACTGTATGAAACTGTAGTGTGCTTTAATCACATTTTTCTCCTCTTAATCAGCCGTTATGGGTTCTGCCAGACGGTCAGATTACAGTCACCATTCGTCCAGAAATCTGCCTGTGTTCTTTATCCTCTCTTCCTAAATCAGGCTACCCTCTTCTATTTCATATTTATGTAACGCTCGTCTTTCAGAGACCCGTCCTTTTCCAGCATTATTTTCTCTCTCAAACCCAAACAGAAATACCCCCACACCCACACGCCACCCCGTGCTGGTGATGGCCCATTAAGCACCACGGACACCAGTAAATCCAGCATATGCCAGCAGTTTGCTGCAGTTATTCCTCACTCTGATGAGAGCAGAGCTTGGCAGCCTGGTCCTTGCATTACAGAAACTCTTCTGTTACTCACTAGAGCTGCAGCTTTCCTCTCAGGCTGAATTTAGGTTCGAATGTCTTCTCTCCTCTCAGCCCTTTTAATCAGACATCATAAAGTACATTAGTAAATGACTTGCTTTCCCACTTCCACGACTAATGAGCACAGGGCAGAGCAGTGAGTGTCCTAAAAGCTCGCTGGTGAATGGATTGATTTCAATCCCCTTGGAAAAAGACTATGTTGTAATGGTGCCAAGTGAGGCATCTCATTCTGACAAATTCATTTAACCACAGGCAGTTCGTGCAGGAGCCACGTTCTCTGCTGACGCCCTGGTACAGACTGGCAATGGCAGCAATATTAGGAGATGCATGGGAAGGAGCTTAGACCCTGATCCTGTCTACAACTCCCTGTGAGAGAACAGATTTGGCAGCAGACAGACAAGGATTATGTGTTGCATCAGTAATTAATGTGGTACCCTGGGTTTTAAGAAAGTATCCGTAGACAGCTCTGCTCTATTTTTTTTTTTTAACCAAAGTCATATGAGCAACACATTTAGATATTTTTAATATGCCTCCAGTCTCAAAAAAAACCCAAACAACAAAACAACACAAACCCCACCAAACCAACTCACAACAGCAATAAAACACCACCAAAAACCTTTAACAAAAGTAATAGAGTTTTGAGATAATTTGTAAGCCTACAAAAGGTGGGAAAGTGGAATTGTGGAGGGGGTTTTCTTTGTATTTGTTTATTTTTTGGTTGTTTATTTACATTTATCTTAAAACTAGGACGATTTATATTTGTTTTTAATTTTTTAACTATACACTGAAAGCAAATCTTGAAATCAAGGGCAGAATGCCCACGCATTTTGCTAGTTGCCACTGTATCTAGGCTAGTCAGAGTAAGGTAGGGAAACCTCTGGAGAGATTGTGCAGATCCTATCTCTCAATGTGTCTGAGATGTAAAATAATAAACATGATTTTTTTGTCTTGTTGATGAGTAAGACTTCAAGACTAGTTTATAATGGATAAAAGTTTACTTTTTTCCCTATGATTATAATATCTTTATTTCTTATAGGGGCAGAATCTTGAGTTTCATTTCTTTCTCCCTGACTCAGTACAGGCAATTCATTTCTCATATTTATACTTGCAAGCCTCAAGGATTTACATACTTTTCTGGGAAACACAAACCAGCTCCAGGCTAACAAATATTTGTGGACCTTAACACTACTTAAAGAACAGATGATAAAAAATAGAAGTAAAATAAAACATCCAGCTTGGCTATTTCACGATAAGATCTCATGGAATTTGTGACCTGACTCAGCATCTCTGAGCATTTGGATCTGAAAGTACTGCATCACCCAGAATATGTTCATGAATCAAAAGATGACAATTAAGAACAACAAAGAAAACCTCCTAAGTGTTAATTTAATTTGTTCTTCATGTTTGAATTTTGAAATTCCCTTCTGTAGTGGTAAAGAAAGTGGTCGGGAAACATTTGAGAGCATAGTGGATCTTGGCAAAACCAGTCCTGCTCTCCCTTTCTAAAACACATTGACCCCAAAAAAGGCTAAAACCCATGTAAGCAGTTTTAGATTACGAGCAGTGTTCTTGTTCCCTGTATGACATTTATTATCAGCCTTTGTATTGCCTTTCCATGGAAATCCTCCAAAAATATTTAGATTAATAAAGAGGTTAATAAAGGATGAACTCCTTCCTAGCAGGCAATGTGTTAGCAGCAACAATTTTGCTGTTACCAAGTATTTTTAAAATTTAAATTAATGCAAATATATGAAGCAAGTGAAAAAAAAAAACCAGATTTTTTCACATGCTATTCTTTTTCATGTATAGTTTTTCCTATACAACTTCTGACATTCCCTCACATTTTTTAAAGTTTTCCTTTAAAAAAAAAAAAAAAATAGGATAGTGCCAGGAAAATCAGCAATCTGCAAACACCAGAGGTTTATGTCCAAAAAGGAGACAGAGGAGTCCTTCAACTTTATTTGAATAAAGGGAGAGGGTCTATTGGGCCACACACCCGTGGGCTTTTCTCTCTCAAGGTTTCACAGGCGCAGCCTCCCTCTTATCCTAAACCCCCGGCCCTGTGTTGCCCTCTTCCTTTCCCCATCGGCTGAGCTGCTAGCAAGGTACAGCCTTCCCAAACCACTTACCTCATATTCCCCCCTTGAACCTGGCATTTCACCCCAAACTTCAGCCTTGTGCAGACCCTTGCCTGTTCCAGGAGCCCAAACTGTCTGGGCCTGGTAAGGAACCTGTCCCCCAAAGTCAGTAGAGACATGAATACCCATTCTGAAGACGTTAATACCCATTCCTTCAGCCATCGAATTGTTTGTGAAGATATTAGCACGCATCTCTCCTCTCAATAGCACGTGGGATATTTTGCCCTGATTTTCTTCTCTAAACATGTGTATGTGCAGTTTATTACAGGTTAAATCACACTAGGTAGCCTTTGTGTGAACTTTCACTGGGTCCAGACGAAATCAGGAAGAACAATGAAAGTCCTGGAAGCTACAGATTATTTCTTAATGATTGTTCTCATTCGAGAGCCCCACGGGGTCTACAGCTTTATCCTGGAGATAGTTTTGCCCATGTCTATCATCAGCTTCCTGGGAGAAATTATTTTGTCCTGTGGCTGGAAATGTGACAACGTGTGGTGCTCCTCACCAACTGTGGCTTCTGTGGCTTAATTTTACATATATATAAAATATATTCAGCGCGGAATGTAGGTCATGCTCTCTGAACTGGCAAAGGACTCAGGGGAGGAAAGGGTTAAGAAATGAGCTTTACCCAGGCCACAGACAAGCTGCAGCACTCCCATTTCCCCGTTAGGCTGATCCAGATAGTGAGGGACAGGGAGAGGTGTCAGCCTCTGCCGGGGGTGACACACAGAATCCTCCTCCGCTCTTGCTGACTTGTGAGGGGGCTGAGGAGCCCTAGTCAAGGGGACACAGAAGAGGGACGACCTCCAGACCAAAACTGGGCATTGGGGGACATTTAAGAAGCAGCTGAGGTTTATTTGCATTAAGACCTGTGGAAGAGAGCTGAGTGTTTTGCGTGCACTGAGGCAGCACATGATAATTGGCGCTTCTTGTTTATGTTCTTTCCATGCTTCTATGAATTATGAGGTGATAAAGCAGCCCACGTGTACCTAAAACAGCATCATCTGCACTAAAAGAAATCATATGAACTACTTATCCCTTTTTGGGCACGGTGCACCTGGATTGCTGCAGTGGTGGCTGCAGGGTGATCAGCTGGCAAATTGGCTGTCCATGTGCTGCATGCTGGGCACTGAAGGAATGCTACCTGGGCTGCTCAAATGGATGGACAGTCTAATGGAAACTTTTCAGAGTTACAGAATTTTTGTTTTATAATATATCAGGAGATTTCTAATCCCTCACAGGCTTTGCAACTGTTACTTCCCCAGAAGTTTAAGTAGCAGTTCAAGTCATGAGATGTATAAACCAAGGAAGGAAAATGAAGACATAGGTGAGGGGAAGATAGGAATTCTTAAAGTAAGGGGGAAATTATCCTTGTGTGTGTGTGTACAGACTTTTTATTTTGTTTTATTGCTAGCCATTTTTGCAACAAGCAGATTTACAAAGAGCTCATTGGTGATGTGGTGTGCTGCAGCAATTGGGATGTTCAAGATGTACGTAACGGAGTGTGGAAGATCAGACAGCCACAGAAGCTGAGCTGGGTAGTGCTGCAGAGCTCCTGGCCCTGGTACAGTGGAAGCCGTGGGAGAGATAAACTCAAGGCAAGAACAAAAATGAAGACACCATGTCTGGTCACTGACCCCTCTGAGGAGAGAAGAGGTAACAAGGACATTGCTGGCACAAAAGAATGTGACAGCAATATGACTCGATAACAGAAAAGATTGTGTTACTAAGGGAACAGGGGCAAAGGGTTCCGACTGGAAAATTCTGTATTGAAGTTAGAGAGCTCTAAATACAGGTGATTAGTGTCATAAACTGGCTTTGCTTGCACAGCATGGCCCGTGTCTGTCAATCCCTGCAGTGGAGCACACAGCAGCATGCAGCAGTAGTCTCACTGCTGGGGCAAAGAACTCAGACTGTGTTCAGAGCTTTTTTGGGTCGGGCCGGGGGCTGGGCTTGGTGGTTGTTAACACCACCCATTGATCAGGTAGGACATGCCACAAAGCTTGTTTATAATGCTTTTCTCCATCAAACAAAATAGTGCCTGTAGTGGTGAATAATGACTTCCAAATTAATCTCGCACTGGCCAGTTTGCCCAGATGTTTATTTGAAATAAAAGACCAACACTTCAGTAATTTTTGTTACTAAAACAGAGCCTGGACTGGTTCCAGGCGCATACCCTGGTTTACTAAGTATTCGGTTTGTGACAAACAAGGCCCACTCCTCAGATAAAATTTAAAGAAAATTAAATAAGGGACAATAGAGGACAAATTCAATAAAGCAAAAGGAACAGTGCTGGGTGCTTAGCTGCAGCAGGGAGCACTCCAGTCAACACAGCAACACCTCTTATATACCCTGGGTATTGCATCAGCCAAATACATATTCATAAATGATTATATATATTAAAATATTTTAATATAGTTCCTCCTCTGTCCCTCCACTCCACAGAGCATATGCAGCCATCCTCGTTGTGGCCATCTGTTACTTTTTGAAACATTCAACAGGCCTCGATTCTTTCATTGGTTAAATGTTAACATTACAACAACTCCCAGCCAACATTGGAATCACGACACAACATTTGCATTAAAAGAACTCTAAACTTTAGCAAAACTTCTCTGACAAAAGTCAACTCTATAAAAGAGAATATTCACTCTAACAATTGTGGGAGCCAACACTGTAATATATTTATCACAGGTTGCTTGCTGAATTTTCCATGTAGGAGGAATTAAAAGAAAACAATCTTCTCTTTCTCTTCCTCTCCTCTCCTCCCTTCTCTCTCTCCTTCTTTTCACCAGTCTTAATACCCTTTTATGCTTACAAACCACATATTACATAAAAATAAATGCTAGGGACAAATCTAAGTTTAACATTGTTTTCAATTATACTTTTGCAAATATTGAGAAGCAATACCAATTCTCTCTGAAAGAGTTTTAATTCTTCATGTTCAATTACTGGGGAGATCTGATTGCTCTAAATGAATAATTGCAGTTGGCTGTGCAGTCTGGAGCTGATTGACCCTGCACTTGAAGGGACTCTCAAATGGTAATGGCCACATGTACTCCTTTAGGCACGTGAAAGAGGTGTGTAATTACCCACAGTTAATGTGAACATCGGGATTCTTGCTTTCTGAGAGGACTTGAGAATAAATTTTGTAAATATATGATGTTATTATGAATTTTCCCTGTAATTGCTCACAGGAAATACTACAAAATAAATTAATGTTTGAAATATTAAAACTATAAATGTCTCCATCCTTCAATACAGATTTTTATACTGCTACTCTTTGTACTTAGGTAGTACAAATGTTGTCATTTTTCTTTATAAATTCATTTCTTTTCATAAGTTGATTGTGTGTCAGATGATGAGTTATGCCATGGGAAACTAACTCTTAGACAGTTTTCTTTCAGAGAAAGCCTACTAATTTTTTCTTTTTTCATGAAATCATACTAGGGCTGACATTTAGCAGGAATGTCTTATGAATTGGGAATTGTTCTCTCGTAGAAATTTTAAACTTTTCTGAAGGAAGTGCATTCATACAATGAAATCCTATTACATTCTGTAGGATAGTTTAGAAGCAATGTATAGAAATTACTCTGTTTTTAATATATTAATTTTATTAAGTTTTGATAACATATAGCTCTCTGGGGCTTTCTACTGAAAAAGGAAGAAAATTCAAACTTCTCATGAGTATGATTGATAATCTACTTTCTTTTGAATTAAATGTAGTATCTAAAGTCTTTTTTACCTTTTAATGAAAATATCAGTAGAAGAGCACGTTGTTTCAGCCTCAATTTTAACTAATATTAATAGAAAGGACAAGTTCTGTAAATATCTATGTACTTGAGTCCCACTGAAAATTAATCTGTGTAGAATTACTCAGGTAGTGTTAATATATGGAAAATTAAAAAGAAAAAGAACCCAAATGGACTCCAGTCACCAATTGTGCAAACAGTGTGCTCTTATTTATTTTTAACAGCACATGGTGAACTTAAAAATTGTGGATATGTAGCTACATTACATAATTTGTTCATTTAAATATATTTCTTAAGGCATCTTTTAAATTTTTCTATTTATGCTAAGGACTTTATAGTTTGTCTATACAAATGTTGAAAGTTTAGGCTCAGTTCAACTGGGTTCAGCTGAAGGTGATGAAATTTGTTGGTATTTTGTAAAGTACTTCCTTAATGGCTCTTTTGTGTGTGTATATATATATATATATATATGAAGTAGATTCTTTAAATTATTTAAGAATTCAATTTAAAATGTTTCTTTTAAAAATTGGGAATGATATACTGTGGTGCTGTTTGTCTAATCTGAGATGTTATTGATTATACCCTGATGCTGACAGAACAGTTTTTCTTCCTTTTGTGGCTTTTTCACCTTCAGAAATTGCACCAGGTGACTCAGATATCCACAGCCACATTCAGTGATATGTAAAATTAATGAATTATAAATCTCCAGGCAGAGTCTGAAGTTGTAATTAAAAGGAAATGTATTGGGTTTTTTTAAACAAACTTTGTAGATATTCTTAGGTAGTCAAACATGTAGAAATTAATTTCTCTGAGGTTTGCCATCCAAAGTCTGTCTGTGCCACAGTTCAGAGTGGGATCTCTTATTACTAAGACACAAAATGAATATATTAAAAATATGCAGTCAGAGTTGGACATGATTACTGTATGACATAAATATTCACACTGTTATTAGTACAGACTGCAAATACACAAGTGAAAATCCCTTACCTAGCTGTACTTTTGTGCTTGGGTAGGAATTGGTCTAAATTTAAAATCAACAAACAAATGGAAGAAGTAAACAAGAAAATAATCCAGACTGCCCCAGCCATCTGCTTGAAATACTATATTTGAAATCTATGTAATGGGAGTTACCACTACTTGGTTTACAGACCAAATGCCATTGTAACTCAGCGAATAAATTAGTAGTTGTGAATTAGTGAATGAATTGTGGCTTTTTTATCTTTCTATTTCCCCATTGTCCTCAAGCAGACTGAGGACAACTTCTTGTTTATTTTGGCTTATGTTTGTCATTCACAGGTTATTTCAGCAAATCATTGCTGGCTGGCAAATCATTTGAGTTCCTTACTGTGAAAATGTGCTTTCTGATGGTTTGGGCTTCTGTTCCACAGTGAGTTTCATATGTACAGGATCTTCTTTAGTCTGATGCTCTTACATGAAATTTTAGGAAGAGTAATTTAGTGCAATGAGCGTAGAAACCAAAATTGACATCTTAAACCTGTCAGAATTAATGTACATTTCAGTTAAGGTTATGGAACCTTATATATGTACATACAGTTCTTGAAAGAATTGTAGGTTCATGGAGCCTGTACAAAATCAAAGACAGAATTTGTCAGAGGAAAGGAATTGATGCAAAATATTTTCTTCTGTTTACTTATACTCTGAACGACTCTGGAATCACAGGTTATTTTTAAACTCATAAATAAATTATACAAGTGAAAATGCAAAACTCCTGTTACACAGCTTTTCTCTGGTAATTTTTTTATTTAGAAATAGCAAGGGAATCTTCTTACATGGATCTTTCCCAGCATACCTGTGCGAGGAAAGAAGTGTGCTAATGTCTTTACAAACAATTGGATGGGTGAAGGAATGGGTATTCTTGTCTCTAGTGACTTTGGGGGGCGGGTTCCTTACAGTTTGGGCTCCTGGAACAGGCAAGGGTCTGCACAAGGCTGAAGTTTGGGGTGAAATGCCAGGTTCAAGGGGGGAATATGAGGTAAGTGGTTTGGGAAGGCTGTACCTTGCTAGCAGCTCAGCCGATGGGAAAGGAAGAGGGCAACACAGGGCCGGGGGTTTAGGATAAGAGGGAGGCTGCGCCTGTGAAACCTCGAGAGAGAAAAGCCCGCGGGCGTGTGGCCCAATAGACCCTCTCCCTTTATTCAAATAAAGTTGAAGGACTCCTCTGTCTCCTTTTTGGACATAAACCTCTTGGGGATTTTCCTGACTTCTGCAAAGAGAGGAGCAGTTGGTGTACAGGTGCTGTATCACAGTGCTTCCTATGTCATAGTTAAAGTGCTGCATATTTCGGGCTTTGGAGTGTGAAGATAAGAGTCTGTACAGCTTCATGGGGCCTTAATAAACATTACAATGTATGTTTTGTGCTGAGAAACAATAAATTACTCTTTTTTTCTGCAGCAGATGGGGCAAATGATCAATGGGCTTCACCTCTTTCAGGAATTTGTGGTTTTGTTTAGCATTCTGGTTACATGAAGCAGGGGAATTTCTTTCATTCACTGTTTAGATGGAAAAATACGATTTAAATATTTTGTAGGGATTTTTTTCTTCTTTGCAAAAGGTGCTTTTAAGACACAGCTTCTTTGGGATGCCCATTGCTCAGATGCCCTTTTCTTGGTATGCACTCTCACGCTACTCTCATGCTCTTACCTGGGGTGTAGCTGGTGGCAGAGCTTACAGGCAAACTAGGAAAAGGTTTGTCTCCCTGAGGATTGAGAGAGCTGCTAAGACTAAGTGGGAGGAAAAGAAACTCGTTAATGCCTTTGCACAGAGTAGTACACTTTCTAAGCTTTCTAAACATTTGAGAAATGGTGATTGTCAGCACTCACACAGCACGGATGTGAGAGAATGGGGATGATTCACTGGCAGATCTAGCGGAGGCAATGCCCAACTCAGCTTTTCACCCAGGATTTTGCCCTGCCCTTTAGACTCATCCGTTTGGATGGAGCAGCCACCAAATCCTTAATCTCTGAACTCATACTTGCTTACAGCTATGAAATCTATTTCCTTACGATGAAATATCATGGTAATGTTTTAGAATATTATGTTGTTATGTAGAGTCTTAGTGGTCAGTAGTTAATAAGTAGTACTACTACTTATTAGTATGGACAGCATGGGTTCAGAAGTAACATTTGACTTTACACTGCAAGAAGCTTCTCTGGAGAATAAGATTCACTGATTTTCCATTCCACATAGAAAGT
Organism: Vidua chalybeata; assembly: GCF_026979565.1. NCBI lineage: Eukaryota > Metazoa > Chordata > Aves > Passeriformes > Viduidae > Vidua > Vidua chalybeata. The sequence goes on from NC_071539.1 coordinate 19,006,504, forward strand.
AGCATCAGGTTATAAAAATATCTTTAGAGTAAAAGTAATCCTATTTTTATATCTGCTTGATACTGTGGAAATTAGCTTGCTTGGGCTTGCTTTGGAAACAAAAGGAAATTTTAAAAAATTAGTCTGCCAGAAGTGTCTGTTGTTTGTGTATATTATTGATTTAAAATCTCTGAGTAGAATAACATGGATAGATTCTCGAGGAAACACAAATACTTGCCTGTGACAAGTTGACAAAATCACAGTGGTGAAGGTGAAACATTTGTCAATAGTATTGCAAATGCTTTCCTCACCTGCAGGTTGTCACTGTCACCCTCACCCATTTGGGTGCGGCCAAATGGCAGGAAGAAAAGGTCCCGGTGCCACGTGTCCTCACCTGTCAGCAGTGAGTGTGACACTGCCACCTCGTTCACTTCTCAGGTGCACCGGATTGGCTGGTGTAACCTGCTGGTGACTTTTATTTGGTATGTCAGGGATACACGCTGCGGTCTCAAAAAGTCCTCTGTGAGGATGTGCTCTCCAGCCCAGGGTTAGAGGAAGATTAGGGGGAACATCAAAGCTGAAGTTAAAATGAAAAAAGATGAGATAAAGCCAAGTTATTAGAGATCACTTTGAAGTGTTTACAGATTAAGCCCTGTCTCTTTTAAGTGGAATACTTATCTGCCTTTCACTATTTAAATTACAAGACACGACAGGCAGTGTTTTTCTAAGGGTTATTGTATGGCTGTGCTGTGCTAAACGGCATCAGGCCAGAGGCAAGGAACACCTATAATAATCCTTTAACTATCTCTGTTTACCGGTGTTAAGCAGACCTTTTGAAGGTGAGAAGACCACACAGAAACACACTTCCACGTAAGCCCGTTGTAGATGAATATGTGACACTGGCATTGGCCAGACTTGAGGATGGCTTTGTATTTTGGGACAGATAATAGATCTTCTTGTAGAATATTTTAATGACATTTTACAAGAATCAAATTTATTACTCTCGATCATTTTTTCAATGCCTCCTGTTCCTGCTACCTGTACTAATCGCTTTTGGCCTGTCAATCTTATTACAAGTGTTAGAACAAGCACAGGAGACCTGGTGACTGTTACTGTGCATGTGTTAATGCAAACAAGGGCAAACTGAGTCTCAGAATGTTTTTCTGCACAGAAAGGGACAGCTGGCTTTTCATGTGTGGATATAATGGATATATATTTTGAGAAAAGTCATGACATTCCACAGATAATTCTAAATATTCATGGCCATACCCAGAATTATTACTTTTATGGTGTGAAATGAAAAATTGGTTTTTGGTTGGGTCTTTCTACAAAGTGATTTTTCCCTGGAGAGCCTGCAAGGTTCTTGCAGTACAAGGGTTAATAGAATCATATAGTAATTTTTTTGGAAGAGACTTATGCAGGTCATCTGGTCTAGCTTCCTGTAGGCACACAGTTTGTGGTGACTGGGAGTGGGGCTGGGCCAGGCTGTGAGAAGCAGGTGAGCAGCACTGACAGCAATGAGCCATGGAGTGCCCAGGGGCACTGACCAACCTCCAAAGGGAACAGAGGGCACACAGGGGCACTGCATGAACATGAGGGGGTAAAAGGCTGGGCTAAAGAACAAGAAGGGCAGATGCCTGAAGCTTTCTGAAGTGGAATGGTGTTACTCTGTGTGGGGAATGCTTAAAGCTTTCTGAAACTGTGTGGTGATACTCTGTGTATTGTGGTTGTGTCGACCGTGGCAGCTTCCTAAGATGAAATGTAACAGGAGAGATGGGAGGCAGGAAGGGAATAATCAATACAAGGATATAAAAGTGTGCAATTCTCATCCATGTCAAATCACGGCTACTGGATGCAGAGTTATGTGTTTTAACAAGTAGTGGTGAGTTGTGACAAGTCCTTTGAGGGACAGCTTGACCAGTAGGTGTGCTGAGCAGTGAAGGGGAGGAGAAGGCAGGCTTGTTTCTGCTTTTCATTGAAAAAAATTCACCATTTTATAGTGTTAAATTTGCATTCCATTGAAGGGTTTTGTGCTTGGCTTTGAAAACAAGAAACTATCTATAGGTAGTGGAATGAAATACATTGTCCTGCCAAGTAACAGCATTTACTGGGAAAAAATAATCATAATAATGGCTTTGGATAATTGCAACAACATTTCATGGAAACATAATATGCTAAACAAATACCTTTTGTGGAGTTTTACTGCAGTCTGTGTATTCATCCCTTCTCTTGAGACCTGTTTCCTGTGATTTCTCTCAGGGCATCTCCCAGGCTGTTGTAGGAGGGAGTGTGCTCCTGGCTGGAAGTAGTTGGTCTGCCAGTAGGAGATTGGAATTGGATTGGGTGGTACCTTAATCTGAGGTGGGAGGAACACAAATTTCAAAGGTAGCTGTAAAGTAAAGCCTCTTCTGTTTGAATGAACCTTGAACACATACAGATACCTGTGGTGGATATGAATTAGTCCTGGCTGCTTGTCAGTGGGAATGGGATTCCATGACAATCAACTTTCCTGAGGTTCAAACCCTCTCTTCCTGATTATGTGAAGATGCAGGTGCCTGATACCTGAGATATTGTAAGCAGCTGGAGTGCTCCCTTGGTTCCAGAAGTCTTTTTCAAGAGGATGAATACTGCAAAATTATTGCCTGTAGACCTTCAGGACTCATTGTTTAGTCCCAGGTCAACTAATGTGAGATTCATATGCATTATGGGTTTTGTGGGTTGCTTTCCATAAAAAAAACTTCTGCATTCCACACCCACATTTTCCTATTTATTTTTTAGTGCCATTTACAGTACAATAAAGGAATTTTGTTTTTTCATGGAAGGAAAATATTTCTTTTTGATATGGTGCCTTTCAATCCACAATTGATGCCTTTTAAGTATTTAAAATTTTACCATTAGAGTTACAGATCATTCATCATTGTCATTGCTGGAACGGAAGGTGTCTAATTGTAGTGCTTTCAATATGAGGAAGACTGACTGCCCCCTTCCATGCTACATCACTGTCACTCTCTACCAAGATACCTGTGCTGTTTTTGTCAGGGCTTGATGAAGCACTGAGAAGCTGAATATTTTCTGTGTTTGCTATCTGGTTCTGATATAAAGGAAAACTAAAGAAGCTACACAGCAAGCTGACCAGCAAATTTGATTACATTTAATATGTATTTATGATAACATGAGAGGTTTCTAGGAAAAAGTGATTTCCCAAGCTTCATGGTGCAGTCAGAGTAACAACCCCTGTGGCCCAAAGCAGGAGATGGAATGTGCAGGCAGTGCCCACTGCACAGGCACAGGTTGAGTCAGCTGTGCTGCAGCTGGATGTGACAGCAGCCCCAGCCTAGGAGCCTCTCCTCAGGGATGTGTCCATCTCTCTGTGCTCCCTGGAAGCTGTTACATGTGCTGCATCTCTGAGCCTGTGTGGCCCTAACCATGGCAGTGTGGATAGTTTTTCTTTCTGGGGGTACTTCAGTTTTGCTTAGCAATAATATTTTCAGTTCAGCAAATACTCTTTGGTGAAAGGTTCAAGTTAAATTCCAAACCAAGCTGCTGTATCATAATGAAATCCCTCTGGGTTTGTCCTGGCATTACACTACCTGTGCAACTGGCAAGTACTTTTTCCTCTGGGCAGAAGGTAATTTTATGGTAACGTGCACATGACACATAATTTTCATGTTAATGCTGTTTTCTCCTTGCAACAGTTAAAGGCACAATATTTGGCAGCATTCCTGCTAAAAAAATATGCCTTAGAAGATTGCTTTTTCATTATTTTTCCCTTAAATTCAAAAATGTATTTGGATTATAAATGAAACAAAATTATACCTTTATAAAGTACATTTGGAAACTATACCCAGACACGAACTTCCAGCTTCTCCCTGTCCAACACAGTGCCAGGACAGACATCCTGTTAGGTGAGGAAAGCAGATACAAGGAAATCAGAGTCCTTGCAGATGGTTAAAGGGGTATTGAAAGGTCTCTGCTGTTTCAGCGCTTTATGGGTATCAGTTGTATTGTATTGTATCTTGTGTGAAATGTTGTCCTTTGACACGGGGATAACCATCAGTATCACATAATAGGAAAGCTTATTAATCATTCATGAGTCTTACATTGACTATTGCTAAACACACCTTAGTATGTAATCCAGAAGACACAGGCAAAAGAATTCTGAAGAAAGTAGTAATTTATGGTGAGAATTCCTGTTTTTGTCTGCTGCAGGTTTCCAGATTGCTTGAGCTTTCCTTGCACATGGCACAGCTGAATGGCTCTCAAGCAGTTTCCTGACAAGTATCATTTTCAGTTTCTATTTTTTTTTTTGCCACTTTTCTCCAAAATTGTCAATATGTTAGTTTATTATAGTTTGGTGTTTTTTTTTTTTTTTCCCCGGTGGAAAACTGCAGCGTGTTTATGTTTCTTTGCTAGGTGAGGAGGATTGGTAGAGGAGTTGCTTATTATGTGTCAGGTGAGAGAAAGCTCAGGCTGGGAAGAGCAGGAAATAATCGCTTGATGAGAGTAGCTGGACTGCATGGTGGGACATGACATGGACTTCAGGTTGTTCTGCCTGAGGTGTTTGGGTGGGAGAGCACTTCCTTGGAATGGTAATTAAAAGCTGTTGGATTGAACACAGTGTTTGTATTTGAACTTGCACTGTTTTACTGTTCAGCTCTCTAACAACATGTTAAGGGAGGAATGCTTATCTATCTTTATTCCAGGTCCCAATCCGTTTGGGATTTAGCTGTTTGGGGAATGTACAAGAGATGATGTTATTGAAACGAAATTTTTCTCTCTTGGTGCCTTGTGTTACTCTCATCGTTTAGGAACTAATGGAGGATGCTGTTTACCAATCTGGAGCTTTCTCTTCCAATCAGATTTCTAAAAAGGAGTTTCACAAACGCGTCAATACACAGTAAAACTGTTTCCTCACATTATAACTCAGACTGCTAAAATATGTGACTCCCTCAGTTACATTTCCTTTACCTGCCCTTTTTGTTTCACTTGGCAAATAGGAGGTGGCCAGAAAAGTCTTTAGGATAAACCTTTAGATTGGAGTTGTCAGAATGGCCTAAGGGAATTTATGTGTCAAAATCCCTGCCCCAGCCAGAGGCTTTAAAACAGTATTTTATTCCTGCCTATCAGCTCATCAGCAACGATGGGACCAGATTAAGTCTTTCCATTCAGTCAGGTTTTGTGGGCTAATGTTAACGAAGTGTTTTAGCTGAGCCACTGGCTTTTTTTCTACAGCATCTGCTGATACACCCCAGAGGTTTCTCTCTCAACCCAAGGTCAGGCCCACCTTGGCTTTGCTGTAAGGTCAGGTACAATCCGCCCAATATGATTGTGAAAAGCATAATTTGCAAAAAATACTCTTTTTTGGGGTAAGATTAGTTTTTCCACTATTGATTTTTATTGTAATAAGAATTTATAGTACCTAAACCAAAACTGGTAGTGGTTACAATAAATTAATTCTCCTCTTGTTTATATCGCTGAGGATTGTGCCTATAAAATTTTTTATTGACTACAGCACTGTGCATGTCTCATTAAAAACATTCATCATTTTATGCTGGCATCTTTTATTATGTCATAAAACTGCAATGCTACATAATGCCTGGTTTTTCACCCCACTCTGGTAAAAAGCTTAAATCCTGCTTTCCTTTTTGAAAGGTAGATAGGTAGTTTTATGCTAGCAAGATTAGAGCTAAATGTTACCAACCACAGCCATATTCCTCAGGGAAAGATGAAACAAAATCCTGTGAGATGGTTTGGAGTTAGAATTCTTCATTTTGGTCATATCCCCTACCATCCATAGGTAGTGTAAGACAGGAAGTCTGTTAACTGACTTCAAGAAAAAGAGCTGCCTGATTTAAATTTAAATTGTATTGTTCAACAATGTTGTGTAATTAGATGGAAAAGCAGCAAAGTCCTTTTATTAGAGATGTCTTTGTAGACAGTAGCCATGAAAGCAGTGGTTGATGCTAATTACCATATTTTGTTTAAACTTCCATCTAAATGAAAGGATCATTCAATTCCGAAGCTGCAGCCATACAAAAACCACAAGTGCAGTTGAATTGCTGCTGCCAAGCAGATGGGGCTTTGATCAGAATAAGTTATTTGCAGTTTTATTGTCTGGCTGCCAGGGAGGGGCTCGTATTGAACCACCTCGCTCAGAAGAAGGGGAAGGAGAGAAGTGAGTCTTGCTGATCTAAGTTCATGGGAACATGAATTTTCCCATTCTTAGATTATTTTTGCAGATGAAAATCCAGTGTTGAAAAGAACAGCAGTAAGGCATTCGATATTGGGCTGCTGTAACGTGTCAGATGGGTTGGTAGGAAGGGATTGGAATGTTTATTTTAGAGGTATAGAGGGGGAACACAGTGTGTTGGGCAAGCTGACTGCATATTTCTCCAAGGTCATTTCTGTCTAGAGCATATGAGCTAAAACTTGCACTACTGTGCTTTCTCATTTTGTGTTTCACACCATATGGAATGTACAAAAACTGAGCAGCCTCGCACATCCGGGATGCTCCCTGCAAAGACAGAGGTGGCCATTTACAAAGCCATCGAGAGAATGGGACTGGGGTAAGTGAGAAGGGGCTGAGAGTTTAGGGGGTTTTGGGGGATTGTGGGTTTTTCCCAGTTATATAGTATTCCATGTGCAAGGGGATCTTTATTTACAGCAATTCACTGATACAGAAACTGGTTTCCAACAGTGGAGAAGGAAGGAAGCATTACCTGGCACTGTGTGACTAAGAGATAGATCAGTCTAAAAGTAGATATGACAACTGTAGAAGAGGACTATCCTGAGAAATGCAGAACAAGCTTGTTTTCTGTTTTTAAATTATATTGGCTGTTCTTAATCTTGTCTCTCAGTGAAAGTCTAGAAGTCAGAATTACTGATTGCTTCTGTGATCTTTTCAGTCAAAAAGTCTAGCCATGAACATGGTCTTATTCTGACCTGTACCATAAGTATCTAGATTCAGGCATGAAAGCTTTCTCAAGCTTAGAAATGCAAAAGCAGAAAGGAGAGGAGTGTGGGGTAGGGGAAAAGCCAAACCCAGACTGATAACTCTGAATTTCTTCAATGTTGCACTACAAACACTGTGGCAGAACAGTATTATTTCCAGTCAATTACAGTTGGGGATGTTCTGAGGCCACTTCAGAATTACATGTTTCTTCCTTTTTTCTGAGATGCTGGTCCTGTTTGTGTGCATTTTTGTACAAGCTGGAGCTCAGTGTTTGGGATTTGGCCATGCATAGAAAGATTGATAATGGTTTACCTCCAAAATACAGTGTGTGGCCTCAAATTGGTTTAGATCTTGAGATCTGCGTGATTGGTACAGTGGAAGTGGATTCAAGATAAAGCTGTAGATTTGCTGAGACTGGCTTCCATTTTCATTTACTCAATACAAAACCAAGCCAAATCAAAACCCTCAAAGTCAATAATTTAGATACATTTTGCTTTTTTCTTCTTTAAATTCATTCTTCTTCTTTTACAGTTGCATTTCTTGTCATCTCTGAAAACATCTCCAGGTGCTTTCCACATTAGAGGGGTTTCAAAAGAAAATATAACAATCTAGACCTTGTCAGACTATCTTTAAAAAAAAAAAAAGAAAAATTTTAAAGTGAAAGGGTATTTCTTAGCACTTAGAAATTTTAATCGCATTTTACAAGTCAAGCTTCGTTTTAGAAGCACAGCAACACAGATGTCTTTGTTTTAAGTAAATTGAGTGATCTTCCCAAAAGAAATATGAACACGATTTTTGTAGTAAACAAAGAAAGCCAAATTTGTGTTAAAACAAACAGATTTTGGGCGCCAATTCTTACGCTTGCTTGAGAATTTTTAACCCCTCCTGCTTTGTCCCTGAAATAAGGCCATAATAGATATGTTTTAGTACTTATGCAGTAGAGTGTTATCATAAGCATAGGGCGGTGGAGCACACTCTAAAATCCCTTTAACTCCATGTTCACTGCCCCTAGAATGGCAGCTTGCCAAGTGGAGTGGTAAGGAATGAATGAGGCACCCAAATCTCCAGCTCTCCTGTAGGGATGACAAGCCAAAACTACACACTTAGGAGTAAGGGGATCAAATACTTGTTCCAAGACTGTATTAATCTGATTTTCTGAAAGATCGCAAAAGAATTTGAAAACTCTCAGGGCACAATTTTTGGAAAGTCTGTTGAATTGTAATATAGGATGTCTTCCCCCCTCCCCCTTCTGTGAGTGATGGTGAATAGGCAAAACCTTTTTATTATATTTTTGGCAGCAATATCATTAAAAAAAAAAAATAGAAGCAGAGGGGGATGACAGAAATCCTTTTAACAACCTCCTTTCTGTAAGTTTTGGCTTTTCTCCAGGTACAGAAGGCGTCAGTGGTGATGGAGAGAGAAGGCATTGGTGGCAGGCAGAAACTTTGAGGTTTCCGGTTTTTTTTTTTTTTTTCTTTTTCCATGATAATGGGGCAGTCCTGATTTCTATCAGCTGTAGAATTTGGTTTAATGAGAAGATAAAAATCTCATGTTTTGATCACACACAGCTCGAATTCGAGCAGAGCTGGGTGTCAGGTGAACCCTCGTGCTCAGGGCTGGACAGTGGGATGCAATGGGATTGCTCCCAGAGATCTGCTTCCCTCTCTCACTGCCTCATGGAGGAACTACCTGGTCGAGACAGGAGTACGTGTGTACAGACAGTCGTGGCTCTTGGCTCGTGGGGATTTCACCACAACATTTCCTTGATCAGTAGAACCTTTTCCTCAGTAAAATGCTCAGATCAATCCTCAAATTGAATTTTCAGGTGACATATTATGGTATCATTTAAATACTTTTTGCTATCGAAATAGTCCTTGATGTACAATTAGATGCCGTTCTGAAATTTTCAAAACTGGGATTATGAAAGTCTTTCCTTGTTGAACTTGCTGTGGTAAAGAATAGTACATGTGCATACTCTGCCTTGCTTAAAGATCTGTGCAGATGGCCACTCCTTCCACTGAGCCAGAGCATGAAGCCAAGGGCTAACGTTGCAATTTGTTATCTTGACAGTACAATGGGTGTTGCAGTCTAATTTGCAGTTTTAAGAATTAATGGTGCAGTGATAAGAGGTGATAAAGATCATTATCTGTGTGAAGTAACAAGGAGCAGGACAGAGTTGTGTCATTTACTTTGATGCAAATAAGGCATTTGTTCCGCATTGCTCTGGCAGTTCAAATGAGGTGAAGCACATGCAGAAAATCAGAGAAAGTGTATTTGTGAGTATTTACCATACCTGTTCATTTACCACGAAGCTGTGCTAGAGACTGTTATGGCTTTATTGGCTGGTTCATATCTTTATATTTGGACATCTTTACCAGAATAAAATAAAAATGGTTAGCTGAAGAGCACTGTACTTGTGTAGCTTGTTTTCTTTTTGCTTTTATTATTGAAACTTCAAGGTGTCTCATGAACCATTATCATAACAACCTCTCAGATTTCTGGTCTTATTGATTAATTAAAAATATAAAGTGACAGCTCTATGGCTGTAGTGATAGTTTGAAAATAAGAAATGCAGTATTTTTTTAACCAGGAAGGATGGAAAAGCTAACCGAATGCCTGATCATTGCAAGTAATCTGAAACTGGCAGCAATTTGGAGAACTTCCCAAATTGTTAAGGGTGGATTACAACCATTTTGGCGTGTTTGCACTGGTCGTGCAAAGGCATTTACTGCACTAGCTGCATGTTTTTACTGTATTTTGGGGGGCTATGAGTTCTTAGAAGCTTCCATGTAGTGATTTCAGTCTTTTCAGCCTTTCAAGAACTAGTTCAGTTTTCGAGTTGAAGTCTCTATGAAAAACATCATGGATTACTAAAGCAAAAGGCTCTGTGGGTTATGGATTTGTGTTGCTTTGTTTCTGCAAAGCTGGTGGTGCATAATATGGGTGTTTTCTGATTTATGGGGGAAATGAGTGCTCCCCAGGTTGAGGGTGAAATCAGTGTATTCATGCTGTTGTACAGAGTCTACCTTTAGACTCTCACCTGAGGCTCAGGATTCCCATACAGCTAAAAGTAACACACAGGTACCCCCAGCAGGTTATTAACAAGGTAACAATAATTGTCACATAACTAATTGATTTCTAGATGAGCATGCCCAGATCCATACAGACTCCCTGGTGCTGCCCTTCAGTGCCCAGTGAAAGGACAGGAGCTCTGACTGTCCTGGGTTTGGACAGCCAGACCTTGTGGGCTCTGGGCTCTCAGCCACACCTCTGCAGCTGGGCTCGGGCACACTTCCACGGCTTTTGATGACCTCATTTTATAGACATCCCTGGTAACGCCTCTGAATCACAGCAATCTGAGAACCTGTTGATGTGGAAAGGCTGCTCCAGGTAAGATTTTAATCTCCATGATGAGCTTTAATGTACGTTTTGTATATTCAGTGACCATCGGTGTCTCCATCTCTAGCGAGTTGTGATTGACTTCTGTTTTCTGCATAGTAGAATTTTCCTTATGTTCAAAGAGCAAAACTTGTGCAAATAAATGTTCTTCATACACGTGGCCAATCTGCCACTAATTCTGAAGCGAGTCTACTTACAAAACAGGTGTAATTAAGGAAATATTTTTAAAAATACCTGTCCTGACAGTTCATAGTAGTTTTGTAAACTTTTGCCAGAACTTGAAAATTTCACAGGGATAGCTTTAGTAGGGTATCAGCAGCATATTTAACCTAACTGTATGGTTTTGAGATAGATACATGAAAATGTATACAAGTATAATTTTCTAAAAATAAGAAATACAGCTTAAAAGAACAGATCCTAATCTAAGAAATCTTTCCTCCATCTTACTAAAAGCAATCTCTTTCAGAGTAGGTTCACTAGAACACTGATTTGTTTCACTAAATTGTTCCTTTTTTTTTCTGCTCTAAGAAAATCTACATGGTGAATTGCTTAGAGAATTGTAGTTAACTCATTGAGAATTACTTTTTTTCTAGAAGGAGCATAATTGTGCATTTAACCAATTTTAGGATTTTTTTTTTAATTCAGAAAGAACTTTACTTTTGCAGAAGAGCCCTGGCAGGACAGACTGCAAAGGAAACAGGGGGAGCTTCCTCCAGGTTGTTTTGCTAAGGAGTGTTTTTCCCTTACAAGACTTTCCCCTCCCTGTTGGCTCAAGGTCAGCAGTGACTTTCCTGGCTTGCTTGAAGCACAGCAGTAATGAGAACACACTTCTGGAAATGTCTTTGTTGTCTGTTGCCCTTGGAACTTGTCCTTAAGGAGGGGGTTGTCCTTAAAAGTGTGGAAGAGAAACTTTCAGCCTTAGCTCAATTCCTTTTCCATGGATTCACAGATTGTGGAATGGGAGGCTTCATGTGTTTCTTGGGCTTTCTGCAGGTTCGTGCCCCTGTCCCCTGGCTCGCTGACCCTGCAGGGATGTCACAGGGCAGGGGACAGGACAGCTGAGCTGCACCAGCCTTTGTGCTGCTCCTCAAGGTTTGCCCACCGCAGTTTCTCCAGCGCTTGATGTTAATTAGGACTTTGGTACATTGTCTTGAAGATTAATTAATGCTGTCATTGTTTTAGAGCTGATTGCTAATGAAATTAACAGACATCAATTCCTGTGCTCTGAAATGAAACAATAATATGAAATGATGAACAATAATAGATTAAATGAACACTAATAGAAATGAACAACAATAGATTTCCATATCAGCTTGGTTTTTGCAAGCATCTTTCCTGAGCTATATGGCAAGGTGGTACTAACTGGAGCTATCTGCAGTTCTACTCACTTTAAAAGTCCACCATTTCATTAGAAATGGCTTAAGAGGCCCTAAAAACACATTTGAATTGTAGTCACCTTCAGATACCTGTACCAAATATTGAGGGTTTTTTTTTTGTTTTTAATTTCCATATTCCCAAAGCAACAATATTTCAGTTTACAAGATCTGTTGTCAGCAGCATGAATTATTGATATCAATCTATCTATCTTCCTACATAACATAATTTTCAAAAGCCTGCATTTTGCAAAATGGAAGTTGGTGCCTTATTTGGCTAAATGATGGTGTCATGGTTTGAAAGCCAGGTGTCTGCTAAGGAAGGCAGGAGCCTCCCTTGGAATGGAAAATGTAAACCTCCTCCCTCTGAATTACTGTCATTTTGAAATTAAGGGGCTCTCGGGCAAAGATATGAGGACAGGAATAACAGTTCTTTCCTCTAGTGTGCATAACACGGCAAACAAACACCAGCTGCTCTGGACTGACACCAACCAGAACCAGAGACCCGGTCCCAGCCGCTCTCACCGTGGCATCCCCTTCGGGGTCACAGCATATATTTTGGCTACTTTTAAATTTCTTATGGCTCAAATTGGTCATAAAGGGCTCTACACTTAATATTTTAAATTTTTTCCCATCAGCGTTTTAAGCTACTTGCACAATGGTTTCAAAGTTATGTAATAAAATCAATCTTTAATTTATTTAATTTTCATAGATATGCTCAACATCTTCATTTTAGAAGTCTCATAAAGAGATTATCTTTTACTGAGGGATCAAGAACTTTTCGTGTAATTTTGTTTGTAAAAGTGTAGTTTTTAATTGGGCTTTTCCTTGCCTGGAATTTTTCAGGGTGTAATTTTGGAGTTTTGTTTGTTGGTTGGTTTTTTTTTTTTTGTTTTGAGGAGAATTATCGACACATTTTGCTTAGTGAAAATCTGTAAATATATGCAGTTGAACTAACATTTTGAAATGTTGATTGAACTGTATTTAATTTTTTCAATTATCTGGATCCACTTTATCAGGCAAAAAAACTAAGAATGTTCTCAAGAGTTCCTTATTCAAAGTCAAGTGTAACTATCTCGAAGCCCAGAGAGAGAAAGTAATGTTTCAATGGCAAACAAGCAATTATTTCAATAAGAAAACAAACACCTGCTCCTTAAAAGCCAAAAGCAGAGAGAATGCAATGCCCCCTGCCAGCCCCCAAGGCAGGCACACTCTCCTGGGCAGACTGAGTCACTGCCTCGGGAGTTTGTGACCAGAGGCTCCCAGCTGAACAGCACTCTCCAGCTTTCTCTTTAAATAGACGTGCTCTTTACTGAACGTGCTCTTTGTTGGTTTTGAGCTTTCTGTAGCATCCTTCTCCTTTCATCTCTTAGATTTTGAAAACATTTTTGACAGTGTGATGTATTTAAAAAAAAAAAAATCTGTGTCCTTTAGGGGGGAATTTATTTTTATTTTTTTTAACCTAATAAAATTGTAAAGGATCTTGCCAAGGTTGAGTTCTTTGTGTTGATCTAAAGAACTTGAGTTAAAAGCTTTTTGAAGTATGTGGCAACTGCATCAGCAATTTATATGGATGGGAGATCAGCTATATAATAAATAACTTGCTGCATATTTATAATTTCTGAAAGCCTACTATCTTGTCCATTAAATAACTTTTTTTTAATTAAAAAAAACCCTCTAATTAAACACGTGGTAATGTTATGGTGTGATTAAGGGAAGTTTCATTTGAGCTGCAATTCATTTATTTGCCAACATTTTGACAATATACAATTTAACTCCATCTCTGACTCGAGCTCTCTGCATGGCAGTAACATTATTAGTTTAATGATAGAGCTGCTGAGTTACAATTCAGTGAGTGTGCAATTACAGAGCCCCCTGAATAGCCTGTCCTCCTCCCTGCTCTGCTGGCAGAGATTCCTGGGAATGATGCCCTGGAGATGACTCACATTCCAGGTTGTGGTTCATTTCAGCATCCCATAGTAACACATTTTGGGGAAGAGAGGCCTGTGCTCCCAAATGATTTCTGGAGGGAAGGATTGACCACTCCCCCCCTACTCAATTGTATCAGGGTTTAACAGGGAATGCTGAAATCCTAAAACTAACAGGCAACAGCAAAATCTCACTCCACACCCTCAGCCATCGCCTCCTGTGACTCAAGCTTTGCTTTGCTTTCTTCCTGCAGAGCTAGGGAGAGGGTATGGAGGCTCATTCTCCATGCAGCTCAGAACAGGTGGGTGCTGAATGCCATTTCATACTCCTCTGAGCTGCCTCAGGGGCTCTCGAGTGCCCAGAGCCCAGCGAGGCCCTTGTAGGGGTGGCAGGGCTGGTTTTCCTCCCTGCTTCGCTCCCCAGTCTGATTGTGCAGGCTCCTGCTGGAGGCACCTGCCTGCTCCTGGGAGCTCATGGCCAAAACCACAGAGGATGTGCTGCTCACACAGTTCCTCAAACTGCCTCTGCTGTCCAGAGATCTGCTGTGAATGTGATTGTTTCAAGTCATGCTAAAACAAAGACTGATTTTGTGGTAATGTACCCATGTAGTAGAACTCTGAGCATCATCTGAAATTTAAAAGTAACAGAAATTCTCTTTTCACATGTTTTGGGATTGGACTGCAGATATGAGAGGGGGAAAAAATTAATTTGACCCTCCTTCCAGGGTTTAATGTGAAACTTTGTTTTCCTAACCCATGATTGAAATAGTTGCCTTTAATGCTTCCTCATGTGAAAAATCTGGGGCAAAAGCAGTTGAGCCCATGATCTCCAGTAATACCTGAAATGTATTATTTTGACTTGGTTTGTGCTCATGCTGTTCTGTCTACTGTGTGAAAACAAGGAGAGGTGACAAGATGACAATCTTTTTTCCCTTTTTCTGAGCAAAGAAGATAGTTTCTCCATATGTCAAACATAACATTTTGGGTCTCATGTCTTATCAAATGTTCAGTCCTCCCTTTTTAGTACATCTGAAATAGACTGCAGCTTTGGTTGGTAAGGAAGGCAAGTGACTGTTTGGAAGGGGTAAGAAAACAAAACAAAAAACAAAAATGTCATGGAAACTTGTTTTAACTCAAGAAAGCCCAGTTTGTATACGTATATACATACATGTATATTTATTTTTTTTTAGGTATCATCATTGTTGTACATGTCTGTATTTGTATATGTCTGGCTTTTGTTTTGCAAGTGGTGGGCAGCTAACACAAAAGATGAATGTGGCCTTGCTGGCTGAGAGGAGCTGCTGGTTTGGGCTGGGATAAAGTTAATTCTCCTCCCTGCACAACATCAGAGCCCTTTCTGCTTCTCACCCCACCTCTGAGGAGACCTCGTGGTGCACAAGGATTGGGAGGAGACACAGCCAGGACAGCAACCCCAGCTGACCCCAGGGAATTTCTGTGTCATCGTGCTCAGTGTGTGAGGCTGGGGGAAGAAGAAAGAAGGGGAGGGAAGGCATTTGTCTTCCCAAGTGACTGTCACACACCCTGCTGTCCTCAGGGTGGCTGAACACCTGCCTGCCTAAGGGAGTGATGAATGAATTCCTTGCTCTGCTTTGCTTTTATACTTCATCTCACACCACCACCACAAATTCAGTTCTACCCTTCCCGTTCTCTCCCCCATCTGACAGGGGCAGTGAGCAAGGGGCTGTGTGGGGCTGAGTTGCTGGCAAGGGTTAAGCCATGACTGAGGGCATCTCAGATGATGGCAGGACAGGGCAAAACCACCTAAGTCAGCATCCTCTGTGGCACTGAACTGTATCCTGCTCTGCTTAGATAAAAACTCAGCAAACGAATTTTGGGACTGTATTAGCATTATTGGTACTGAGAGGTTTTTTTAATGGTACTTTGTAGGCTTATAAAAAGAGAAAGGGAGCCTGTAAGTAGTATCAGTTTTCCCCAAAGACCTTGCAGAGTAAATGAGTTTGCCTTTTTGGAAGGCAGTTCTGATAAAGTTTAGTATTTTGCATGTGTATAAGATGGGGTTTATTTTTCTGGCACTAGAGGCACATTTGATTGCTGGAACATGGTGTAATTACCAGCTAAACTCTGAACTTGGGCACTGAACAACACAAGGTTGCTGTTACAGGTCCTCTTTCTTTCTTGTCAGCTCTTCTGTCATACGATAGAATTGGGAAGAATTTGCTGTTTGAATATACTTATTTTTCTGGACAGAACAATCTGCAACTGCAGATATTAAATGTTCCATTACATACCATGTATACAGAATCCATAAGACATTTTATAATATATTTTGGAGTATACCCTGAGAATGTAGCTCATTATTAGAGCTAAACAATTACTTTATTTCCCTTAAAGATGTTTTCTGATAAGTCTGATTAAAAGAAAGAAAAAGAAGAGTTTTCTCTAAGTGAAAATAGTTGAAGTACTTGGAGTTCAGCATTGTGAAATCCATAGTACCATGCAATTATTAAGGTAGGTACAAACCAGTCAGTCTATCAAATGAAAGGAGCTCTTGGCATAGCCTGATTCATGTACTGACTGCACTTCCTGGTGTCACAAAGTGAGGTATGTGACAGCACTCCTTCCCAAAAGGCTGTTCTCCTGTTAAAATCTTTGGATCATGGCATCTAGGAAGAAATTAATTGCAAGTTAATAACTTGTAGGTAGAAATGCTGTGTTGCAGGCCATGTTTTGGTCCAAGTAACTGGATGGGGGAAAAAATTAGAGGTTACAAAGTCCCTTTTTAACTCTCAGCACAGAAAAATCTTAATTTTTCCAGTTCTCCTCTCCACAGTTTCCATTAAATATCCTTTTTTCCCAGTGAATTCAAGGAAACTCAAGCTGTTAACTTGAGGATGGTGCTGTAGGATGGTGTTTGTAGCATGGAGTTAGTTTCAAGCTAAATGCAGGCTTAAATTTGAAAAGCAGGCTCAACTTAGAGACAGAATATACACTAGCATTAACTCCTAAGAAAACCAGGTTCTTATAGTGGAAATTCTGCCTGACTCAGCTACATTGATATGAACAGGACTGTTTGATTGATGACAATGTATAACTCCAAAGATGAAAAAACAAAGATATCTCCAGCTGCACACATGCTTCATTTTCATTTTTTGAGAGTTGGAACTCTGCTGTGATAGAAATACAAAAGAAATCTTGGGTCTCAAGGTTTAGGGGCCTTTACGCCCAAACTGAAGATATCAGAGGGGACTCTATAGTAGTCCTGAATAGTTTTTTTTATTCTTTCTATAAACAAATTAACATAATCCTCTTTGATTTTTTTTTTAAAGTTGCATTGTGTTTTCTCTGTGCTGATATGGTAGTGGCACATTTCTAAATTGGCTCATCTTGATTTCATTCAAAATTCACATGCTTCCTGAATGGAAGCTCTCCTCAGTGTGTTCCTCATCCTTGTTCTTCCATGTCCTGCTGTACTGGTGTCATAACTCAGCCCCAGCTGGTGCCTGAGCCCACACAGCCCCTCACTCACTCCCTTGTCTGATGTGGGGGGACAATGGGAAGAGTAAAAGGGCCAAAATTCATGAGCTGAGATCAAGACAGTTCAACAGGTAAAGCAAAGCAGAACAAGGAATGCATTTATGGCTTCCCCTGGGTGCAGTGCTCAGCCATCCCCAGGACAGCAGGGCTCCAGCAGGGTAAGGGTGACGTGGGACAGCACCACCATCACTGGGAATGTTCCTTCCTTCCCTCCTGCCCCAGCTTTTCCAGGATCAGCTGTCCCTGGCTGTGTCTCCCCCAGTCCTTTTGCACCCCCACCCCACTCACTGCTGGGGTGAGCAGCAGGAGAGCCCTGCCTGCGTAGTCACTGCCCAGCAGTAACAAAAACAGCCCTGCATTCTCTCCACTGCTCCCAGCACAAATCCAAACTACAGCCCTGAACAAGCTACTCTGAAGAAAATTAACTCTATCCCAGCCAAAACCAGCACAACTCGTGGGAGCAGCTGTTACTACAATACCACCTTCTCCCCCAGCTGGCAGGCAGATGGGCTAATCCACAAAGAGCCACTATTTGTTCATGGATCAATTTTCAGAGTCTAAAGTGAACAACTGACAACCTTTCCAAAGATGCTGAACATGTCTGTGCCTGGGCAATGTTTCACAAAACAAGAAAAGTCTTTCAAGGCTTTTAAATATTCCTCTTTCTGTCTCTCTCACAACAGGAAGAAAGACAGACCACAGTAATTTTTTTTTTTTAATTAGGAGGTTGTTTTGTGCACCCAAATATGTAAATGCTCTGCCTTTTAAAATTTAATTCTATTTTTTCAAGAGATAAAATATTACAAAAGGAAAAAGGAAGGACTTTTCTTTCCTAGACAGCAGCAACTGCAGTAGTTTAAGTATTTTACGAATTTGGCAAGGATTGTGCCTGATCAGAAGACTGATATGCTTTCTTGTATTGAGCTATGATCTCCTTGTTTTTTTGGTTTTTCTGCTGACATTCCTGCTTTTTATTTAAATATTTGGTCTTTATAGCCTGTTGAGTCACTATATCCGTGCTGTTTAAATAAGATGTAAAACATTTTATCCTTTTTTTTTTTTCAGTTTTTAGAAAAGCACAAGATGGGCTGGAAGTAACCTTGTTCTTTCAGAGTTTAGTTAGCAGTGGGATATATGCCAGAGTATATCTGACACTGTGTAATCTGCACATAAACCACCATAAGAAAAAGCTCTATTGGAGGGCAGCTTGTTACTTTATGAATCCTATTTTTTAATCAATCATAAAAGATTGGAAGATAAGTGAATTATGTCTGAGTGTGTCCAATGAGACTATTTGTTTTCTTTGTCTGCTCAGACCCTGAGTTTCTCTTGCAGAAGTCAGCCAGTGAGCTGTGTCTCCCCTGACAAACAGTGAGCCAGAGCAGAACCTGGCTGCAGCCGTGTTGTTTTCCTTCACAGAGGTGGTACCTCTCTGGTAAGCCTCGTGCATCATCCCAGGTAGGGCTGTTCAGAGACAGTATTAACAGTGGGCTGCTGCCCTGCCGGGCCACTCTTTTCACTTCACAGCCCAGGATGTCCCAGGAATTGTAGCAGCTTTGACAATAGCAGTGGAAGTGCTCTCCTGGCCCTCGTGCATTGTGTGCTTTTCACGTTTGTTCACCATCTGTCCTTGCTGGGGCTGACGCTGCCATGTGAGCGCTGCCTCCCCCATGCTCTGATGAGCTGCTTATGGCACCCTGAAAAAACCCCCTCACTAACCCAGAGACAAACAGGGGCCTTTGTAAGGCACACACTTCCCTATCCCCATGGTGCTTTTGTGTGTGCACCCTTCCCAACAGCCTTTTGTGTGTTCAGAGCCCAGATGGTTGCCTGCAGACACAGCCTTTAGCAGAAGAATCATATTCTAATTGTCTAATGGACAATAAACAGTACTGACTTTGCTTCTGAGGTGAATTGGATGTCTTCAAGTGGAAGAAACAAGATCTCCTGGGGAAAATTGCTGACGATATGTATCACTGTAAATCTCAAACTGGGGAGGGAGGGAAGCTGAATAAATTAAAACTCCTTGTTGGGTTTGGCGAGGAAACAAGCACTGCAGAAATTGAAGATTAAACCCCAGAAAATATCATAGAATTAATAGAGTGTCTTTTATATCCTACTTTCTAGATTATTTCAGCTAAGCAGCTAATACAGCCTTTTTTTCTATGTTCTGAATTCACATGGGCCATATTTGATACCTGGAATGCTTAGCAGTTTAATTTTACTGAAACAAAACACTTTCAAGAAGACTTTACAGTTGCTAGAGTATTCCCAGAAATTTCCAGTGCCAACAACTGAAAACCGTTGAGGCTCTTTTCCCTCTCTTCTGCCCTTCAAATAAGGGAACAGAAAAATGGGACACATCCTGGAGTTTCACATGTTGGTAGTCAGTCTGAGCAAAAAAAGAGTCCACACTGATATTAGTCAGGCTTAAGTGTTAACTTTGAGTAAGTATTCCAGGGTTGGAAAACAGACTTGTAGGGTTTTATGTTTGGTTTGGTTTGGTTTTTTGTTTGGTGGTTTTTTAATGGGATGAAAAAAAAATGTGTTAATGTAAATTTTTTTAGCTCTCCAAGGCATGGTGCTAGAACATGTTTTTCTAATAGCTAAACAGAAATTTTTAATCTTTTTAGAAGTAGTAATTATCACCAGACTTTTTAACATACAAATTAAGATTATGAAATAGTAAAAGGCTTAGGTGTACTAATGGTTCCAGAATATTTTATATACAAGTATATTATTAAAAACCCTCTAAATCAAAGGTGATTGTCAGGAATGTGCTGAGGAACAGCAATAGTGTATTTTTATAGGAAGAATTTGAATAAATCCGTCTTTGATACAGCTTCCATAAGTTTTGGAAACTGCAGGATTTTGCTTCCAGAAGCAAGGCAGAATGCAGGATAAACTGTGGCACTTCAGAAAAAAACGGATCTTTTTTGGACCTACCTCTTCATTTGTTTGATAGTTATATGTTGAAATCCCATGGAAGTTACTCACTAAGCAGCTTAGGAAAGCAGTTTGGAAACAAAAGCAGTCTGTTTCAGTTTAAAATTTTCTGGGCACTATGTACGAGAAATACATTACTATTATTTACATTTCCAGAAACACATTGTGGGGAAATCTGGGTGACAGACCTACCCACATGAGCTCATGACAGGATTTGAAAAAGCAAGTGATGTGCTATGATTCTGCACACCCAAATTGCCTGTGATCCAAAGTATGCACCTTATGGCTTTCCACAACTAATTATTTTGGGATGTTGTATTCACGTGAAAAGAAAAAAGGAGAGAAAGACCATTGCAGCCACTTCTTGCTAACTATTGACTCAAAACTTTCCTGTGGGAAAAGGAAAAAACCTATTCTCTCACTGGCTCAATGGACAAGAACCAATATTATCAAAAGTATCAATAACATCTGAGTTTGCTTCAGTGTGTAGTAGCTGAGGTAACAGAATGAATGCACAGGGACCAAATGTGGCCAGGGAGGTTGGATCAGTCATGATTTAATCTAAATCAAGGTGAGATGCTATTGGTGCATCAAAGAGACTTAAGTGAGCTAATGAGGACCCACTTGCACCCCAAACTTGTCAGTGTGTCCTGTCCTTTAGCAAAACAACCACATTATGTCCAGTGTCAGCAGTCTTTCATACTGCCCTGGGTTTAGGTGTTGTTGTATCAGCTGTTGTCCCAGACTCTGTATCCATCTCTTCTAACTGAAAAATCTGTGATTAATTTTTCTCTTGACATCCACATTCCTGCAGTTGCATGTCATTCCTGCAATGTACTGAAGGCAGCATGTTGAAGTAATACCACTTGGAATTAAAGCAAGTGCAAGATATGATTACAGTTGTTATTAGAGTTCAAAGCAGAGACCACAGAGTTTGGGGTGTGAATTAGCCACCAGTCCGGTTCTGATGGACTTTGTGGCACTGCAATGACTTAAAGGGTCTGATGTAGTTTCAAAGCAAGTTTTAAGCAAAGGCCTGTATGACCTGGACTGCAGCAGCCAGCTGGAGGAGCCAGCAGGAGGCACAGGCTCTCTGGGCTTCCCAAACAGGAACTGCCACTTCAGAGACCATTCTCAGACAGAGGCTTCTGTGTTTGAATTTAACCACTGGAATTTGCTCCTAAGGTTATGCAGAACCCAAAATAAGTAAGCAGAATGAGTTTTGGATTGTTTTCAGTACTGTAATAATGATTTCCATTGTTTATCAAGTGACTCTGTTGCATCCTCTGAGATGTCCCTACCCTGTTTACTGCTGGCCCGGGCCAGGGAGTCGTTACAGTGTTTAAGGGAAAACCCTTCCCTAAAAGCCTTGTACTCTCTTGTTTCTGTGTTGGTGGAAACTTATGGTTGTCTTTGTCCAATGAAGTTTTGCCTGAGAGAAAAACTTGAATACCATCTCCACAGAGAAAGAAACCAACTCCTTCAGTTAGTCCTTGAGACCATGAGCTCTGATGGAGATAACACACCAAGGAAAATGAAGGGGAAGGTGAGCTGCTTTCTTCTTACCTGGGAGTATTTTGTATGCATAGTCTGATTTTTTTTTCCCCCTCTTTTCTGATGTGTTTGGGAAAGGGACTTGACTGTGTTATATGAAGTACATAGTAAACTTTGGAAACACATCTGAGAGTGCAGGTAGCTCTGCTTTTGAATAGATGGACTTCTGACATTTTAAAATACTCTACTTCTGAATTATTAAATATTTCTGAATGCCATCCTTATTTGTCAAATGTGGTATGCAGGATCTTTATCCTCAGTTAAGAATCTATGAACTAAGGAAACATTTAGGTAAGTGCTGATTTCCTCACCTCTGTGGGGTTTTGTCGTTTGCTTGTAGGGGGATGAACTCTAAGAAGGTAAATTCTAACTTCTGCCCAATGGCCTAGGAAAGCAGGTCTCAGTTCCAGCAGCAATTTGTCAATTCATTAAGAGATGCAGTATCCTGACTTCTTGGGAAATGGTTTTGCTAGGCTCCAAGGAGCAGTGGTGAGGTCTGATTTCATGGCTACCAGGATATGGCCAGGTCAGAATGGAAGTACCCAGGTAGAGAAGCTCTGTCCAGATGGTGTTTTGAATGGCTGGAGCAAGGCAGAGGCTGCTGTGCTTCTCTGGGTACTTCCATACAAATGTCCATTCATGGAAGCAGAGCTATAGGACTGGAATACTCTTAAAGTTTAAATATCCTGTGTGAGAATTTTGTGGACTTTAGACTACTATAGTTAAGGTCACAGCTTCATATATGGATATGTAAAATGCATGGAAATACAGATTTTCATAAAAAACTTGCACCTTTGGCTCCTCTGTAGGAATGATGACTGTAGTATTGCTGTACTTAAGAGGGCTGTTAGAAATAATATGCATTACTTAAGCACCATAAATGGAAATTATGGTGCAATGAAATACAGTTCTTTACAATCCATAAACCTCAGATGCGTATTTGTTTTGTCTTACGGATTTCTACGTGGGCTTTGTCCACACTGTCCATCAACTTAAAACCTTTTCTCTGTAGTCTCACTCAACTCTCCCCCTCTACCTTTATCTGGAGCTCACCCAAAACTCCAGTCTGGAAGGAGGAGGAATCCCAGGGATGTAGATACACAAGATATAGCAGTGCCTAAACAGCTTTTTGTTGCAAGTTCCTCCTGCCTGTGCTGGGAGACAGCTCTGTCTGGAAAGCTGGGCAGCTGCAGGGCAGCCTGGAAAGTCAGCAGAGCAGCTCAGCCTGCTACTAAAAACCAGAGCAGATGTAGGCACCCCAAGTATAGGAGTGCCCAGAAACCAGGTGGGTAAAATATTAGTGATCTGATGAGTTATTTAGATGGATCACAGGATCGGGACTCAGTACTTTTGTGAGTGTGTGTAGGAAATGTTTCCAAATTGCTTCTCAGTGGAGTTGAGGGTGTAAGAAGGTTCACCATGCAATAATGTGGAACTTACCTTGAAGGTGTGTGTAGGGAAAGAACAAATTTGGGCAGTTACATTTTTTTGGCCTGCTTGCTATCAGATGCCAAGATACAACTTCAAATGATGAGTCTCATGTGAGACACAAGTAGAAAGCAGATCTTCTTGATCTAAATCAACTTTCCTCACATTTTCCTAACTGCACTTACTGTTTATGGGCAACAGTGAAAAAGTTTTATTCTCAACTCTCTGCCCATCAATTCCAAGCAACTGGAGAGGCAGAAAGTTTCTCACCTGGCCCTCACCACCTAACCATGTTTTTTGTCAGTCAAGCATCAAGTGTGTTATTCTTAAGATTTCCTATCTGACTGTGATTTTTATTTTGTAAGGTAATTTCAAAGTAGTGGAAGATTTTGGGGAATGTGAGTAATGCACAGTGCTTATGACACAGCCTGGGTTCTGCCCTTTGTGATGCACAGCTCCAGGAACTGTACCAAATGGTTCATTTTGTTGACTTTTGTCAGAGAGTTTATCTTGAAAGGTTTGTAATGTTACACAAACATGTGCCTCTTCCTCCCCTGCCCAGGTATTTTATGGAATCAGCTCAAAAGAATGGGCTGTATCTGTACCATGCTCAAGTGTGTTTTAAAATCATGTTAATATTTTAACAGGTGATTGTTTCCTATTCTTTTACATTCTCATCTATATACAAATAGCATGTTGTAGCCCTCATTAATCAAAATGACACTTTCTACACCCTCAAGTGTTTTCACATTTGCACATGAAGTGTGTTCCCAAAACTCTGTGCTGCCTGATTGATCTCTGCATTGTGCACTTTTCAGACCGATGTGTCTAAAGCTGGCTGAAAAGATACAAAGCTTAACTTCTAATGTGATTTCTTTAATCTCCTTTTGTAGAATTAGTATTACAAACCATGTAGAAAGTCTTTCCAACTTCGCTTTTTGCATCAAGCTTGGCACAGGCACAAAGGACCACATCCCATCTTACACTGGGAAACACACTGCTGGCTGCCAAAAGAAGTGTGAGGAGACACTACTCTTTTGGGAAAGGGTGTAAAAGAAACAAGGCTGTTAAAAACTGAGGAAAGCAAAACATCCTCCAAGGCACAGACTTGCCCCACTGACTGTTCAGACGTGGCTCACTCTAGGGCTCCTCTTCCCAATGAGTGCCACAGAACAGACATTAGCTGGTGGTCACATCCAAGAGGAGGATTTACATTCAGTAACTTGTCTGCTGCTAAGGGCACAGATGACTACTCCTGTCCATGTATGCATATATAAACCAGACAAAGACTGCCTGAGGGAATGGGAAGCAGCAGAAAGCCTTTCCTAGGCATAAAGAACTGTGGAGCAGACAGAAAACCCCCATTCATCCTGTGCTTTCTATTTACTGTACATCCCAAAGGGGATGGGTCTCTGCAGGGCCTGGAGAGAAAATGGAGTTTAATACTCTCTTTAAAATATTTCATTTGGGTTCAGGAGTGTCTGACCCCTGGAGGCACCAGTAGGTCCCCACAGAAGAGGTGCTGCCATTGTCTGACACTTTTTCTGCCCACATGGCATGTGTGAAACACAGCCAGTTTTACAGCAACTCATATGGAGGATTTATTGACTGAAGACTCTCAAAGAATTTGCAGAATTTCCTTTCCATTTTTTTAATGGTCTGAGCATGGATATTTCTCTTGTCTGGCTCAGTTCTTTCCTAAAAGCCTGTCTGAACATTTTAGTAAAAGAAATAAAAATACTATAGAAATAAGCATCAGCATGAAAGTGGAGGGGGGAAAAATTTTGCCTTCTCCATTGCCAGAAATATAGAGTGTAGGTAGAACAGCAGAATTTGAGGAAAAATATTAATCAGTAAGGTTTTCCTCACCTTTTTGAATTTTTATTTTCTTGTCCTAGAAGAGACAGTTAAATTTTTGTCACCTTTCTGGTCTAAGGTCTCTAAGAGAAGATAATCTAGTTTAGGGGTGAGAAGTGCACAGCTTGAGCAGAAGCAGCATGTAACATTTCTTGTCTTGAGTGTGGACCCAAGTACTGCATACATGAGAATACACGTGTGACAACCTATGCTGGTGTTCCTAGGGGGCAGAGGGGAGGGAGGGTGATTTGGGGCCGAGCTTATTGGGGTTAGAGACCACAGCTTTTCAGGTAGTTATTTACTGATATTAATGAGTAGTGATCGAAGCACTTGCCTTATGACTGTTTTGTAACTTGCACTGGTTTGACTGGACTTGCCTTGCCTGTAGCCTTCTAGAAGACGTGAAGCTCACCTAAGAGTGTGGGGTTGGTTTTGGCAGCCAAAAGTATAATTAGAGTTTCACCCGCACGTCTCTGGCTTACAGAGCCCGGATAACGCAAACCTCCCGGCAGCCCCAAGGACGCGTGTGCTGAGTTTTCACGGCAGCGCCCGATGCGCGGCACGAATCCCGCGTGCGATCCCCGCCCGGCTCCGGCTCCGGCTCGGCTCTGCCTCGCACACCATGGGCCGCCCGCAGGGACTCGCTAGCAGGACTTTGGGCGCCTCCCTGTTGCTTCCCCTCGCGGGCGGCACGCCGGAAGATGCTGCTGTCCTTTGCCGGAGGTGCGAAGCCGCTCGCTGTGGCCCGTAGGGCGGCGGCGAGACGCGGTGCTGACAAAGTTTGCCGGTGGCCGAGGGCGACTTTCACGCGTGAGCGGCGGGGGCCGCCCGGCTCTGCGGGTGCCGGAGCCGCGCCGCGTCCGCGGGGGCCGGGCCGGGCCGGGGGGAAGGGGCGTTGCCATCTGCTGTTAATTCCGCGGTCATTGGATTAGTAAGCAGCGGTGATGAGATCAGCGGGATCGGCTTTCGCGAGGGGGCACGGCGCTCCCCAGCTGTGCCGGCTCTCGCATGAGGCGGCGGCGGGCGGCGCAGGGGGAGGCAGCGCGCACAAAGCCCGGTAGCCGCCGCAGGCCGCCGCCCCCGGGCAGGGCTCCCGGGCGGCCCGGCCGCCCCGAGCCCGCGGCGCCCGCCTCGCTCCGAGCGCGGCTCCCCCCGGCCGGCCCGGCTCCTCTCGCCTCCCCGGGGCAGCCGCAGGCAGCGGGCGGCGGGGAGCAGCCTCTGCTGGGCGGGCGCGCTCCGGGCGGGGGGCACGGGCTCCGAGCGTGGCGAGCTCGGCCACGGCGGCTCCCGAGTTTGTTTACTCGTGCTTCGCGTCTCGTCCCCGGTCTCTCCTCTCTGCCGGCATAGCGGATCGGTGGCGGTGCCGAGCTGGGGGTTTACGGTAAGTTTGCGATGAGCCAATCCCTCAGTTCGTGGGAATTCGGTGTTTTGTTGCACAGTATGTAAAGACGCGTTTGTGAGGGGATTTCTTGTTTTGTTTTTTTTTTTTTAATAGTGCTGGATTTCAAGCTGGTGTTTGAAGAAATACACTTGCATACCGTTTTCTGTTTTATAATGAAGTGCTTTATACTATAAATTAGTTTCTTGAGCTATGTAAGAGAATTATTTCTAGATGTTGGATAAGCGGAGATTTACGTTTCTCATAAACTGAATGTGTCTGACTTTGCGCTGCCGGACGCAAACCCTTTCGCCTCATGATTGCCACAAGCTAATGTTTTACAGTGGTTGCTTGGTGCTTTTTCGGGCAGTAAAAGCCAGACCTCAGTTCAGGTGTTTAGACCAATCTGAAATATTAAACTATCTTCTCCGTAAGAGTATGAGGGTAGCTGAACCTTCGTCAAGACAAACCTGAATTCGCATGCGAGACTTGAGTTTCAACAAAGAAAGGTATTGACTGAATTTGCCCTCGCATTACTGGTAAGAGCTCGGAGCCAGGCAGTGGGTTTGCTGTCGCTGTTGGGAAGCTGTTCCTGCCGACGGACCAAGGGCAAGGGAGCTGAACGCTGCCCCCGCCGCCCCATTCGTTCCTGGAGGAGCTCCGGCGTTGATGTGGCAGCGTCAGTGCTGGCAGCAAGTCATTTGTATTTCTTTGTGCCTAGCACTTGGAGTGTAGACTGCTACAGGGTGGAAAGTGTCCTATATAGATAGCCAGCTACCACTTCAGCTGCTGGTTTGATGCTGGCTATAGCCCTTCGGTGCTTAAGTCATACCTGATATTTTCACAGTGCTCTGTTTGCCTTCCGGTGACAGAAGCAATCCCTGATAAGATATCTCCACATTGCAAAAGAGCTTATCAGGAGAAAAAAAGCAGTCCCGGAGAGTTGATGCTTGTGGCTGAAAGTGGCCTGACTTGTGCAGTGTATCTCGAAGGATGCTGCATTTTTAATGTTGTTTCTGTAACTAAAGCAGCCCGTCAGGGACATGAATATCAAATTGCTGTTAGATTATTTGGTGCTGCTGACAGAGAAATGCCAGATACTGTACATTCTCCTAACAACAAGCGGAAGTTTTATAACTGGTCTTAGTCATGTAAGTCTGGTTTCCTTGGTAGCTAATGTGCCTCGGTGTCTTGCTGCTGACTCCGGATGTCCTTGGATGACCGTCCTGTGCTTCGGTGACCCTGCCGGGCTGAAGGGAGACTCGGTACTTCCCTGCATCACCGGGATGGGAAAACTTCCCAGCCCCGTGCCTTCCTGAGGCCCTCATGTGGGTGCTGCTCTGGAAGTACACACTGGTGCTGCTGGGCTCCGAGAGCCCTGTCTTCACTCCCGTCCCATCCCATCGGCCTGTTTGTCTTTGCAAATGTCACTGCAGCCAGCTCTGAAGAACCGGGCTTTCTGCTCAACAGGCTCTGGGGCTCGGGACTGAGAAAGCAGTGCCACCTTTTTGCAAGGAGCTTTTCAGAGTTGTGAGACTTCTGGGGTTGTTTTTGTTATTGTTTTTGGGGGGTGGTGTTTGGGTGGGTTTGTTTGTTTTTGAAGAAGTTGTTAATGGTTGGGGTTTTGTTTTGGTTTAGGTATTTGGGTTTTTTTTTTTAAAGAAGCATACCCCCCCCCCCATGAGAAGTACTAATTGGATATATTGTTTCTTGAAAGAACAGATTTTTCTGATTCTTGGTTTGACCAAATTATAGTCATCTTTATGACTCATGTTTGTGCAGCATGTGAATTTCTGAATGATGGGACATCTCTCCTATGACTCCACAAGCAACAAGTCATCAACTTGTCAGGCTTCATTGTTGCTGTGCAAACTTTTTAAATGGATTTTCCATCTACCAAGAAAATTCAAGGCAGCTATTTTTGTCTCATTTTCCTTCACAATCACTGTTTTCCCCTCTTCTGTTTATAGGACATTGACCTCTTTCTATGGAGAAGGAAAATAATTTTCACAGTGGCACTCAATGACATGTTGCAGGACTCCATGTAATGGTTACTTTGTGTTTGCGTCTTTTAATTGAGACGGCTGGAGAGTTTTCCTATGAGGAGCTGATTTGCTTACCCATTTGAGACATAGTGACAGCAATTGAGGAAGAAGGCATTACATGATTTTCTGAGATATTATTGTTAAAAATCTTTGGCTAAAGTGATTATCAAGATCATGCTAGATACTCAGCTGTTCCATCCTGGTAATTCTTCATGGCCAAGAAGAGGAAGGTAGAAAGAGGGATGCCTTATTCAAATTCTGTAAGCCATGCTGTGTTTTAGCTGTCTGCTCTCTTCAGTCTGCTTGGCTACTCGCTACTGCTGCACTGACATCCTCTGCTCAATTCTTTTTGTGCTGGAGCAACTTCACTTCAGTGCAAACTTGAGCTCTTGCAGTGGTAAATCCCAGGCTGAATAACAATAATGCAGAGTGGCCTTGATACTCACATCTATTTCCTGCATCAGTTAGTGATGCACTGTTCTTAATACGATATCCATGTAAAGGAAATCTAGATGTATTTTCTTCTCAGCAAGTTTCCCAGGATAGAGGATGGATGTAAATGTTGCTGGACTTCATAAATCCTCTCTGA
Organism: Vidua chalybeata; assembly: GCF_026979565.1. Lineage (NCBI taxonomy): Eukaryota > Metazoa > Chordata > Aves > Passeriformes > Viduidae > Vidua > Vidua chalybeata. The sequence continues at coordinate 19,035,448 of NC_071539.1, forward strand.
AGACTGAGGCAAGACTGACGGTAAAGAGGAGTGGAGGCTGGTACTGCTGGGTGCCCGCCTTCCTGGCACCATCCAGGAAGCAAAGCTGGGCTCGTTGCTGCAGGAATGAAGGGCTCCATGCTGATGGATGGATGGATGGATGATGATGGATGGATGGATGGATGGAGTCCATCTGAGCTGTATCAATGTGGTGTGCACCTTGAGGCTCGTGAAGGTGCAGGCCACACGTGTTGTCCTGGGAATTTTAAGTGTTTATTAAGCCAGAATAGATCCGTTCTCTGTGATGAAGGCATTGGTTAAACCTGCCCAGTGAACAGTTAACCAGTTTTTGAAATCAAAACTCTCTGTAAAGTTTCTATATTATGGATAAATATTTGCCTATAATTCTGGAAGTTGTTGTTGGACTGACTGAAAATCAACAAGTGCTGTGGATTGAAACTTGCCAGACCAGACAGCTACCTCACCCACTGTATTTTTGATGGGCTTGTGTACATGTTGGTGAATCTGTGTCACTCACTGCAGCACACACAGCCTTTGGGGGTGACTTCAGGCTGTCTTTGCAACATGCTCTGCTAGCTGACACAGGTTGTGCTGTAGGATAAGATGTTAATGTATCATGTGATTCCTGGAAGAGCAGTTCACGTCTTCTGACTTCTTTAACTTCAGTCAGTTAGGCTCAGGTTGTTTGTGGGGGTTGGTTGTTTGCTTTTTGCCTTGAAAAGGTGTGTGTGCATCGCTACCACTGCTCTGGGCTGTGCACTGCCCATATACTGGAGAGTGCTGCTCCAGAAGGGCTGAAGGCAGCTTCACGGGTAACTAACTTTCCCAAAGAACAGCAGATGTGTTATTTTGTTACAGTGTCCAAGCTGCTGTTGCTTGAAGCCAGCAGTGTAGTGTACTTGACCTGTGCTCCCTCAAGAGTTAAAATATCTGAAATGGTGGATGCTGTCTGAATCCTGCTTTCAGGTGACCTTTGCAAGATGTCAGGAAATGCCTTTTCCTCAGCTGCTTGTACAGCTCTACAGCCCACAAACATTTAGATTGGATGGTGATAACGTTAAAAGTTCAGTTTTGGTTTGGTTTTTGTCTTTGGAAAGCTGGCAGTATATTCAGCAGCATTCACAGCCCATCAGGGAAAAATCTTTGCCCTGAAGAGATTTAACAGTGCTCTAGTGGCCTTGGTGGCAGCTTGGAAAAATGCATAAAGGAGAGCTAGAAAATGTGGGTTATGTTTTTGGTAGCAGTCGTGGTTAAGAGGAATTGGTTCTCACAGGGTGCCATGACTTCGGGCTAAGAACTGCCAGTAATTGATTGACTGGCAGTAATTGATTAAAACTTGATGGCTGTATTTTGGCTGCCTCTGCTCTATTAAAGACTGGCCCATCAAGAGTGCTGGGCAGAGTTCACTACTTTCCTTCCTTTGGCTCCTTTTCCACCAGAAATGGAGTAGTGTCAGGTACTAGCCAGAAATGCAGATAAGTTTATTTTTATATTTTTGGGGGGGTATCTTTTTTAAGTGGATGTCACCTTTGCCTCAGAGGCCAATGTGATGCAGCATTTTATTTCTGTAACAATTGAAATGCTGAAATTTTACATAATTTGCTGTGGTTTGGCCATAGCAATGAAGCATGTGAGGAGAATTTATATGTATTTCCATCCTTAGTAAGAGGTGAGGTGCCTGGACTTAAACATGGGTGCTCTGTGACCTAAATCTGTTCATGCTGAAGTCATTTGAACTTAGACCAATGCTGAGCAGTATTCTGTATAATTTTTTGCTTCCCTGTGCTTATTTTCTGTATCTTTGGATTGAACATTGTGGGGTAATCTTGCTTATGAGTAGTGTCAGATGACAAGTTTTATTGTGTTGCATTGCAGAGTGTGGTGACTTAGCAACTTTGAGGATTTGTCAGAGGCTGGAGGGACAAGTAAGCTTTGGTGTGCAGCAATGTAGGAAATCCATCTTGGAGCTGATTGCAATCTACTTCTTTCAGAGCTGTACAGCAGACTCTTTAGATGAGTTTGCCTTCTTGACTTAACCATGCATTTCCAGAAGCTTGTTCTTATACTGCCTTTCTCATCCTAACCTATTGCTGAAGGGTGCTGTGCACTTGTCTGCAGTTGTGCCCTTCTGCAGTAGCAACTCCTAAGGAAAATTTTGCCAAGAGATTTTGAGAAAGAGAAAAAATTGTTTGTATTTTCAGTGTCTCATCAGAAGAATAAGGATTTGCTTCCTGCAGAAATGGATCCATCCCTGGGACCTAACAATGGCTCACACTGCAGGAGCTCATCTCCTGAATCCTCCCCTTGCTGGGGTTGGGAGCTGCTGAGGGAATTCCCTGCCGAGGGGCTGGAATTTCTGCTTTGTCCTGAGGCAGTAGAGGCTTTGCTCTTCTATTCCTTCAGCAGTTTTCCTGCTTGGCACCTGAATATGGCCCAGATCTTTGTGAGAGGGGGAAGTGAGGCCAGTACCTAGAGACCATTCAGGCTCCATCTACACTTCACAGCAGCAGCCTCATGTAGCCTTTGTTAAAAAGAGTTCCTTGAATGTTCAAAAATCAACATATTTAGAGTTGCTTTTTTAGAGGAGTATTAATCATGCAAGAGCACTTGTATAGCTTTAGGCATGGAAAAAGGTGTGATTTTTCAAATCTGATGAAAGGTTTACGTACTTAATTATCATTTAATTTGAACTGCTTCTCCTCTATCTCTTCTTCAAATGAATGCAGAAACAAATTACCTCCAGCATCTATTCTTATTAGATATTGGAGGTCATAATTTTAAAAAAGAGCCACATTGCACAAAGTATTTACATCAGTGCTGCATTTCATACTGAGAGTGTGCTGTGCACAGAAATCCCTACATGGTGGTTGTAGGCATAGTTATGAGCTGTGTGTTGGCTCTTTGTTTTTCTATAAGAATATTCTAAACAATAGGTTTGCTCTGGAAGAGTGAAAATGGCTTGGTAGAAAGTTGGCTGTTGTCTTTGAACACTGAACTAATTCTCAAAAATGTTGAGCCTATTTCCTAATTAAACTATTTCATGATAGAAGCCACACGAAATGAAGCAACAAATTCAGTGTTCTCAACAAGGACTATATTACTTCACATGGGAGAAAATGCATGAGAGTCAAATCTATATGTATAGCCAAAGAAATAGTTGGTTTAGGAGTGGTAATTTTGAGCTTTAACCACTTTCTGAGTTACTAGTGAAATTATAAACAATTTCTTGTTTTGTGATTGACTTTAAGGTAGCTTGGACACAGTAATCTGGTGGCTAGTACTGGTAACTGGTACTTTTGCAACTTTATTTTCCCAGTGTTTTAGACTCCATGTCCAGAATAAGCTCTGCTTTCATTTGCTTTTGACAACAGAATGATTGCAGTGTTGTGAAGTGAATGGTTGCTTTAAAATAAAGTTTATATGCTAATTTATTTGTACTTGTATTCCTTGCTCAATAATGCTATTGCATATAATTTTGTAGTGTGTCCTGTATTTTACTCCATTTATGTGAATTTTTGGCTCAAGTTATAAATAATCCCAAAATCCAGTGTAGCTGACCTGGGGATTTAAGAGTTAAAATTGAAACCTGGTCCTTATGGTGCTGTTTGTGTGGTGTTTTCTGGCTAAGACACTTTCTTGAGTTTAAAAAAAAGGCCATTAAAATGAAAATTTACTGCTTCATTTGTTTGATTGTCTTGAAAGTTAATCCTAATTTAACATGTAAAAAGGTGTACTTGTAGATACTTCAAATTTGTGTAACAACTGTGCATGGGGAATTGAGTATCTGTTCCTCATGGCTTATGACTAGTCTGCTTGGATTTAAATTGAGGATCTGAAAGTGTGATAGGAGCACATGCTGAACTCTTTCAGAGACTTAGGGTATTCTGAGGCTCCAGCTAGCTCACCTGGGCAGTTCCATTACTTTGTTCTTTGCCTAGGAAAGGAGCAGCAGTAGTGCACCTCTAGACACGTACTAAACCTGAGAACAATAAATTAAATTCTGACCTTTGGTATTTTCATCCCATGCTTGAGCAAAGACCCTGTCTATGGAGCACATTTTGGGAGTCTGACTCTGCAAGGAGGTTCAGGTGCATTGTCATCTTGCTTTCAGAAATTATGGAGCATAAAGCAATCAAAAGACAGTTTTCAACGACAAGGAAAACAATTGTCAAGTGTGTCAGAGATGACAGAAGCTTGAACTAAAGTCAGTGGCACATCAAAGTCTATAAAAAACAGAAACATTGCCATCACAACCTCATTTTACTGTGTTGCTGCATATTAGTGTTACATCTGGTTTGTTCCAGCACCTAACTATCCCTGCACTTCAGCACCATCAGCCTCTGATGCTGGTAACATCTGGGTAACACTTGCTGTGATATCCTCACTTCTAAGTGTACTGGTCATTCACTAAATATTTATAGAGTCCTTCGGTTTTGATGTTGCAAGATAAAAAGAGTGGGTTTTCTATCATCTTTTGTATTCAAAGGCAAATAATACATTGAAGCTGGTGATTATTTAAAAGTATTATCACATCAAGAAGTTCCTTTGTACTGGGGTCAGTGTTGACGTAACTGTTTCTAGCAGGCTAGAAAACCTTGCAGAGTTCACTGCTGGCTTGTTTAGACTAAGATGCAGTGTTGTAAGTCAATGATCATCTACCAAAGATGTGAGAATGTGCTCAGGAAGGATTTGTTACAACATGTGCAGTATCTTATCCTTTGAGTTTAAATAGAACAAGATGTATTAAACAAGCATGAGCATGAGATCTGGCATATGTCCTCGTTGTTTTTAAATTTTTTTGCATTCTTATTAGTGTTATTTGAAACCAAGTGTGTGGGTGGAGAGAAGGAAGAGAGGCTCACCTGTGAGATCTCTTGGTGGCAAAGTGCTGAAGTGTGGACAGGGAAAGAGAGGAACATTCAACAGCAGTTTCTGAAGGTGCTGGAGAATAAGGTGATTCATTTGTCAAAGGGACCAAGGCTAAGTATTTGTCAGGATTTAAAAAAATGAAACGGGGAGTGAAAATAGACCTCCCAGGCAGGGTGCATGAAGGAAACCATCAGGAATTGCTGCAAGGTCCTCCTCCTTTGGTGCACAAACTCCTGTGAGGAGTCAGCAGTGAAGTGGTATCAGAACTTCCCTCACCTCAGTAAGCTGCAGTGGGATGGGAGGAGGTGCATGAGGCTGCTGCCTTGAGGTTGTGTCTAGGGATACAGTGGGCTTTCAGTTTATAATAATTGGGGTTTTTTTTTCAGAGAGTCACCTTCAGCACTGATAATTTGCTTGTGTTTCCTGCTCTTAGACCCAGCAACAAGAATCAATAGTTTGCTTTCACTTGAATACACCTCTGTCTAGCAATGGTGAATAATAGTGCAAGGGAAGAAAAAAATCCATATGTTTTAGTTCATGACAGTTTGACTGCTGGAAAAAGGCACCAAAGGGAAATTCAGAGTGAAATGTCTCAACACTCTGGGGATGTGAGAGTGACTGATGAGCTTGCTTTGACTGCTTTACTCCATCCACATCCTGCTAATAGAGGACATGGCAGCAGGAAGTCTTTGGGAATGCAGAAACCAACCCCCTCCCTTCACTCCCTTTATTTTTAGATTTTGTTTTCCCTGTGGTAAAATCTTTGGAACGTGGGTGAGCAGTGCCCAGGGTTAGATAGAAATGTGACTCAGTAGTGCCTGCTGCCTGGTGTGCAGTCATTCAGGAAAAGAGCAGGAACTGTTTCTCTCACCCTGGGGTGAGAGAACTGGGGATGTAATTCCAGCTTGTGTAGTTCTGACATCATGTTTTCTATCTACATGGATGAAGATAGAGAATTGATGCAGAACTGTTTTTCTTTTAACCATTGGAAGAAGTGGAAAAACCATTGGCTAAACCTAGCATCTAAATTTAGACATCTGAATTAGCAATGCAGGAAGCAGTAGTGTAGCAAACAGCTCAGTTCCTCTGGAGCACTGCTGGCTGGCAGGATAGAAAATCTGGGCACTTAACAGATGCAGGCATCTCTTTACACCTCCTGGGAAAAATGTGTGTGGGATTCTTCCTCTGGGTAATCCTTAAGCCAAGGCTAAACTGGCAGTTTAACTTTTGTCAGAATTCCCAGTGAACGGGTTTTCACAAGGGATTTTTTTACTTGTAGTTTTTTTGGTCTGAATATTTGCTTACAGTAGGGTTTGCTTCCACAGCTGTTCTGCATTTGGTTTCCGTAGTGGTAAGGAATGTGGTGTGCTGCAATCAAAGCTGAGCCTAATAGTCTATTGTAGAAATAAGATTGTAAGGAAAAATTCAAGCAGTTACTTTATTACAGCAAAGATGTGTGGGTTGATGGTCTTGGTAGAATTCAGTTCAGTCTCATGGTACAAGAAGAAATTTCATTACGTGTAATAATTAGCTTTTGAAATAAAGAGGATTATCTTTCATTTTAATCACCCTGCCTTAATAGCAGGGAAGAAAAACCATTTTATAAGAGTGCCAACTCTGTTCTCTGTGTTTTCTAAAATGACATTTTAATAGAATTTTATATTTATGGGACTGATACTTAAAACTTGTCATTCTTGTGGATTCTTACCTGTTCCCTCTGTATATTAACCAGCTGTCTTTTTAAAGACTGTAAGCTTCTGTCCTGCTTGGCTTGCAAAAAAAAAATCCACAAACAGTTCCTTGTGAGGAGAATTATTACTTACATTGATAATTTTTAACATGCAACTCTTTAATATTCAGCCACATTTCTCTTGTTAACACAAAGCATTGTATATATATACATTATATCCAGTATGTGAATAGCTTGTAAATAAATTACAAAAGTAGGTTTAAATTCATTAGTACTTAGCAAAACTAATGGATTGTAATCAGTGTAATGGCTGATGATAGATTGTGCTGTGCCAGCAGGGGAACTGGCTCCCAGAAGAAGTAACACCAGCTCAGGAATGACTAGAGACTGGCTGGTGAATGTGTTCTTCTCCAGATGCTTTTTTAATTCCTTCAATTAACTTGATTAAGCAGCTTGAGTAAGCAGAATTTGTAACTTGGAAGTTCTCCCATGTAGGATTTTCCCATTGCCTTAGGAATTAATTCCTTTAATACTGAGTCTGTGTACAGCCGTGGTGGCTCCTGTCTTGCACAGACACGAGATGGTGTGTGCTCAGTATGAGGGGCACACACAGGGGTGCTGTTTCCCCTCTCTGCAGTTGGTTCTTGGCAGAAGTCATAAATCACAATGATTTCTGCATACTGCAATTGAATGGAGCCTGACTACCTTATTTTTTTATTGGTGTTGGAAGTTCCCTCCTGCTTAGATCACTCTGAGTCCTCCATCAGGAGAGAGGGGAACACATTCTTCTCTGTGCCCTGTGGTTCCCAAGCAAGGGAATTGCATTTCCTAACTGTATGACCAGTGTCCCTCCCAGGTAACCCAGTGCATTCTCTTTTCTACCCAATGATTTATCTTCACAGCACATGTCATTAGGGAATAGGGAAAGGGATGTTAAATAGGGAGTCTGAAGGTAGCACAGAGTTCTTGTCCATCTGACTGCTTTCCTTGAAGACATCCCCTCCCTTTCCAGCAAGGATGGTGGTTATGTTACAGTATCCTATATTTTTCAGAGCACAGAAAAGTGGCCTCAGCTGGAACCAATTTCTATCCTACAGATCCTTGTGGTAGTGGGGAACCCACCCATCAGTAACTACTGCAGCACAAACAGTATTGACTGCTGAGTATTGTGGCAGCCTGGAGCTCTGCAAGGCTCAGCTCTTGTGATTACAGCTACTGGCTCAACAAATTGTTTTCCAAATTGGAAGTCATTCATTCTGGTCCTGGCTTGCAGTTTTTTGTATAATTATAAGTTTTTTGTATGATTACAAGTTTTTTCTGCAGTATCAGAAGTTGCAGTGTCTTATACAGATTGTCATAAAATCCATGCAGTAATTTCAGAAATTTAGATCTGTGCTTACAGGTGTGGTTTTTTTTTTTTTTTTCCTTAGGAGACTTTCAGAGAGGAGCTTGGCACTACATAGACTTTTTCAGCTCCCTTTGATTATGCTGTGTTAATAAGATGATAATGTATTCTGATAATTGCTCATGAGTCTGCTACCTAATGAAAGGTGAGGGTTGAGTGTGCTTCCATATGCTTCTCTTTCTAGTAGTGCCAGGTGGGGAGGTAAATATCATAAAAAGATGCTAAAAAATGGGTAAAATTTTAAGCCAAATGTGGCTTCCCAGTATTAAGGAAATTGACAATGGGATGTACAGGAAAAGGAGGGGAAGGGTTGAAAAGGAAAGGGAAACTGGAAAGACTGGGATTGTATCAAGAAGCTATTAACCATAGATGTGATGAAGATGATGTGTGGGGCAATTGAAAATACTTTTGTTTTCCATTCCTTCCTTCACTGTGGAGGAAGACCTCTGTTCATGAGAGAGATTCTCCAGGTGGTTAGAAGTGTTAATAGACTTCTGGGTTTTAATGCTCCATTAAACTTTCATACTGTATAAATTATTTTCTTCAAACTTGCCTCTATTTTTTATCTCTTGACTATGAATTGTGACAAAGTTCATGCTAGATATGAAAATGCACTACTCCTCTGGATCCCATGATTCTTGTAGCAATTTCGGTGTCCACACAGCACTTCAGGGAACAGTTTATCTGTTCAAAGAATGGTTGGAATTTAAACCCCCTCAGATTTCCAGTATCCTTAGATATTTTTTCCTTAACCTCTTGGCCAAAAGGCTTGCTTTCCTCCTCTGAAACTATTTGTAGTGTTTGTGCAGTATCCCACATGGTTTTACATTCAACAGTGGTGTGGTCTGTACATGTCTTGCAAGTATTTTGCAGCAGTAAATGATTGTTCGAGAAATGCAAGTTTGCATTTAGGCTCAAGTGAAGATCTTGGTTAGTTCAAATGGTTCTGGAAGGATCTTTGTATAAATTTACTTCATTTTATGCTACTTGTGCTGAGGATGTAGTAAACAAAGACCAGTTTAGCTCTGAAGCTGAAAAAAGAATAATTTTCCCAGTATTCGTTCAGGAATGCAGGCTATACTGACTGTGTTATAATTTTTACAACTCAGTGCAAGGATGACTTATTTTCCTGGAGGTAGTCCTTTACTTTTAAAGATATTTCTAAATATTACTTTTATTCTTTATCATGCTGGAAATCACGATGATCTGTATATCCCAATAGAATCTAGGGTTTTGTTTTTCCAGAATTAAAAACTCAGAGCACTTTGCTTTCAGTATATTCCACCTGTTGCTGAAGCTTAACTTGTAATTACTGATGTGCTTTCTCTTTGTCTAAAGTACTGCTGATCCAAATTTAGACTGAACACATTTTTCTCCAGGGCAGAACAGGTCCCTGCCTGAGTTATTGGAGAATCAGAGTCTGGCAGATTTAGATCATGTCTGGAAGATTGTCTGCAATCATATCAAATACGGTTTTTTTTTACGAAGATTAATTGGAATATGTTATTTTTTTTTAATATAGCTTTTGCAAGGCTTCCAGGACACAGTCCTACTTATTTTATTTCATCTAAAGATTAAGTACTAGTATTTTTAGAATATTTTTATTCCCATCAAAACTTGCATCCTGATGCAGCTTTCTTCCAAATAACTTTCAATCTTTTTTTCCTCCCTTTTCATCCAATGCATTAAAGAAGGAAATATAGTTTGCCACTAATTGTTACAAATAAAATGCTGCTTAAAAGAAAATTCCCTGCAGAAGACTGCTTAGTAGGGGGAACTAGAGTGTAAAGTTATTTTGAGAAATACAGGCCTTGTGTTTGAGCTTATAGATCACAGTTTGTGTTGAGTTGCCCTGTAGGCAGGCACAAAGCTGATTTATTTTTATCCATACCTCTATTAGGAAGTCTAGTGTGGGCTTTTTAAAGTGCTTTCCTGTGGTCAGAAATACCTGGAATTGTTGGCACTTGCAGCATGAATTTCTTTGAGGATGTACATTGTTAGGTCAGTAATAGAGAGATGTCAATGCTACTCCAAGTAGCAGCTTCTTCCACCATGGCTTTTTCCTAGTTGGAGGCTCTCTCTGATTTTAACACTGCCAAGTCGGGTAGAGTTTTTCTCCATAGAACAGTATTGATTTGAGAAAGCAGCCTTTCAACTTCATCTGGCTCTAGGACAATGAAAGAGCCAAAAAGAAAATCACATTCCACACAGCCAGCAGGACTTCACTGAGGGCAAACTATACCTGGCAAATTTAGTGGCCTTCTATGGTGAGATTATGGCATTGGTGGATCTGGGAAATGCAATTGCTATAATCTACCTGGATTTGTGCAAAGCATCTAACACTGTCCCACAGGACATCTTCGTTTCTAAACTGGAGAGACATGGCTTTGATGAAAGAATCACTTGGTGGATAAGGAGTTGGCTAGAGCAGGGTGCCCAGAGATTTTATGGGTGCCCCATCCCAGGAAATGTTCAAGGTCAGGTTGAATGGGGCTTTGAACAGCCTGGTTTAAGGACCATGGCAGGGAGGTTGGAACTAAATCTTAAAGTCACAGAATATCCTCAGTTGGAGGGCACCCAACAGGATCATTAAGCCAAACTTCTGGCCCTGCCACTCTTCCAGGACACTGCAAGAGTCACACCATGTGTCTGAGAGCATTGACCAAACACTTCTTGAACAGGCTTGGTGCTGTGACTTTCCCTGGGGAGCCTGTTCAGTGCCCAACCACCCTCTGGGTGAGAAATGTTTTCCTGATAGCCCGCCTAAACCTCCCCTTACTCAGCTTTGTGCTATTAACCCGAGTCCTGATGATCTTTAAAGTGCCTTCCAGACCATTCTATGATTCACCACTATGAGACCCATTCTGGGTTCTCACCAGGTGTCCTTTGTGTCTTCAGAAGTCAGATTTTTGACACGGGGACATAACTGTCTGTGAATCTTTAACTCCTTAAAGTCCTGTGCCTTTCCCCAGCCTCTCCTGTGTTGCCAAGTGCCCTATTTCCTAAATTAATAAAAAAACAGGCACAAAAATATTACTTGGTAAAATGGAAAAGCTTTTATAAGCATGAGGAAAATCAATTTTGTTGCTTAGAGCTTAGGCAGTTTGTTTCTATGATATTACTTTCTCCATTATCTCCACTTGTCTGTGCAATTGTTCTCTACTGACAGATGGGCTTTAGTAGTGGCTGGTGTTTGAAACAGATGAAATTCATTGCTGTTGCTTAAATAATGTGGAGTTTTGCAAAAACATTTATTTGTTTAACAGGAAGTTTTGTCTTTTTGTCAGCACTCCAAAGAAACTTGATTCGTTGCCTCACCTGGGAAATATAGAATCTGTGCAATCTGATTTTGTCATGAAGTTTCTTTAACATATCTGAAGTGTGTTTACTTAACTTCTGTTGTTTAGAAGAAGGAACTGTGGGGCTGATGAAGCATTGCCTTCCTGGTTTTGTGTCTTGCGGCTGACTTGACATGAAATCTTCAGGACACTTTGCCTGCAGTTACAACTTTGATGTGAGCTCCTTCTCATCAGGGTTTCTTGGCAAGATGTGGCCTGGCAGCCCAGCCTGGTGTTCCATGTGCTCACTTCCAGGATGTCTGTCCTGTCCTGTAGGAGCAGTTATTCCTGAGCCTGCTGCTGCTCTGTCAGAGTTGGCTGAGGGTGGCTATTGACTGAAGTAGCTGAAGGGGGAAGGATTGGGAGGGATGCAGATGGTGTGATTGTGTAAGTCTATTTTCCTATTAAACAAAAGAATACGCTTTTGTTCAGCATCAAACTTGTTCTCCTGCACTCATCTCCTGCATGTTTGTGCAAGAACAATGGCTGGGTTGCCTCCAGCCTTGGCCTCCCCCTCTCACTCTGCAGCCCTGACTGGGGGGAAAGGGTCTGACCCCATGTGCATTTGTCCACCCATGGTTTGTCCAAGACAGCCTTCTGGGGCATCTCTTCTACACCAGTCTGTTCAGTTCCTGGGGGAAGAATATCTTCAGCTCTTGTCTGCTGTGTCTGGCCAGAGGCACGGTCTCTTTGTGTCACGGGACTCCTGCAGCACTGCTGGAAGTATTACTGACATCCAGGTCACATCAGGAACTGCCTCTGATGGGCTGCTTCAGCTGAGCACATCTCACACGTGTTGTCTGTAACTGCTTCAGTCCTAATGGGAATTACACAAAGCGAGACTTGGATGCAAAAGATGATCACAAAAGTATCCTGGTTATTCCAGAAGCATTGCAAATTTTAAGCTGGTGGTGAATGTCTTTTTATAGAAGATACTGAGGCAAGGCCTTAGAATCATCCACTGCAAAATGTACAGACAGGCACTGTGAGAGTGGAGCCGTCTCTTGTGGAGTCTGGCGAATCTGCAGTAGCCTTGTGATGTTGTAGAGCCACAGAGCTGCCACTAGTGAGTGTTCCTCTTTAGCCCCATCCTACCATGGTACTGGTAATCACCAGTTGCAGACCGAGGCTCCCTTATGGTTTACAAAGCCTCGCCAAACTTGGAAAACACTGACACAATCACAGACTGAAGCTTGAGCTGGGGGGCCAAATTTTCACTCCAGTGTGATCTTACAGTTTCTGCAGTTGCAGTAAAGTTCTGGTGAACCATTCTATCAAGCCAGAGAAGCACTCATCTGTCTGACTGTCACTTTCTACCATCTGCAGGCCTGTCCTCAGTCTGCTCAGGGATCATCTCTGGCACATTCCCTGGAATTTGCAACTGGCCAGACTGAGGAATGATGCTTTCCAGGAGTATTTCTCTCATTTATGGCTTTTTAACTTATTTCATTTTAAAGGCCAACTGGCTCCAGTGCACATTACAGCAAAAGGAACTGCAGTAAAAGAAAGGCAGTGGGAATGTATTCAGCCACATCTTGAGGCTGTCACTTAATGGATGTTCTGATTTTGAAACTGCAGCTGTAGGGCTATTGATCCTCTACAAAGCTATAGAGCTAAAATATAAAATGAATTGTCTAAAAAGAAATGGGTTAGGCTGGTGAAAAGTAGTAATGACTGGTGAGAAATTGCAATATCAAAATTTAATTATTCCTTGGGTTTTAAATCTCATGTATGTGACACCTATTGGTATTACTTACTTGGTGAAGCATGGTGAGTAGAAATATAAAATGGCAAATGATCCTGTAAAATGCAAAGTGGAGCTGAAAGCGTAATTTTCAATTTAGTGTTTAGCCTTTTTCGTGTGTTAATTTGCTCTTTTGATACAACCCTGACACTTGAATATTAAAAATGGTCGCATCAGCTGTTTGGGAAAAACAGGAAGGTATGTACTGTGACTGAAGGATGGAAGACGAATGATTTTGAAGAAAGAGGAAGATGTAAGCAGAAGCTCGTGCCTGTGCTGAATTCTGACATGAAGTTTAGATGTGCCCCTTAGGGCAGCTTGAAGTGACTGTGGAAATTTGCTCCTGGTTTGGACTGCTGCCTAAATGAATGGTTCTGCCTTTGAGATTTTAATTTTTTTCTCTCTCTTTCCTTTTGCCAGAGCAAGTATTTACATAACTGTCTGGTATTCTAGATCAGAGGGCTTATTCACCTGAAAATAACCTGGCAAAATAAAACGCTAGATTTTACTCACTTTAGTTTTCTGAGGCGGACCCATTTCAAGGCCATTTGAATGCAGGTGGCTGAAGACAAAAGGGAATAATGACTAGGAAGGGGTGGTGGAAAGGATGTAGCAGCTTGAACATCTGTACCCTTATGGCAATTGTAGGATTGCATGGGTATTCCTGTTGTATACCCTGGAAAGAAAAGTACTGTTTCCTTTCAGGAACTTAAGAACTGAAATATCACTAGTTTTAAAAGTACTTGCATAGTAAAAAAAGGTAGTTTTTGTTGCATTGTGTTACTATATTTGTTTTTCAAATTGCATTGCTGTATTCTGAGAAGTGATTACACAGAAAAACTGTTTACAGACTTGAAGTATTTTCAGTTCATGTTTCTTCAGAATAGAAATGTCTTCATCTAAAACCAACTTTCAGCATGAAAGGGGAGAATTACAGAAACACATGCAGAGAGAGGAAGGCATAAAACCAACCCAAAACCTCAAGTCAGCTCCGTTCCAAAATACAGTAGATGGAAGTACTTAAAAATGAACATTCCACTGTATTCATTGCTACTCAGGATTCTTTCTGCATTCTTCGTCATATGACTAAACTGCTTCTAAGTCAGATGGTACAGATGGTATGGTATTTCAGATTATTCTAATTCCAGGCAGCTAAATGCACAGTTTTTTTTAAATAACAAGCTTATCCTGAATTTTGAAACAATTACATTTTTGTGGCATTACAAAACAAGTTACTCTTTACGGAGGAATGTCCTTGGGATTTTCAGGATTTGCATTCCTTTCAGGAATCGAAGAAGTCATGACTTAGTGCTGCATTGTTCATCCCACATATTAAATGTCATTTGCTAAGTGTGTATGCAGCATCGAATTTTGTCTGTAGCACAGGATAGCTTGGAATAGCCAAGCATTTTTGTCTGGTTGCATTGTTATTGCATATTCCCAGTTTGACCAAGGAAGCCAACATTGTTGATTTATTGCCCATTTTGAACAATGTTGGATACCAGGATCTATAGTTGAATCCAGGCTACCCAGTCTCTTTAAGTGCCAAAAATGTGCTTAATTCATTGTCACCCTCAGAACAGCGTTGTCATGGTTATGTAGCTGTTTGCACACAGGGAGCAAAGTTGATAGACACTGGGCCTTGTGCCTTCACATTGTCTGGCTGGGGGTGAAAGTCCTTGTCCTTGAACATACTTAAACCCTTTTCATCGATTTGCCCAGTGTAGCATATAATGTGTTTTTCTTCTTCCTAGTCCTCCTGTAGGGACTTTGGGACTGAAGTTACGTTCAGAGTGTTCAGACACTGTGTCTGTTCTGTTCAGGCATCTGGGGAAGGAGCAGTTTTGGTGCCCACAGAGGAATGGCCTTGGTTCAGAGCCTCCTGCTGCCTCTCTTGGCATTCAGGAGTCCTTGCTGGCTGGTGACAAAGCCCACGTTGTCAGGGGAGGTGGCACTGAGGTCTGGCTGCAGAAAGAAAAAAAAGAATGAGGGCCAACAGCAGAAAGAGTGAGAACTGCTCTGTAGACATTGGCAGTGCTGTTGGATAGAGGCATCTCCTTCCCTGCATTTCTGATAGCCACTTTCACTGGCCAGTGTCATTAGCTGGGACTCACCTTCTGCGTCTCGCTCTCGCCTTCTGTTTCTCACTCTTTGGGTAAGTGTTATTTTAGGAGGAACCTGAATCTTAGTGTGTTCCTAATGTACTTTTGAATTGTGTTTATGTGCTGTCATTTCTTATGCATGTTTGTCAAGCTTCCTGCATGTCTAGTTTGTGACCCAGAGGGAAATACAACTATGAATGCTGAAAGCTGACTTTGCTGAAAGCATGTTTCTTTTATCAGTATGTTCTACTGATGCCAACATACCAAACTTAAGAAATGCACTCTATTTAATGACAGCAAAGTGATGTCCCAGCAAGCTTTATGTAGTAAGTGTAATTTGTGATTTTATTGTGAATGATTTCCCTAAATATTTTAGCAGTCTGAATGAAGATACTGCTAAGTGACATTGACACGCTTTTCCTGTTTGGAGTTGTACTGTTCCTGTACAGTACTTTAATCATTGTAGCCTGACAAAGCTCAGCATGAATGGGAAACTGTGAGACAGAAATTATTTAGGCTGCAAAAACCAGCAGTCTTCTCACACAGGGACAAGTAGTGAAATTTAGTGTTAGTCACTAAACCAGTGCAATGGAGAGGTCATATATTAAGACAGTTCGAAATAGTTTATTGTTTTTTAACTCCTGTAGTGATTTGAAATTACAGGAAGAGCAAAGATTTGGGAAAACCTTCAAAGCAAAGCTATACAGTGAAAATTGATGTTCTTTCTATTTCTGAATATTTATGTATCTGGTGAGAAGATTTAGGCAAGGAAATCTAAGTTTCTCTACAAGGTGTAAGACTGCAAAAAGATCAGTTGAGTGACCCTCTGCTTTGAGAAGTTTCTATTAACTCAGGAGATGGTAAGAAGGTTCTACAACCAAATATTTCTGTAAGTGAGTTGAACTCTAACGAGTCTGACAGGATTAATCTTCTGTCCCTAACCCAGAGCTTTTGGTAATGCTGTGTAGTGTATTCATCCTGTGCTGCAGACAGGAAGCAGGTCTGGGGTACCTTTGCCAGATGAATTGTCTGTCACTCCTCTTCCCTCCATGGGAGTGTGCATGGCTTTCTCACAGCTGCTGGTGTGAGGAGAAGCTCCTGCAGATCCCCATGGTAGTTGGGCCAAGTGTGACTTTCCTGAAGTTTCTGTGCTGCCAGTGTGTGACCTGTGGAAGTAGGGAGGATTTTGTTGGTGAAGACAGGCTGGGCCCTGGTGAGCTGCATCCCTCCAACAGCAGCTCGTGGTAGGGTGGAGGGCACAGTGGTGCTTCCCTGCTGTGCCATGCCTCAGCTGGGTCTCTGCCATCTGCCTGGTGTAAAAGGACAGGACACAGGCAAGGCCATAGATGATCATCTGCCTTTTGAGACACATTGCTCCTTCAAGCCCCCAAGGGGATTGTTGTGAGCCGCCAGGAGGACTTTATGGATGAGTTGCTCCCCATGGAGCTCACATTGCTGCTGCCAGGGCTGGGAGGCAAGACTGCTCCTCACATAAAGTCTTCATGTCAGCTACTATTCAGCTCCAGCAACCAGAGCTGCCTAACTGCAAGATTTTTGCACTGTTGTTCCATGGTAATGTTCATTGTGATGAAAGACTTAGTATTGTAAGATACAGTTTCAAATTAAAGTACTTACTGAGGGCATCCCAGAGTGCAGGCACAGTTGTGTGTATATCAAGGTACTCATAATGATGCATTTTACTCCTCTGAATTACTGATCTATCTATTAGCAGCCTGTTTATGTTACAGTTTGGGGCACATGAGGAAGAATGTCTGTGGCTTGCCAAGTGAGTCAATTCAGTGTTTATAATTCTTGGTGATTTGCCAGGCAAACATCTGTGCCAAGTTTAGTTTCTCATGTGATCAGGAAGTGATACAGCAGGATGCACTGAGGACTTCCCCGGCTGTCTCCCCTCGGCACTCTGATAGGAATGTGGCAATTGTCTTATGTTTTAAAGTAGAAATTTTCAAAGGCATATGTAGAGCTAAATCTCAAGTAGATGTCACTGACGTTCCCTTTGAAAGTCTGATGTTTTCCCCTTTTGTTTCCTTTCAAGCTCCAATAATCACTTTTTAAAAGAAGTTACTCAATCCCTGAGCATGTGTCCTCCTATGAAAGTTTGCTTACAACACTTATTCCTGTTGCTTCCCTGTGTGTGTATTAGTGTCACTATTTAATTTCTCCTGGGATTATAGGTGTGGAATAAAGTACTGAACTTGCTCTGCTGGGCCAAATTGGCATCATGGCTTTGAATCCTTGCATCAACCCATGAGTGCTTGTGCACTATTGGAAATGGGAAGCATCAGCTTAAGTATAATTGCTGTTTAAAGTTTTGGATTCCTCTTACGTGGTTTGGAAAGGAATAAGGGGGGTCATTCAAGTTGACCTCACGTGGAGAGCTCCTGTGAACTGTGAGTCTACCTGCAAATGTGATATGAGGGGGTTGGATACTTGTGTATATTGTTTTATTTTCAATCATTAAAAGTAGTTGCAATGAGTTGGTGTTTCTTTTACACTGATGTGTGTGCGTATGCTCTTGTGGGAACCAGCCACCAGAAAATATTTTCCTGTAATAACTTAACTGTCATGTGGTTTTGAAAAATCACCTTTGTACTTTTACTTCTTTTTTGGTTTAGTTTTTTTTTTTTAAGAAGACTAGATATGGTTTAATTTCTGTATTTAATACATGCTGAAAATACTTTACATGTTATTTGCCATTGGAAATAATAAGAGGACTTCATTTACTTCTCAAACTTTGGTTGGATGGTAAATTTTATAGGGTTTTTTTCTTAAACTTCTTTTTGTTCCCTTTAATTGTGCATACATGTTTCTTAGCTTCTTTCAGAAATTATCTTTGGAATGGGACTGTGTGTTTGGAGTAGAAGTTCTTTAAAAGGAAGAACATGGGCTTGACTTAGCAAGTGAAATATTGTAGGATTTTTTTTGCAAGAACATTTCTGCCCATCTGCTGTTTGGTATTTTATGACAAGCAGCTGTCACTTGGGCTCTTCAGCCTCTTGAGAGTGTGGAGATTTTTTGATTCTTGAAGCATGTCACCACTCTGTCAATAAATAAGCAGAGTGGGTCTACTCTACTATATTTGAACATTCCTGGATTTGGCACTGATCTTGCTAGAGGACAGAAGTATGTCTGCTGCTGCAGATACTCTATCTGATCCCATGTCAATCATGAATTTGAGTTTATAGCACTTTGTCTTCATTTCTAGTCCTCTAGTACCTTCAGAAGTTCTTGATTTCTCTCTACACTGTACTTGAACTCTAAAATGTGAACAAATCTAACTTATCCAGGCTGCAGAGAAACTTTTCCTGGTGCTTTTTTGCCCTGTTTGTCTGTGGAAGCAGAGAAATAATACATTTCAAAATCACGTATTCCCCATAATGTGTCTTGCTGTGTTTCAGGTCAGCTGAATACTGAAATACAGGAACTGTGGATTAGTCTGCTGTCCATTAGCATTAGGAACATCCCCAGTGGCAGTAGCTGCCCATTAGAAATGTCTGCCAAAGAAATGAAACAACCATTCTTCGTTTGTCCTTCCATGGCTCGTTTTCCTACTTCCTTCCTTTTTTTTTTTTTTTTTCCTTTTAGCTCCTTTATTTAAAAAACCACCCCAAAATCTTGATGAATTTTGGATGTTTTTCTCCTTTTATTTAATGTCAGGGTAAATGAAAAAGAAACATGTAAATTTTGCTGCCATTTGCTGTTGGCTGCATTTGCTTTAATAAGGGCAGAGAAGCTGAAGTCTCTGTCACCAGGGTCCAGGACAGAGCATGTCTGGAAACAAAAGATTCTGACCTAGTGTGTGTCTGAGACTGAACCAAACGCACAAGTGAAAGTGAAGCTACTGCAGCACATAAAGTTTGTCACTGCTGTTGGAGAACAGCATCTGCCTGCTTTGGGCCCGCTGTGAACTTGGCCAGACAAAATAGGTGGAAGGGCAGAAGGTGAGGAATGTCTGCATCCTATCATGAATTGGAGGAAATGACTGTCTGCGCTCCGTGCGCTGGTGGGCTCCGCATCCTGCTGGCAGCCTGGCTAGCGCTGCAGGACACTGCACAAGGAGGAGTGAATTTAGCTCTGGTGTTTAAAATAGCTCCTAGGGATGAGAAGAAGAGCTTCAAAAATATGCTGTGGGTTTTCTGTTGGCTTTCTTAAACTAACTGGAAACTTTCTGCTTTCTTTCAGGAGCCTTTTTTACTCTGAAAACATTGCTGCTAAAAAACTCCAAACAGAAGGAGTAAATCCACTCAGCTTGTCAGGTCACTGGCTCAGTGAAACGGTGCTTTCATGAGGTGACGTTGGGCCAAAGTCAACTTTTCTTTCTCCTTTGTAAACCTGCAGCCAAGCAATGGGCCAGAAAATCTCAGGGAGCATAAAATCTGTGGATGTGAGGGAGCCCCCTTATAGACCCGTGAAACGAGAGCTGAGAGGCCCGGATTTCTGCAAGCCCGCGCGCCTGGACATGCTGTTGGATATGCCCCCTGCCAAGCTGGAGGTCCAGTACAAACACGCTTGGAATAACGAAGATCGCTCGTTAAATATATTTGTAAAGGAAGACGATAAACTGACTTTTCACAGACACCCGGTGGCCCAAAGCACAGATTGCATCCGGGGCAAGGTGGGCTACACGCGGGGCCTGCACGTGTGGCAGATCCACTGGCCCACGAGGCAGCGGGGCACTCACGCCGTGGTGGGCGTCTCCACGGCCGACGCGCCGCTGCACTCAGTGGGATACATGTCCTTGGTTGGTAGCAACAATGAATCCTGGGGCTGGGATCTGGGGCGCAACAAACTCTACCACAACTGTAAAAACCAGCCCGGGGTCACGTACCCCGTCTTTTTGGAACCAGATGAGTCTTTTGTACTCCCAGACTCCTTACTGGTGGTTTTGGATATGGATGAAGGGACGCTTAGCTTCATGGTTGATGGACAGTATCTTGGAGTGGCCTTCAGAGGACTAAAAGGGAAAAAACTTTACCCCATAGTCAGTGCAGTTTGGGGGCACTGTGAAATTACAATGAGATACATCAACGGACTTGACCGTAAGTGTTACCGCGTTTGCTCGTTACTCTCTCGATTTTTCTAATGTAGGGGTTTTTCTTTCTCCTTTTGCTGTAGACAGTGTGCTGGGGAGCAGATGGTTCAGCTGTGAGGACTGCACCCTGTATTTGCTGCCCACAATAAATATATCTGTGTCTTGTAATACATGGTATGGATTGTGTCAAAATACCTTCCTTTTTGACAGGCAGAGTGGCAAGAATTCTATGTCCAAAGAAGCTGAACAGGCTGAGAAAAAGATATTGAGAAGCTTCCTGGGTATATTTAACAGTAAAACTCTTGTTTACTGGAGGATATGTTTTAAATCTGTGGTTTCCAAATAGGATTTGTGGATCCTGTAAAAATTTCCTGTAGTAGTGGAAACTCTTACATGGTGTGCATAAACATACTTGAAGACTGGCCAGACAACTTTCTTTCTGTAGTTGCCTTCTCAGAACCCTCAGAAGCAGCTGTGGAACCCCAAGAATCTGGAAAGTCAGGTCAAATACTGCATTCAGCAGTTTTTCTGAAAGACAGCTGTGTTCCTTAGTTCATTTCAGAAGGTACTCTCTCAGGGTATTGTCCAGAAATCGAGGTTTTTGGATAAGCATGAGCTATTTCGGATCTAATGAAATTGTTACATAACAAGGAGAAGCATGTTGCTCCTGCGACCCCCCAAGCAGTGGCCCAGTAGAAGGTGAGTGGCAGAAGTGGGTCCTGTCCAGTTCTCCATGCACAGAAATGTGTGGGCTGTGCCAGGTCTGTGCCCAATTCACACACAGGAGCATGAACTGCCTCAGAACTCCCTGAACTGAGCCAGCTTGCAGGCAGAGTGAGCAGGCTACTGGCACACAAAAACAGGAGCCAAAATTTCTGTTTGGATGATCTTTAGCCCACCTATTCCTTCATGGTAGCTAAATTCAAAGAACATACTTGGAATAATATTTCTGTTTCCTTAGGGGATGTAACTAGAGATGTTAAGAGCAGGGGATCTGTTGCATGGCAGGGCTCAGTAGCTGCTGATAAAGCCCAGGGACCCCTTGCTGGTGAGGGCCACATCCTACAAGAAGGATGCTATTCACTGTCAGCTGCTGGAAGCTGGAGAATAAAAGAATGGACAAGGTAGCAAGTGGAACTTGGTTTTTGTTTAAAACTATGTTATCTGAGGTGTAGGAGGAGCTACAAATATGAATATGTAGAAAATAAATGACTGGGCAAAATGATCACGTTATTTTGGGCTCTTTGAATGGAACTTGGTCTTTCAAGAAGACAGTAAGAGCAAGTGTTCAACACCTGCTTTTTAATTAGTAATTTCTAAAAAATTTACTATCATTTTCCATTAGGATGTAGTGGTCTAAGATTTTTTTCTGTCAAAAATTAATTCTCTGCTCATTAAGCTTATATCTGACATACCAAGTAGAAACAAAATTAAATAGTTCAACCCTGCTTAAGATTACCTTTTCTAAACATCTGTAATAAGCTCTGGGGGAAAGACTTTTTATCCACGGGAGCCCTGCAGGTTTTACAGCTGATGCTAAACGACAGCTTCCCAAGTGCTTTCATACAGGGGAATATCCAAGGATCTTAAGTGTTTTGCAATTACTGAGTCACTGCAGAATGATGTGCTGACAGTCTTTTTCTTGGATTGTGGGGGAGAGAGACTTTTGCAAAAGCAGTTTTTATAATGCTGTGAATATCTGCCAAACTAAGCAAAGTACAGCTCAGCTTGGTCCATCACGTCCACACGAGGAATTGTTCTGCATTCCTTTTGTAGCTTTCACAGGGCTGCTCAAGGGAGCTCTAGGAAGATGAAAACACAGGAGGAGGATGTGAATGAGTTTGGTAGAAATTATAAAATAAAAGGGACTAAGTGGAGAAGGATAGCTGTGGTCTGTGAGATGGCAGAGAGAAAAATTCCCATCTAGTTTCTCGTGGGATAATTTTGCTGGAAGAGGCAGGATATCCCTGAGAAAGTCAAAGTCTCTATTATTTTTAAACACATGAACCCGTGGATAAAAGAAAACTTGTGAACTAAACTTTTATGTAAGCCTGAGTGTTAATCTGATCATGTGAAGAGGAAGTTTAAAGCTACTTTGCTATGGGGCAGTTTGACATCCTGGAATCACATCATTTGTTATCACATATTCACTGATCCATTACTGTCCTGCAACAAAAACAACATTCAAGAAACCAAATGAGCTT
The DNA here is from genome assembly GCF_026979565.1 of Vidua chalybeata. NCBI lineage: Eukaryota > Metazoa > Chordata > Aves > Passeriformes > Viduidae > Vidua > Vidua chalybeata. Next base: position 19,057,853 of record NC_071539.1, read on the forward strand.
GTTTAGCTGGTGCTCCAGAGCAAACAGTCTCTTTACCACTAAAGGTGTTTCTATCCAGGCAGCCCTTGTGCAACAGTACAAATTTGGCTGTGGCACTCTCCATGTTTGCTCTCATTGCACTTTTGATTGCAGGTTTTTATAATTGCTTATTCTTGTGAAAATCAGAGCAAGTATTGAAGAGCAGTTGTGTTCACAAATTTAAATACATTTGAACATATATGTATGTGGGGAGTTGTTACTGTTTGATTCCTCTCTAACATTACCAAGCTCTTCTTTTTCCCTCCTTTTTTCCCCCCTAATCTTTCTTGCCCCCCATTCCCTGGAATTGTTTCCTACTCCTGAGTGCAGCTTTTGGTAGATCTGGCCATAAAAACTTAGCTGGTCTTGAAGCTGCTGTCAAACAGTGCCTCATAACTTTCTATTCAGTGATTGATTGTTGCCGTTCAGAATGCAAACCACAGCTTGTGATGGTTGTTTGTGTGGAGTCCTGCAGGGCAAGCAGAGACCTCCATGGCAGGGATTTCTAGTGTTTTCAATACTTGCTGCTTAAATTGAAGACCTCTGAATACTTTTAAAGGCCTGTGTATTTCAGTTGCTTGGCAAAGAGTGAAAGGCTTGCAGGAATGGAAGAGTGAAAGGCTCAGATGATGGCTTTCATGCAGCTGCAATGAACTTAAACATACGTCACAGATGATGCAGACTTCCAAGTGTGTTAATTACTGCAGGGATGGCAGATTCACAGGAGGATAAGGCTGCAGGTCATAGATCAAGGACCTGTGTGCCCTCTGGACTCTGGATATTGCTCCTAGAATAATGCTGTAATTAAAATCAGTTGTACTTCTGCCAGCTGCATCTGATCCCCACAGTATTCTGCTTCAGAAACTACCTTGAACATCACATGATGATGATCTGTGACTTTACACAAGAATTTTTTTTCCCTTTTTTTACTGTGAGAGACTTGGAGTTGCAACTGTTTTCAGGGTTTGGGAGGAAAGGCAGAGGGACAGGACAGAGTGCTCATAAAAAGTACATTGAGTTCTTCCCAGCACAAACTCCTTTGATAAAATGCTGTCAGTACCTACCACACTGATATTTGCCTAGTTCCTAAGCTGGACAGAAGACAGAATTTTACATCAGTCTTCTGAATTACTGCCTATTGCAATAATTAGAAACCTCAAATAACATAAAAGCAGTAAATATTACTTTTCAGATCAGGATATGTGCTTGTTTACAAAAAGCTGGTCTATTTATATCTGGTGTCTGATGAGGAGTCCTGGAGACTGTTTATAGACTGGAACAGAGAAATAGCAAAACACTTCTGTGTAAATGTACACTGCAGATCATGACTGATCCATTAGTGTTTAAACAAAGCATTGGGAGGACAATCAATATAACAATGCTGTGATGAAAAACTTGGTCATTGAGTAGGTAAACTGAACTCATTGCACTGTTTGCACTAAACCTCCCATAGTCCTTACTCAATTCTGAAAATAATTGTTGAGCTCAGGAAGTTAGAAGCATTTGTCTCAGAAGAGAAAACTTTACTTCCAAGTATAATTTATGGAAAACATTTGTCTGTAAAATTTATATTTTATTGTTCTTGCAGGATGTGGCCCTCACCAGCAAGGGGTCCCTGGGCTTTATCAGCAGCTACTGAGCCCTGCCATGCAACAGATCCCCTGCTCTTAACATCTCTAGTTACATCCCCTAAGGAAACAGAAATATTATTCCAAGTATGTTCTTTGAATTTAGCTACCATGAAGGAATAGGTGGGCTAAAGATCATCCAAACAGAAATTTTGGCTCCTGTTTTTGTGTGCCAGTAGCCTGCTCACTCTGCCTGCAAGCTGGCTCAGTTCAGGGAGTTCTGAGGCAGTTCATGCTCCTGTGTGTGAATTGGGCCCAGGAAGAGTAGAGCAAATTCTTGCATCCTGAGTTGCCTGGGGAAAGGATGCTGATCCCTGTGGCTCCTGCCTCTCTTGGCTGCTGGGGCACTTGCAGCTCCAGGGAGGAGCTGGGGGTTGTTCTGTATTGAAGGGGGAGGGAGGAGAGGGCTCAGTGCACATCCTCTCTGCTTGCTGCTCCAGCTGCACAACTTCTGGCTTGTGGGGTCTGTTCACTCCTTTTGCTCTCAGCTGTGCAAAGATCACCGTTTAACCCGTGAAACTCTTCTGGACCTGAGGCTCTGTGTGTTTAGCATTTTGAATTAAAGGTGATGCTTCTAAGCTAAAAGACCAATTTTGGAGCTATGCACAATTTCTTTCTCTTTCCTACTATTCTTAGTTTATTTTAATTCATATTGGTCTGTGTCTAACATACCACAATTGCTAGTTATAAACATACACTCTTCCCCTTGGAGGCTTTTTTGCCATAAAGAAATCTAAGTCAAAATTGTGACATTGTTAACTGCCAGGAGAAATCCATAATCTCTCATCAGACTCTGGGTTTTCCCCCCTAATGGGTTTCAATTAAAATTTTTTAATGGACTTGTTTTTTTTGTTTATCTAAACTTGTTTTATGCTATTCATATAATACAAGACTCTGGAGGCTGCAATGGAAATAATGTACTCTGAAAATCCAGTATTGCTAAACCTTAGGAAGGATTTTCCCTACAGACATGCAGTCGGAGGATGAAGCTGCAGCAATTAAGCAGCCAATGCTGTGAAGAAGCAATCTTTAACTTTTGAGATAATTTAACAGGAAACAGCATTTTCAGTGGCTGCTTCAGGAGTCAGATAGCTATTGTTAGGGTTTTTTTGTCTTCTTCTAAATGAATTCCTGTTCCCTGGATTAAGTGCATTTTTTTGTCCTTTAATCCTAATTTGTTAACACTTTCTAATTAATTCTCGGCCTTTTCCCAGCAGGCTGAAACCACTGTATTGTCACTAGAATATGCTACTCTGCTAAGTGGCTTTTCACCCCAGCCACCCCCTGTCCCTTCTTGGTGGTCTCTGCATTACGTCTCTCTCCCAGATACTCTTCATTTATTCAGTCCCCATTTCTTTCTTTCCTTCCCCAGCTGAGTTTCTCTTCTGTTGTCACACTAAGCAATAATAAATAACCTACCTTGTTTTTTTTTTTCCTTGTCCCCAACTTCAAGTAGTGCATTTTTGTTACTGGTAACTGTAGAAGATCAGGTGCAGTGTCACTCTTCTAGATAAGGACATTTCAGATTTAAATGTGTGACTTTAGCTGTAATGATGAATGGGGTTTGTTTTATATAACTTTCCTGTTAAGACCTCCAGTGACAGAACCTCCTCTGACAATCTAAGGCACAGATCAGCTTTACAGTTAGCAAGTTTTTTGGTTTTATGGTTTGGGAGTTATTTGTGGATTTGGTTTCTTTTTTCCTTGCAGTCTTGTCTAATTTGTTTATTAGCAAGGGATCCAGTTATCATTGGCCTAGCACATAAGAAGGTGCTGGGATATTTTCTTTCAAGCTCAAAAGCTCCCAAGGCTAAGAGCAGCCATCAGTAGTCCACAGCTGGGCTGTGGATTCTTTGCATCCTGACATACCTGGTGTTTATTCGTCCCTCTCTGGTTCATAAAAGTGCCATGGCAACTGCCAAATCTACAGTTTTAAGGAAAAAAATGCTTGATAATGTGTTCTGATCATGTTTCCACTGATTTCCCATGTACCCTCTTTTTAAGAAATAAGTACCTTAAAGAGCAGTGACTACAGCTCTCTTCTCAAGATTGAAGTGAACAAGTGACACCATGAATATTGCACTTATTACACTAAAATAGCAACTTGATAGGCTTGCTTGACCATGAATTTGGTCAAGCTACGATGGAATTGCTAAGCAATGTAAATTAATTCTCATAGGTTTGTATAAGAAGTGGAAGTTGGTAAAGGACTATTATTGTTGAATTTGCTCTATCTGTATTGCTTTTGGGAATTGTAGACTGTAAATCCAAGTTTCAGGGCAAACAGGGATACTACTGTCATTGAGTGAAATATTTATTTTATTGTCAAAATTGCACGTGCCTTTTAAATTTTGACTGTTTTCTGTTTCATACATGTTTCCTCATAAGTTATGTTTCTCCTTAAGATATTCCTTTGTCTCTCTAGCCATGGAAGTTTCTACCCTTCTGTAATTACAAGCTCTTTTTGCAGATGGCCTCTTTCTCCTAAATCCAGTGTAGCTTCTCTACTAGAGAGAAGCGACTAAACCTTCTTTACTAGAGTTAAACAACCTGATTTCTAGTTTGAGTTCAGAGAGAATTCCACTCTAAAAAAAGAGTGTGTTTTGGCTCATGAGTTCCTATACCAGTCTTCATATTACGGCAAAATTCATATTTTTTATGGTAAATTAACAGGCAACGGGCCTGAAAATGAGCATGTCCAGAGACGCTGCTGTGCTCTGCAGGTGGTTCTGCTGAAAGTAGTGCTGGTGCTCCCTGTGTACAGGAGAATAAAGTTGCACTAGCAGCAATGCTGTGTGGAAATAATGCTGAGGCTGTGAAGTGAAGTACTTGGAAGCTGGCAAACAGCAGAATAGGATTTGGTTTTTCTGCTGCTGTAATTCTGAGCTGGGCAGCCTTGTCCCACTATCTGGAGATAGCGTTTCACTCTGATAAAAGGTTGTAGGTTCAGCTGCAAATCATCCTTTTGTACTCACTTTTTCCTCGACTCTTTTCTCCCCAGCCCTGTATGTCCAGGAGTTGGTGTATTCTGTATTTCCCAGACAGCCAGTGTGGAAACCCCCAGAGCGTGACAGTCCCTGTGTTCTCAGGTTCAGGTTTGTGTTGCCCTTTGAAGATAAGAGCAGAAAAACCCTGCTAGCAGGACAGCACTGGATCAAAGCTCCCCCTCATCTGCTTTGATTTGGCAATATTCCTTCAGTCTTTCACTTTAAACTGTTTGGGTTGGGATTGATGATCAAATCTGTCTTCTGGTCTGTTATCAAACCTGATTTTTGCTGAAAACCCTCCAATGCTAGAAGTGTGAGATGGGACATTTCAGTCCTCAGTGCTGGAACTCACTCAGGGTTGTGGCAGAGGAGATGCTGGAAGTTATTGACAGAATTGAACTTCATGTATGTGTACTGAGAGGATGTGTTCAGATGATTTAATGTTAGCTGGTGATGAAATACAGAAGATAAAATGCTGACACTACAAAGAGAACTTCTCTTGGTGATTTCCAGTGTAAGCTCAGAACAGTTAGTCAAGCCTATACCTGTATTTTCCATGGTTATGCTTAAGACAACACATTTCATTTTCATACATGTGTCAAACTTGTGTCATGAATAGCAATATAAGAGTATATCCCTGCCTTCTGTGAACATTTCTTTCTGAAAGTAATGAACTTCCAGATGTGGGATGTCTTTGGTTTCCCCTTCCCTTTTTTTTTTTTTTTTTTTTTTTTTTTGAGGAGGTTCATATTAGCTCAGTCTCTACCAATTTCTTATCACTGGTTGTCCAAAAGAATTGCCTTATTCCAGAGAAGTGATTTGTATTAAACCAAAATGTATTATAAGCAAAGTAGGTAACATTAAAAAATGAAAACTTTTGTTTGACAGTTTTATTTCTCACAATAGACACTTTAATTTTTACAGCAATTTTTCCCCCCGTTGGAAATGGGAATTCCATTTCTGCATGTGTTGGTTCAGACATGACATTTAAAGACATGGTGCTTCTGCTTTTCAATAAAAGTAACTAGAAAATTAATAATATTCTTGTGTGTGCCACCTACCTGCATGTCTATTCACTGTGTAACTGAATGGGCCACAAAGCTTTTGAGACAGCATCTTGAAGCTAAAAAAATCTACTTCCTCTTCCTTCTGGTTTCAACAAGTTTGACAGCTACAGTTTATGTGAGCAAGACAAAGTGATTAATTTCTTTTAGATCCTGCTGCATTCCCTCATTTCTTGTAGTGTTTACCTTTCATATTTTGGTATTCTCTTAAGCATGAGCCTGTAATTGCTCTCAAAAATACATTTCTCTGTCCATCAGAAAAAAACAGAATGTGGGGTTATGCTAATGCCCTGTTCACTTGTTCAAAACCGAAATGCTTTATGCTTCTGAAAACTCCTAATTTTCAAGTGATTTGTGTTATGTAAAATATATTTTGAAGATACTTTAAAAATATCTTTATGAAAGGGAAAATAATTTTTAAAGGCTTAGGAATTTGGTTTGTTTAGACCTGGTGCTCAAACAACCACAGCCAAGCAGTGTGTTTGGGGTTTGTGTACTGTCCATGACTGCTTCTCTTCCAGCCTTGCTTTTTGAGCTTTTCTATTCTTTGCAGTGTTAACTACCACCCTGATGAATTAGCTCATGCACTTAAAATTTTTGTTATATTTTGACACTGGTGATGTCAAAGGCTCCCACTTCTCATGAAACAAGTGATGTTGGGGTAAGTGACTTGGGTTAGGTTGGTGTGGAATGTGTGCCTTGGCTCCAGAAGAAATACCATTTAATTTCTTGGTTCATACTGAGTTTCACAGCACTGGAAGGCCTCCTCATCACGTGTGTGGACTCACTCTATCTTTGTTGTTTTAACTCCAGCAGTTGCTTTAATGTGCTGTGCTGTAGCTGTGACTCCAGCCCTGCTGCATGCATGCTTGCCATATGTGTAAACAATTTGCTGATTTTAGTGGTATGACCTGCTGGCCTCTGCCTGTGTAAACAAATGGAGGCCAAAGTTCAGAGAGATCAGAGGGGAAACTTTAAACATCCTGCAAAATCTGCAGTCCATTAAGTGTACGTTAGTATTTGGTTACAGCCAATCCTTTTGTACTTCTGAGTAATTTGTTCATGGCATGTTTGGGAAAGGAGGGATGGCTTCACCTGGGGCTTGGGCTTGCACTGAGAAACCAGCTTCAGTGGTATTTTCTTGGAAAGGGAATGCTCACAGGTGCTTCACTTTTCATTTAGATTGAGATTTGAAAGTTAGGGTTGTGGGGACATTGGCCAAAAGGCTGTAGTGTGCAAAGAATGAATGATACGAGAGACCTGTGACACAAGCTACAGAATGAAATGTGTGGCAAAGAAGGGGGAAAAGCAAAGAAAAGTGAGAAGTGCCAGCAAAATCTAGAAAGATATACTTGAAAGAGCAAATGTGAAGAAGGCGCTAGTGCTTAAAAGGAAGAGAGAAGGCAGACAAGTCTGGAAAGAGGGTTAAAAAAAAAGATGCTGAGATTTTGACAGGAAATAAGCCCTGATGTAGTAAGCCAAGTAGCACATGGAAAAGAAAGGTCAGGACTATCCAAGCTCTTGAATGGCCAGACATCCCTCCTGTACTTTCTTTACTCTCACCACCACTTTTTCCGGCAGGAGCTCTGAGTCCAACCCTCAGCTGTGTGATGTTAAGCACAGCCATGCTGAGCTTTCCTGGCCACTGCTTGTAGTTGCTTGTTACTTCTTTGTAAAACAGGCTAAGAGCCTGTATAAGTCAGAGAAACTGACATATGTTCCCTGTGTTTTTAGTATGAACTTTGCAGGAATCACTGTGATGCTATTGGCATCTCCCAGGATTGTTTGTTATTCATGACTTTACAACTGGAGTTTTCAATTTGAGTAGAAATGAGTGAACTGTTAATATTTCTGGATCTGAGAGGCTAAATTAACCCTGCATATTTTTGAGTGACATATTCTTAATTTCTGATGGACTTCTATAAGTTTTTAAATGTTTTTTTCCCCCTAGTTTTCAGGACTTACTGTAAATTTAAATCTGTTACTTCTGTGTTATAGATCTTGTGTCCTCTAAAATAATTTGCTAAACTTCCAGGTGTAGCTGATCATCAGGCAGATGTTCAAGGCATTTTATAATTTCATTTCAAGAATAAAGCAGGAATGAAATCATCTGTGATGCAAATGTTTTCAGAGTCCTGCATGTAACTTGATGTACTTGAAACACTGGAGTTCCAGCCTTTTAGCATCATCCCCAGCAGCATTTCAGATACTAAACTCTGATAACATCCTCGAAATGCAACTCAGTTAAGTGGGCAGCATCTGTATGCAAGCAGCAGCTTCCTGAGAATGTGATATTTTTCCTAAATCACTTATGCAGAGGAAGTTCCAGACTTCCTCTGGCCCATTTTTTCCTAACACCTTTAATGCATAATGCATACATAGGCTATAATCTTAAAACATTCATGAAAATAAGTTTGTCTTTAAAACAGAACAGAGCAGGAACAAACCAGGATGGTTTGGACTTGGTACCAAAGGGGGTGATGCTTTCAGCAGCTTCCCTGGCCACAGAGCAGCAGTGCTGTACTTCTGTGGCTCTTGATGCCTCAGCTCCTGGCTGGGTTGCACGTGAGGTGCTGCACACAGGAGCAGTTAGCGGTGACAGCTCTGCAGAGAAGGAGCTGCAGGAGGAAATGGCCAGGAATTGACTACTGCAGAAAAATGAGTTTGGGGAGGGGTGCCTGGCAGTTTGGCTGCTGTCAGAGGTTCTCTCCTGGAGGGGGAAGCTGTCCATGCTGCTTTAGAGCAAGAGGAGCCATTGCACTGTTGTGGTGGATGGGTTTCTCAGCAGCCCACAGCAAAGTCCTGGTCACCAAATGCCACCGCTCCAAGGAACTTCTCATCAGTTGGAATCACCATCTGCTTTCTGTTCCCCATATTATTGTGCTGATAGAAACTTCCTTAAAATGGCAATATACCAAGAAACATTTTGTGTATGAAATGTGAAGATGAAATCTAAGAGTCACTTTTACCATGGTACACTAAATCACTTACTCCCCATGATTGTGAATCACTGTAATTTTGGTTTAACAGCAATTTACTCCAAGTTACTCATTTGCTTTATAAGACATCTTAACAAATTGTTTCAATAGGCATGTTATGTTAAATAGGAAAAGGGTTTGCTTTCTTAGGTAGAAAATAACAAAACATTCTGTAGACTTATTTGTTTTCCCAATCACTGACAATTCCTTGCAATAGCAAATGGCATTGTTTGCTATTTTCCCCTCTCGTATGCTTAGCTACCCTTATAAGCAGGATAAGCCATAGACCCAAAACCCTATCAACTTCAGCATCTTCTTGTTTTGTTCTCAGTACACAATTGCCTTCGCAGTGGTGATTTTTAAAAAAGAGATTAGGCTTTTAAACTAGAACGTTTGCCTAACTCTGCGGTATTTATGAAGTAATGTATTAAAGGAGGTGTTTGGTAGTGGTGATTTTTAAAAAAGAGATTAGGCTTTTAAACTAGAACTTTTGCCTAACTCTGCAGTATTTATGAAGTAATGTATTAAAGGAGGTGTTTGGTAGGAGCTGCTCTTGGAGCCGGTGAAAATGAAAATCCAATGCTCTCTCTACTTGGGAAGTTGCTCAGTACTACAAAAAAAACCCACATTTATATAACCAACACAAGAGCACACATGAAGTGTAAAAAAACTTTGTTTTTTAGGCTTTTAGGATTAAGATTTTGAGCCAAAAAGGCAGATGGTAAATCCATTTCCCAATGCTAATCTGACAGTAATGTTCTGATCCTGTGTGGAGCTCAGTAATGCTGTGTGCTTCTCTGAAATCCACTGGCTGCTGGGAAGTGGTATCTCCTTGTGCAAGAAAGTCTTCTCTCCTTTAGCTGGAGATGGAGGAGTGTCTCCTTGTAGTGAGCAGGTGGGCAATGCTGTTTCTCTAGTTTCTCTGCAGGAAGTATGATGACACGTTTTTTCAGAAGTTGGGAAGAAGAGTGCTTTGGTGTCCTTCTCTGAGTGTACAGCTGTAAGCTGTCTTTCACTCATTCTTTCCTTTCTTTAATCTGCAAATGATGCCGTCTCTATTTGCACAGATTTGAAAAATGGGCTCTGATCAGCTGATTCTGCCAGCTGTTTTGTAAAAACAGTATTTTAAAGTAGTCTTTGAGCTAAAATGTGAAAAATGACCTTTGAAGAAATTGGGGTACACCAAGTGAGTTATACAAAAGCAGTTGTGCAAAGCTGTCTAGATGTGTCTTGAACACAACCAAATTGTACTTGATCCCCTGAATAAACTCTAATACTCTTGTGTTTTTAAAAAAAGAACTATTTTCTTTGACTGTCAAAAAGTCACTAGTTTTGTTTAATGTGGGAAATCCTGATAAAGCTGATTCAATTTTAGAGCACTCCTTTAGCCTTGCAGAACAAGGAGGAGCCAAAGAGATGGATTTTGAGGTGGTAGATGAGGGAGGTACTGACTAAAGGCTCCTCTAGATCTTCTTGCTGCCACTGCTTTCAAAGACCTGTTCTTCTGTTTCTCTGTCCAAGTTAGTTGCAGTCACAGGAGTTTTTAGGGGCTCTTTGGTTTTGTTTGACAATTTTTACTCTGTTCTGCCTAGACTGCAGTAAATGGGTAAGCAAAGGGAGCCTTTTCACAGAAGGGCTGATGATCTGTATTACATGACACGTCCAAAGAATGAAGTGTTCTGGATTAAGCAGGATTATATCTGTAATTTTTTCAGATCTTTATCTGGGTTATTTAAGGTAATAAGTTCCACATTTGGCCACATTATAATTTTACAAGTAAGTTTCTGCAGACAAAGCCAAACTATCTATGTTCCAAATGGGCCATCCAAGATGAATGGTACATATATTTCAGATAGATAGATATAGATATCTATATCTCTGTGTGTGTATGTAATTCTTATCCATTTTAGGGCCTTTCTTCAAATTCTCATAGAACACATTCAGCTATTTTTGGAAAAGTGAAACCAAATCCTTTATTAAACACGTAATTGTGTGGTGCAGACAGCAGTCTCCAAAGATGTTACTGCTCTTTTTGCCAGGAAATTGTAGCAGGGAATTCGATGCCTCCTGGGGCACTTCTGCCAGCGGTCTCCAGTCGCTTCCTGCCTCAAAGGAAAAAACAAGGAGCAGTAAATGATTTCTGGTTTTAATTAGGCTGACAACGATTCGTGCCCTGAAGTATGTTAGGAGAGACAGTCATTAAGTGTAGTGTCCCTGGAGGCATTTCCTGCCCCATCCGGGATTTGCTGGTGTGCAGCATCTCTTTTGGCTTTGTTTTGTGGTGACTCTGCAGCCCTCATCTGGCCTTTTGTGTTCAGGCTACAGCAATTCTCACATCTCTCCTGTTGACACCTCAGACCTGCTTTGGCTGTTCTTCTGTATTTATCTAGATGTTCCAGTTGAGAAAACACGTATATTTTCAATTATCTATTCCACATTACGTACAATAGAGTCCACTACAGAGGACACCTCATCTAGTTTGTGCTTCCATTGATCCAGGCTGGAGATATAGTGTTCAAATAAAGATTAAGTTAAAATTCTAACAAGATTTTGGGCTTTTGATATTAGAAACTGTAACAAAGGATAGTATGATTAGATAGGCGAATATATATGGCAATTATTTCATCGAAGGGAATGTAATGCTTTTTATTTGTCTGAAGGTGGGAATGTGTGGAAGTAAGGGCAGTCCAATAGGTTTTGAAATTTCAGATACTTCAGAGAACCTGATGAAAGACTTGTATGTTGGTGAAGTTGAGCAGTTCTTTTGGGAACCTTCTTTAAAAACAGGCAAGAAAAGATGGAAGCAAATGGTCAGGTTCTAAGTTGGGAGGAGCTTATTAGTAGAATCTCTGCTGGGATCTACTCTGCTCAGTATGGTAACAGTGAATTGGAAAATAAGGTGAAGTAATTTAGACACAATCTTTCAAGGCAAATAAACCTAAACACAGGACTCTGAGCAGAGTCATTACTTGACATTAAAAAAGTAGGTGAGGTTTGGTGATGTTATGTGCCCAGTACTGTGTAACAGGATGGGGTGAGGGGAGCAAATCTACCTCTGTGTGGTGTGTGAGGAGTTCTGTGCAGGATGAACTGTTGCCACCTGGAAAGAGATCCTGGAGACACTGTGCATCATATGATGAAAATGTCACTCATGAGTGACCCACAGGGTGAATGTGATGCTGTGAATTGGGATAGAGCAGGGGAGTGGTGATGTTGGTGTGGCCAGCTTGTGTCTTGATTACTGCATGCTCTTGTTGTCCATACCTGCCCTCTCCTACCCTTCCTTCCCAGATGTTAAAACATGTAAATAAATACTAAACTAAATAGGTACTAAAAATTAATAGTTTGAATATGAAGAAAAGCATGGCTTCTGCACAAGGAAAGAATAAATAAACCAGGATCTGACCAGTAGTCCACCTACATCTGTATCCAGTCCTCAACAGCAGCAACTACTAGCTGGCTAAGGGACAGTGTGGGAACTGGGTAAGCTTAGAGAGAGTGAGCCCTTTATTTCACTGATTCCTCTGAAGCTTCATTTCATCTGGGTGATTCCCTAGCCTCTAATCATCTGGATTTCATACTTTACCAGATGGATATGTGTTTAGTAACCCGTAATAGTTACTTTCCCAAAAGCTCTGGTCTTCTTCTGTGGAGCTATGTAAGCTTTTTGCATCCAGAGCACGTTGTGGCAGCTTACATATGTGTTATGTGACAAAACACCTCTCTTGATTTGTTTTGGCTTAACTCTTCAGCCTGAAAAATAACTGCAGAGAATATTAAAAAAATGCCTGTGCATTTATAAATGGCATAGAAAACATTGACTGTGGAAGGTTCTGTGTCAAAATCTGATGACAGAGGTGTTCCAGCAAAATACCAGGTGCCTTATTAAAAAAAAAAATATATACATTGAAAAAAATCAGTCCTATAAATTATTGCACTGATATTATGTGAAAATCAAAAGTATAAATGGGCTTGAAAAGGAATGAAATATATTCATAAAGAATCTACTGATATTTGTTGGACATGCAGTCCAGTTACATCCTTCAGCACAAGAAATGTAATAAAATGGAAAACAAAAGAGTGCCAGGCAAATCATAAAATTATCTGCTCATAAAAAAAAAAAGTTGGAATTTTATATGGTGCTTCCTCATATATTAAAATAAATACAAGATTTAGCTATATGTTTTTTGAAACACCAAAAGGTAACAGAAGTGAATCTGTGATATGCACATTCTGTGATCTCTGACAGGAGAGACAGGATAACGTGATATTTAGTAAAATGTCAAGTATTTCTGAAGAGCACTAAAGCTGATGCAGGAGGGATTACAGGTTTGTCTGGTCATGTAAGGTGAATTTCATTTCCACTTCACCTCTATGAATAAGATGAAAATAAAATATGGAAATACTGCTGCTAGAATGATTTGATATTCTGTTTGTCACATGTGTTTTCCATTACCAAGTAAATGCTTAAAATACTTCCAGGAGACTGAAAACAAGTTTTTGTCAGACACAGTTTATAAAATAGTTTCAACCACTTAAAATGGAAACAGCTTAAAATGGATTATTATAGGTAAGCCTAAAAACTGCCCTCAATAAAGATTAGACCATGGCAGAATTCCTGCTGTTGCTTGGTAGTGAAGTTAATTCTGTCCTTTTTCTTGAGCTGAATTTGGGCATCTGTTCACATTTAGGTAACCTTTAGACCTGAAAGGAAGCTGTGCATGCTGTTTGCAGGTATCCTTATGGCTACTCACCAGCTGTTCATTCAGAACGGGTCACCACAAACTCACTGTAAATGTAAAACCTCCCTGGTGAAGAATGGGCACAGATCCTTTGCCTTCTCTCTCACTGCAGAAAGTAGAAGCAGCCCAACCTGTGAAGAGGGAAAATAGTCTGTTTAGAATGAAGTGTCTTATTAAGCCTGAGCTAAAAATCAGCTGTTAATTTAAACCCAGTACCAGTGCTTCAGCATAGCAAGGGAAGCAAATGCTGCCTTGTGACTAATTTTAGATCACCTTCATTAGACACAACTTTATACGAGTTCTGTTGGCACTGATCGCATAACTGGTACAGTATCTGAAATAGGAGTTGTATTCAAAAAATAGGGAAAAACAGCTATTGCTAAAATTGCTGATAGGTATCCTTGAAATGGCTTGCCTAAGGTGAGTTTTCTCTGATTTAGGGCCAATCTACCCTTTCTGGTCTGCTTACATCATGTGTGGATTGATTCCTTTTAAAGAAGGTGTATTTGTGTTGTAAACATTTGGTGACTGACACCAGTCTGCCCTGCCTTTCTGCATACAGTTGGACACTAATGTTCCACGGTGTATCCTTGAAGTGTCATTTGGCAGGGGACAAAAGCTGCCTCATGTCCTTGCAAGGCTGTCAGCCTAAGCCTTGGTGTAAGTTGGCTTTCTGTGGTTTGGTTGTGGAACATAATTGCTGCTGAATCTGAGGGCAAGCAGTGAAGCATCAGGACACCCTTCTGGCAGTCAGTGAGGTTAGTGTGACTGTCTGTTGGAAATCCTCACCTCCACCAAAGCATTGCTAACAAATACATCACTGAAATAGTGTCCCAGTGGAGGTGTCTATTAGCAACACTTTGCTAGCTAAAAAAGATGGATTAAAAAAAAGTTTATTTTTAACTTCCCTCTTTTTTAACCTGAGAAGGTTATTGGAAAAGATATTGAGTTTTTAGGAAAATTAGTTATGGATACCTTGGATCCCTGAACCAGCTGGGAGCAGTTCATTTGCAGATTGACTTATCTGCCAGCAGCCTTAATCTATTTGACATCCATTGATCCAGTCTATTAAAGAAGGTCACTTTCTTGTTATTGCCTGAATTTGAGCTTAAGAGTCCAAACTGTCCAAATTTGGCAAAGTCTTTCATTAGGTAACGAAGCCTTCTCCAGCTCAGAATGACACCACCAACCCCTGCCTTGTTTGTTCCAGGTTTTATCCTTCAGTAGCACCAGATGTTCTACAAGCTTAGTTTTCAGCAGACCTCCTGGGCCTGTTTATTGTCAGACTGTTGCACTGCAGTGTCAGGGAGGTCAGCAGTTGACCTATTAAAAAAAAAAAAAGTTGATTTCAGAGGAAAATAAAATGCCTGAAGTGACATGTGAAAGCAGTGTGCATTTTTAATGTTTAATTCTGTGTGAGAGAGTGAGTGAATGAGGGGATGTTTTGTTGTTGGCACCTAGCTTAAATTAAAAAAAAAAAAATCAAACTGTGAGATTTAATTAATTTAGTGGGAGAACTTGCAGCAGCTTCTACACGACAGTTTAAAACCACACACCATTTGGGGTTTTTTATTTGGTTGGTTGCTTTAAACTGAGTGCTGTTTAAATCCCCTTTGCCTGGGGAGGCTGTGTTTTCCTGAGGTAGGATGCAGGGGTCACCCCTCAGCTGCTGGGGTTGTGCTTCAGCATTAAGATCTCTTTCAGAGCTGAGTGTGTGTCCTTCTAAAGGAGTTACCTAAGCTCTGTATATTTTCTACTTTTTTTGTGTCTCTAAATTGCTCTTTTTTCCCAAGTGTTGTTTATTATGCCCTGTAACTTGACAGTGTGGTCTGTGCAATCCTCCTCTACACTCCTTGCTGCTGTTTTATTGAGTGAAAGTGACCTCTTCAAAGACAATAATGTAACAGTGCTGTGATGATGTCAGGGTTTTGACACACTTCATGCTCTTTCTTGATGTTAAGGTCCTAATAAAGTGCCAAAAATACCCAGGAAGGGAACTGATAACATGTTGCACACATCACACGAAGGACTTGACTGTGAAAAGCATTGCTTTCCTTTTAATGTTGATGTTTTGGGTTTATTGTCTGGATGCAATTGAAAAAAAGAATCATCATCTACCCCCTTTTCTTAAAGAAATCTCTTTCCCTTCTCCCCAGCACTGTAGGACTTGGGTCACTTTTGATGCTCTGTTCATAGTTTGATTTTTCATCCTTTGCAAGCATTGAATTTGCTTTCTCTCCGGAAAGTGAAAATACTGAAGTAAGCAAACTTGGACTGCAGTCTCAAGATAAGAAGGGACTTTGAGGGTCAGTGTTGTCCAATGACATTTAATCCTTGACTAGATTGCTCCCAGAGCATAGGAGCTAAGTTTAGATACTGAGGCTGTGTTGAACATACTGAGTTAAGCTTAGAGGGGGAAGAAAAGTATATTAAATCACACAGGACAACTCTTTGTGTTATTTGTAATGCTCATGTTTTCAAGCATCTGAGAGAGTAACATCTATATGAATGAAACTGTAATAAATCCTGGACTGTAAAGAAAGGAGGGTAACTTCGTAGTATGGTCACTTTGGGCTATAGGATGATTTTGAAGATAGAGTTATTAAATTTGTTTTCATTAAGGAAATTATTTGAGCTTCATATTGGGATTGACTCCCATTTAAGTAGTCATCAGCAAACTTAAAAAATTAGAAATATTAAAAATGGACAGAAGAGGCTTTTGTATAAGAAACAGTTTTATCAGATACTTTTTCTTGTTGTTACTCTCCATTTTTGAAGCATTTGTTTACTGCATTAGCTCTCTGTCCAAATTTTTATTTGCTATTAAATTCTATTACAAAGCTCTTTTGACTGCAGTACTGCTGTATAGAAATACAGGCTATATTGTTAAGACATGTCCTGCTTGACATTGCTTTATTACAAAGGAACTTTTTGTGGAGAGAATGGCTGTCTGTCTTGCTTTGGGTAGCTGAGATTACTGCAGCGTTAACATGGCCATGTGCTCCTAGGAAGTTCATAAAGCAAGGAACAAAGCTTGGCACTTCTTGAGCTGAAGAGCTTGTGTTGGGATGAGGCCAAACTAAACACCTCCACATTTATGATTTCCATCTCTCCTCAGCTGTTGGGGTTCCCTGGCACTTCTACCACTGCTCAGGGGCTGCCTGCAGGCACTGTGGATCCTACTGTTGTGTGAACAAATACTTGAAGAGCATCTGGGGAGAAATAAAATTCCAGTTCTTTGACCATTTTAAGAGAAACTTTATTGCATCTGCCTTGACAAACAGGCAATTCCTGTAGGTGAGGGATTCCTGTTTTCCATGAGAGGAAGTGTTGAGAAATGTGTGGGCGAATCCATGCATTTTTCTATTGCTGTTTAAATGGGTATTTCAACGTTAGATTTTAAAATATGTGTAAACCAACCAGCAAACCATAAATCCTTATTAAAACTCACTGAAATTGTTGAAATGTGTATTTTTCTTGAAATCACACTCAAGCCTTGTTTGTTTCTTTCGGTTTTGTTTTAAAAAGTTCGGAAAAGTTCACTGTTCAGAAAACTCTACATCAAGTCCTGTTCAGATTTTTCTCTCTCCCTCTCCATATGCCTACATATTTTTATAGGTATAAATAATAACCATAACATTCTTGAGCTTGAATAACACTCTTCTGTCTTAGTCCATCAGGGGTGAGGTTGCCCTCATCCCTGTTGTACTCAGCTGTCTTGCTCCACTCCCTGCATGGTTCAGTGCTCCTGGCTGAATGCTCCTCCAGCCAGAACCCACATCATGCTCTAGGAGTTGGTATTCAAGGAAAAATGACAAGAAAGAGCCCTTTGAAGTTCACATGTGCAGGGCCCAGCAGGAGCTGCTGGTTAGAAGGAAAATATGAACTAAAAGTTATATGTTTTAGGAGTTAGGGTAATTTATTATCCTTTGGTACACTTTATTGGGATATGCAGTAAAATGCCCAGTTGTGTGGCTTTTTTCATTTAAGTTCAGCTACCTTGATACAGCTGCTAATTCTGCGTACTGGATCAGATCAGGGAGTTGCAGGGTGATTTTGTGGTTGTTGCTGTGCAGGGTCAAAGTTGGGTGATTTTGGTTCTCCTGGATGAAGGGGAGCTGCTGAGATCCATTCAGTCACAGCAGAGGTAAATTCTGCCTTGGCTTTGTTCTGCCACAGCGAGGGCAACTCCACTTCTGATTTTTCCACGAGTGCACAACTGAGCACCTCTGGAGATGCCCCTCCCTGGCCACTGGAGTAGGCTGTAGCTATGGCAGCCAAGGTGACTCTCCTGGTGCTGCTCAGAACACGTTTATTGCTGTGAGGAGGCACATAAAGTGGCCATTGTGCTCTCCATTGGGAAATGGAAAATCAGCCCAGCCTGGGCATCTGTCAGTTCCTGGGCACAGCAAGGCAGCCTCTCCTCTCCCTCTGCATCACATGTGGAAGTTAAAGGGTTTCAGGTACACATGCTGCAAAGTAACCCTTAATACGGGGTCATTTCCATGGCCAGCTGGATAAAGCACAAAGCCTGTGACAGATTTTTGGTGTGCAAAGCCTCTGATGCCCTTGAGAAATGCCTGGCTGGCAGCTGCTTCCATGGATCCCTGGGCAGGATGAGGAGCTGGTTTGAGAGATCTGTGCCATGGGGTTCTTGTCTCTTTGTCATTAAACATCATGTACTTACTAACATTTCTTTCAGACAGCAGCTAATGGAATTAGGGATATTTTATGTCATCTCTACATCAATAATGCAATATAGGCCACATCAAGAATTGATTTTTTTGGTGTATGTTTGGGGAAGGAAGCAGAAAGATAATTTAACTCTTGACAGCGAGGGATTTCTTTCTGTAACTCCAGTTTGATGTAGATTCTGGTTGTGACCTTGAAGTCACATCTAGAAGCAAAGAGGCTAATTAGTAGAATTTTGTAATTACTTTGGATGACTCCCTAAATTACAGCCATGCAATAAAATCAATACCCCTGGAGCAAAGCAAGTTGTACTGCAAAGACAGGTTAGTGTGTAGGGTTATTCTGGTTGTATTGTTGTGCTGCATAGGTTGTAGTATCAGTATTTTATTGTGTCTGCAAATTGGATGTTGGCTGGTTGAGTTTGTTTGGTTTTGTTGGTTTGGGTTTTTTTTTCTCCATGGAGAAAAAAACTGTGAGCAGAATTGTTAATTCTTGCATGTGCTATTTCCACAGTCAGAGAAAATCAGCACTTCTGTTTGCTAGTGCCAAGTTTGCTGTGTCCTTCGAGAGGATCAGTGGCATCCTCTAAGCTGCCTCCAAAAGAGAGGAATAACTTGAGCTTGCTGTGCCTTTGCAGATGGTGAGGGAACGCTGTGACTTAGCAGAAATAATCCAAGGCAGGAGCATATCCAAAAGGAGATGGCAATTCCATGGGGCAGTAGAGAGCATTGGCAGTGTTTTCTACTTCTAGATAAGCAAGGAATGGACTTATAGAAGCTGCAGGTTCAGTTGACAAAGCTTCCCCTGAAGGCTGACAGGAAGCTTTTAATTCAGCATTGAACATGGCAGAAGTCTGGAGTTTGTATGCATGAGCTGACATACACCTGCTTGGGTTTGTTTACCCTGCATATTAAGTACTGAAAAAACAGTATTGATGTGTTCATTTCTACAATTTGATTTTTTTGTTTTGCACATTGTAAGTATATATTCAAACATTGTAGCAAGCATGTATTTGGGGACATGATGTGCAAGAACTGATATTTTAAACATAGAATTGTTTGTTCATTTGTTTTTTAAAGTGGAAAGGATTTCACATGAAGCTTTTGCTTATCTCTGTGGTACTGAAGACTTTCTGTTCAAGATGCAGCATTTCTGTGTAGCAAATACTTCAAAAGTCTTATGGCCGTTACTGTTAATTCACTGTTCTAATGGAGAGTATTTATTTATTGATGGAAGGGTAGCGTTTAGGTAGCATTTCCAGATTAATATCTTGGTTTTTTTCTTTGTTTTATAGGGTAATAAAGATAAGTAGGGTTTCTCTTTCATGCTGTTTTCTAGTGGTTTTTGAGTAATTCCTTGAATTTTTAAATGGGGTGCTAAAATATGAGGACAGGCATTTTGGTTCTGAAAATCCGCCCACATATATCATTCATTTCAAGAGAAAACTTTCTGGTAGGCTAAATCTTGTGTCTTCATAGAGAGGCTTAGAAGGTCCATTTGATTTCAGACAAGGGCTTCAACCATGTCTCTTGCAGCTGAAGGGATATGAGATTAATATGAACATGTTGGATGCCTTTTGCATAGCACAGAATATTGTCTTTTATTAAGTATTAAAGGTTCTAACTCCATGCTGTGCTACAAACAGCTCCAGGGTTTCCTGGTATTTCTCCAGAAGTTCCTACAGGAGCTATTTGTGTGTTGGGCCGCCCCATGTTTCTGAGCACTGATGTAGTACAGAAGTCAAACTTCAGCGTCCTCGGGTTCAGTTTAGCAAAGGCATTTTGGCTTTTCCTATTATTTGAAGTGCTAAAGCCATAACCATGTACTGAGTGCCATTCCCAGTTCACAGCATCATCTCTATTTACCAAATTCTTCCAGTGTGTGCTTTGGTGAAATGAGGAGGAAGATCAATAAGACTTTCGGAGTGCAGACTTTGGCCTGTTTAGGAGACTTATTCAGAGAGATCCTTGGAAAGCAGCCCTTAAAAACAAAGTAGTTCAGGAAAGGTGGGCATGCTTCAAAACAGAGATCCTGAGGGCACAGGAACAGACCTGTGTGCTGAAAGATGAGTCGACGAGGCAGACGTCCAGCCTGGATGGACAATGAGGTTTTGAAGGAACTTAGGAATACAAAGAGGATGTATCATCTTTGGAAGGAGGGTCAGGTTCCTTAGGAAGTGTTTAAGTGGGTTACTAGAGGATGTAGGAAAAAAATTAGAGAAGCCAAAGCTCAGTTAGAACTTAATTTGGCAACTTTTGTAAAGTATAATAAGAAATGTTTTTACAAATATATTAACGGCAATAGGAAGGGTAAGACCAACCTTTGTTCTTTACTGCATGCGGGTGGGAACTCAGTAACTACAGATGAGGAGAAGGCAGAGGGGCTCAAGGCCTTCTTTGCCTTGGTCTTTAGTGGGAGGATGGCTTGTCCTCGGGACAGCTGTCCTCCTGGGCTGGTAGATGGTGTCAGGGAGCAGAATGGGCCCCTGTTACCCAGGAGGAGGCAATCAGAGAACTGCTGAGCTGCTTGGATGTTCATAAATCCATGGGACCACATGGAATCCATTCCTGGGTGATGAGGGAGCTGGCAGATGAGCTTGCAAAGCTGCTCTCCATCATCTATCAGCAATCCTGGCTCACTGGGGAGGTTCCAGGCGACTGGAAGCTGGCCAATGTGATGCCCATTTACAAAAAGGGTGGGAAGCAGGATCCTAGCAATTATAGGCCAGTCAGCCTGACCTCAGTACCCGGCAAGGTTATGGAACAGTTTATATTGATTTCATCAGGCAGCACTTACAGGATAGCCGGGGTATCAGACCCAGCCAGCAGGGCTTTAGGAGGGGTAGGTCGTGCTTGACCAACCTGGTCTCCTTTTATGACCAAGTGGCCTGCCTGGGGGATGTGGGACAGGCTGTGGGTGTTGTGTACCTGCACTCCAGCAAGGCCTTTGACACTGTCTCCCACAGCACACTCCTGGAAAAGCTGTCAGCCCACGGCTTGGACAGGAGCAACCCCCCACTCAGGTGGGAGCTGGTCTCTATTTCCAAGCAACTGACAGAATGAGAGGACACAGTCTTAAGCTACTCCAAGGGAGAAATATAGGTTGGATGTTAGGAAAAAAGTTTTTTACAGAAAGAGTGATAAAGTACTGGAATTGTCTGCCCGGGGAGGTGGTGGAGTCACCATCCCTGGATGTGTTTAAAAAAAGATTGGATGTGGCACTCAGTGCCATGGTCTTGTTGAGGTGTTGGGGCATGGGTTGGACTCAATGATCTTGAAGGTCTCTTCCAACCCAGTGATTCTGTGATTCTGTAAATTCATTGAAAATCAACAACATGTAGGCACACGCTTGACTGTCCTTGAGGACCTCCTGGTGCCTGGTCAAAATCTGCAGAAAGAGCCCAACCCACCAGTGGCAGGAGCTGGTGACGAGCACATCCTGCTGAGCCAGCTGATCCGTCATTACCGATGGAGCTTAGGGATCCTGGCTCTCCTCCTGTACACCCTGCATTAAGGTAAGAGGCTGTGATTATAGACTGACTTAGCCAGTTAAAAAAAAAAAAAAAAAACAAAGCAAAACCACAAGCTCTTTCCAGCCTTTTATCAAATATTCTTTTGCTGATGCTGACAGGAATGAGAGCAGGCAGGCTGTGAATACACTTAACCCTCTTTTAAGTTTGTCTGTGGCAATGCAGACTCACATCCTTGCCTATAGACACATGGAGCAGACGTGGTCCTTGCCTGCAGCCTTGCTGAGTTGACTGTCTCTGTTACCAGTCTGTGCTATCAGCCATCATCTGGTCACGTTTATATTCTGCTGGCAAATCTGCCCCATCTAGATCATTGATGGAAAATGTCAAGTTTTTGTTTCTTCCGATGCTTCATCTTCCTGTGATGTATTAAATTTACGATAATTGATTTTTAAGTTATTGCACGCTGTTTAATGTACATGGCAAGGAGATGTGCACTCATGGCACTGGGATACCAGCCTTTGCAAGCACACAGGTACTGGAACTCTGGAATAAGTGCCTGTTTATTGGTGGGTTTACATGTACCAAAACATTAAAAATTATATATATTCTAGGATTATTTTTTTGTCATTGCATACGCAAGTAAAGACTTATATTCTAATGTATTTTAAACACAGAGCAAGGTCTTTGCAATTCACCTCTCTCTGTTTCTCATGGGCTGTCATTCTGTCTCCATCTTCCTTTGTGTGATTTCAGCTGAAGGGGGAAAACGGATGAATCATCCATCAGCTTATTGTAAGACAGTGTAGACAGCTGTAAATATATCCTGTCTGGAGATTGGATTCCAGTAATCAGCACAAAATAACCACTGACACCACACAGGGTAACTCTGAGCTCATCTCGCTCAAAAAAAGGGGATGAGGGAAAGGGATTAATGGTGCTAAAATAGCAAAGGGCAGTACTCCTCCTTGTGTACGTCATGTGTGTCTCTGTGGTGTTTGTGGCCTCCACAAACTGCATGGGAACAATTAACTTGCACACTGTTGCTGTGGGCTAGTATCTTAATATGGCTTTCTTTTAAAAATATTAATAATAAAAATCTAGACACGAGGGCACAGCAGTTTCTGCCCCTAGGGCTAAACTTGTGGCATGGGGAACAGGTACATCATGGTACTCTTCTTAATTGTAGACAGCTTGGGTTGAAATCTTGAATTTTGCTTGCAGAAATATTTGAGGAGGATGTGGCTAAAATGGGATGTGTATTCATTTTTTATGAGCATGGCTCTTGTATGCCTGTGGTTCAAGACTTACGGCTTGCATGTCTCCAATTAAAGACTGAAAGAAGTGGAAGTGAGTGAAGTGAACCAGTTTCCCCTGCATATCTTGTGTTTGTTTATTTGGAGTGCTCAAAACTACCAAGGCATTAAGGCAAAATAGCTGCTTCCAAAGGCAAATGAGAAACATGGCCAAGAGCTAGGAATAGCATGAGGTTTGACATTATTTTCTGTCTGGCTGAAAAACAGCCAGAGAGACAACAAATATCCAGGAGAGATTAAGGAAGTGATTGCACTCTCTAACATTGCTATGGCCAGCTGCTAGATCCTTCAGGAATAGCATTTTAGCAGTATGGGTCTTTATTAAAGCCCCTTTATCTTTCTGGAGTTACTAGAGTGGTGAGGATCACTCCATAATAACCCTGTCAAAACCTGCCGTGACAATTATAAGTTTTATTTTACCCAATATTATGAGTTTCATAATCTGTTGAATATGTGCATAGTGTAAATTAGGGATTTTGCATTCATTTGAAAAAGGTTAATTTGTAGTGCCTCATGCAAATCAACTCTTTATTAAGAAGCTCCAGGGAGCATGTGTGTACATTGTTTCCATGCCCTTCTCAGATGGATCTGTAGGTTGGAAGCTTCCACAGTACAGACCAGAAGAAGCAGGTCTCTGCCTGGCATATGGAAATGGGATTTAAGGAAGCATTCAAACAGTGATGCCTAGATTTGCTGTTTTGAAATGGAAATTGGTTGCAAAACAAAAATGTTGCTTTTATATGGGTTCTGATAGTCTTGCTAGTGCTGCTACAGGAGGCAGGAATGTAGTGAAAGATATTTTAACAACTAAAGCACCAAATAATCTTTTTTTCATTTCACCCTAGCTGTATATATTTCATATTCAAAGAGTCGTTGCATCTGTTGGAAACTTCTCAGATTAACATAAAGTCTGTAATTCTGTTAAACAAATGTTTGAAATGTTCACATCAAACGCGGGCGCAGTGGGATTTACATACCTAGGTCTGGAAGCAGGTAGCCTGAAAATCCAGCTTGGCTTGTGGCTCCCCAGGCTCCTGTGCCTTCAGGAGGCCCCAGATTTGGTGTACAAGTGCCAGCAGTCCTGGGCCCCACACACTGTGTGTGGCTTAAAACCAGCAGGAAATGGAGCTCCTAGACTGGGGTTTAAGATGCTTAATCCTGGAAATAGTCTCTCTGTGGAAACTTGTATGAGTTAATCAGTGCTATTACATTGTTTGGGTTTTGTTTTTCTTCTCCTTGTTTCCCTCCAAGTTTTTAGAACCTAATAATATTACTAATTGTAATTTTAGTTCTCCTGGTGAGTGTCTTCCTCCTTGAAGCAGCAGCAGGTCTGCTGTCCCTGCTCTTGCTGGGCACAGAGTATAGGTGACAGTGCTGCTAATGAAGAGCAGGACTTGAACCAGCCAGAGCAGCAGCCCTCTCTCATTCATAGAGTAAAAATAATGAAAAATTTCCTCTTCCGATTCATGCATTTTTTTCTACTTTTCATGCATTACAAATTTCAAAAGAAGAGGAGGACGGTGACTGTGTGTGGTCTGAGGAAAGAGATTCACCAGTTTAGTACTGAAAGATGTGCCTTAACTGCTGAATCATCCTCTTGGGGATCCTCTGAACTTTGGCTGGAAAGAAGTGAACATACTGTCTCTGTGCAGTATAGCATAAATGTGGTGTCTTCCTCTAAGGACGTTGTATTTAATGTGAAATTTGTTATTTGCATTTAAAAATGTGTTCAGAAGTTTGTAAATAAGCAGCTCGGGTTAATTGTTGGAATTAGCATGTGCAAAATGCATGGTCTTTCCCAGAGGTAATTCTGGATGAGCACTTAAGGGTTTATTCCTTGTGCAGCTACCTCATCTTTTTCAGATGACTTGAAAGGCTGCCAGCATCTCTGCTGATTCAGAACAAGCTGATAGTGTTCTCTGCAGAGCTAGCTGTGTCTTTAGGGGCTGACCTGAATGAATTAACACAATGTTTATGGGGGACAGTCTGGGAAACCAGGACAGAATCAGTTTTAGAGAGCCTCTCTTCTCATGTAAAATCAAGCAAACCAAAATAGTAGCATATTTCATAAACGTGTAATTAGGAAATTTCAGTGGGCTGGCTGTCTGGTGAGCTAAGGAAGGTCATAACTGGGTGGAGATCAGGAGCTTGTGTTTCTGTGTGTTTTCCAGGAATACATACAGCAGCTCAAGCTGCTGGCACAAGTGCTGTGGTGATATGAGATTCTTATGGCTATTGGTATTACAGGAAGTGGTGTTCCTGTATCAATGTCTCATTTTAATTTGCAAAAAATCTTGACTTGAATGCTATATATTATTGAAGATAATAGAGAATATGCAGAAAGTTGTTGTATACAGTTGTATGCAACATGGAACATGAAATTCTATTTTATTATTTTTTATTTTTTTCCTTTTCTGTGATGAAGTGATTGTTTTCCTGTATTGTGGTCTACTTTCTGCTTTAAAAACCTTGGGATGAGTTGCTGCCAACAGCACAGGAAAACTTCTGTGGCTTTGCTTCCTAGTGGTGTGATGCAGGAGGAAACCCTGCACTCCCTGCTGTCAGTAGGGTTTGCAGTACGTGCTATGGACTTGCTTCACCAGCTCTGGGCCTGACATCTCCTCATCCTTGTGGGCATCTTACCCTTTTTCATACTGTTTCCAACCCCTCAACCCTTTGGTTTCAGCTGATGTGCTGTAGCTCTGTGTATTTGGAGTTGTGTTCATATTCTGGATCTCCAGGTGTGTTGCTATAATCGAGGGCAACTTTTATCCTTTTGTTAACCAGGGAAACAAGATCAGAAACAGGTAATTTTATCACACTGCACTTTATAAAAGAGAAATTATCAGATTAGGATTTACAGGATGGTTTTTTAAAACATATTTTCTTCCACTTTATTTCTCCTTTATTAGAAATCTGAAAATTATACTCTTTCAGGAAGTTTGAGCACTGAAATAAAGTCAGCGAGTGCAGGAGCTGAAGAAGCAGGAGCAGCCTGTGTGGAGAAGCCATGAGGCTCCCAGGGAGAGTGATGTTCCTGGAGTCTGGCTCTACCCTGGCCAGTTGTGATCCGAGGTGATGGAAACCCATTGGCATGCTGCTGCAGACTGTTGGATTTTTTCCTTAAAATCTTTGAATAAGAGTATGAGGAGAAGAAATCCAATCCAGGCCTCATGTGTATCTGTGAATAATGATCCTCAGGAAGACAGACCCAGGGAATAAATCTGGTTTTTAAGAATGAGCACCTGTTGCTCTCCATGGAAGCGATAATCTGGAGCAGCTGCTGGTCAGGACCAGTGGTATGAGCTCTTGGCCCTGCTTTAGCACAGGGTGTTTCAGCCCCATGTGTGGACTCACTGATCTGCTTTATGGTAAGCACAGGCAGCCCTTGGATCACGAAGACTGACAAATGGAAAGGTTTGTAGGCTCCTTGTTGTAGCCCCACATAAGTTCTTTTGCCCATGGGAGGAGGTGTCACCCTCCACGCTGCCCTAGGCACTGCCTGCTCCTGTCCTTCCAGCCTCCCTGGAGCACAGAAACCCCCAGTGTTTTAAAGTGAATAAATGGGTATGTTTCTGTTACTTGAACCTCATCTTTAGAATGTTAGAGCATAGTAAATTGCTGACCTGTGGTTGTGCTGCTTCTCTCATGTGCTGAACTGGCACTGATGGAGACAGGACTCCAGGAGGTTCTGATTTAACATGAGCTCAGAAACCTGGTGGCACTGATGAGCCCTTAAAAACCTATTTTTAGACTGGGAATACTGAAGACTGACAATGTAGTCTTTTGGGATCAGTCTTTTCCCGTATTTCTCTGTAATGCCAGCTCAATGGCTGTTTTGTGTGCAGAATGTTTTCATAAAGTGAGGGGAAAAAACCAAACTCACAACATTTTAAGCTCTCATATAATCTAATGCAAGCACAGAGATTTCTGTGTAATTACAGGGGCTTTCTTCTGAAACAAGTAATTTTTCTCCTGCATCTTTCTTTCTTTCTTCCTCTTAAAGTGCCTGCAGATGACTTTGTGAAGATGCAATTGCCCTTACAAGGGCTGTGCAACGTCATGGTAATGTCATTTATGTAGGCCCAGGTGCCTGCTGTATTTCAGTGATTTCATTTGAAAGAATTGGACTGATAAGCCTCAGGTCAGATCCACCATTTCTATACCTGTGCAGAAGTCTGAAATTGTGTGGCTTATGTAAGCAGACATGGGTATTTGCAAGCAGAAAATCAGAGGATGCTGCTTCATTAACCACTGCTTCTTATAATTTGCCTTTTGTAGAAAGTACCATGTACATGTGTATGTGTGCAAATGCTCAGAGAGTACATATACAAGTGTATGCACATGCACACCCTCTCAGCATTGGTATTATAAAATTTTAGTTGCAGCACCAGGCAAGCAGAGTTGTCCTGAGCACTCTCAGAAGAAAATCTTGGTTCCCAGAAAAGTCTTTCAAGCCCCAGTGCAGCTCACATTGAAGCAGTGCTTATTAGTAAGAGCTGTGGCCTTCTCAGTTATCTAAAAGTCACAAAGCATGTTATAATTATCTGAAAGAAGAGATTAAAAATTCCCTTCCCGTTTTCCTTCTATCTCTACTATCTCTACTTATCTTTTTCACCTGTTTTGGGGTGTGTCTGTGTATTTAAAATTGTTGAGGGGCAGGGAAATTTGTGGGGTTTTTTAAAATAAATCAGGATACTCCTTTAATGCATTAGAAATCACCATTTTTATTTGCATTTATTGCAGTGTTTTCTGGAAGCTGGGAGGAGGAAAAGACAAGTGGAACAGCAGTTGCCTCTTAGCTGTGTTAGATGGCTGCAACCTAAAGCACAAAACTAGCTCTTGAGATGACCAGACTTTTATGCTTCAACTTCTTTCTGTTAAAATACAAAAGACAATTTTTAAAAAAAGTCTTTTTGTTCTGGCTTTTGCTGTTGTTCAGTATCATTTGTCAAGCTCAAGCAAGCGTGGTAAATCCATTGGCAGAGGCTTATCTGGGCCCGCAGTGCAGCACCAGCAGCACACTGAGCCCTGGGCCCAGGCCAGGTGCTTGGCCAAGCCAGGTCACTTGATAAATGTTGATAACCCAATGGACAGTGGGGCAGCTTTCCACATTTGTCAAGGTATTAAATATGTTTATGGCAAAAAAAGTAATTACAGTATTTTTAGGTGTCCAATACATGCTACCAGCTGTATTAATTTTCCTTCCTCATCACTGTAGGTTTTCCATTATTCCTCTTTTCACAAGTCCTGATGAACTTCAGTGTTTCCATGACTCAGGCTATAATGCTTGTTAGTTTTTCAAAACATTTATCACAGTATCATGAGCCCCAGTGATTGAGACAATACACTTTGGAATGTGCACAGACAGATAATTGTAAGTAAAGCTCAGTTTATATGAGCAGAAAATAAAATCAGATTCCTAGCTGAGGCACTGGAGAACCCCTTGCACAGAGCACAGCCTCTCAGGAGCCATCTGGGTGTCCTGTGCTGCCCAGCCTGGGAACACCTGGCCTTGACAGGGAGGGCATCTCTTGCTGGACACGGCAAGACAAATTAGTGGATGCATTTCCTGAGCCTGAGAAGTGATAGCAAGATGAGGCCGCATTTCACAGAGCTTTTTTTAGGTCACTGTGGCTTGTCTGCCTGCAGAGGAGAAGCCTTTGTCAGTCAGCACTGCTGCTGTGAAGCGCAGTGACGTTCTTCTGCTGACTCCAGTAGCAGCGGATCGAGCCCTGTCTTGCTTGTAACAGCTGAAGTTCCTTTTCCCACCTCATTCCCACTCTGGCAGCATCTGGTGAGCATCTGCATGCTCTGTGTTGAAGCCACAACAATGAGACTTCTGTTACATGGAGTATTTTGGGAGAGGAAGAGGCTGTGTGAAAATTATCCTGGGGGGTGGCAGCTCATCCCAGCGTGTTTCCCATCACCCTTGGGTTGGTGCTGCTGATGCAGTGATCTGTTGCCTGGCAAGGAAACTTAAGCAACTTTGTCACAACAGAAGTTAAACCTTCTAGAGGAAATCATTCTCTGGAGCTGTGGCCTCCTTAATGAGTGGGAGCTGGGACTTGGGCGAGCTACAGAAGTAGGGCTAATGAAATAGAACTTTTGCTGCCTTTCATCTCTCGTAGCTTTGATTCAACAATGGCTTTTGCATTCAGTTATTTCATTTGGTCTCCTGCTGCAGTCAGGTTTGGAGACACATGTTGATTAAATTATTTAGTAGTAATAGATCTGAAGCACTCACATATAAGTTTACAGGAATATTAAAGTCAAATGCTATTCCAGGTGGGAAACAATATTTGAGTAGATGATTCATAATAACATGAGCTCCTAAAACCTTCTCAGAATTGAGGGAGGGAAGGCAGTTTGTAAAAATAAACTCTAAATGTCAACCTAATTTATTTTGTTGTAAATATTTATATATTATTGATAATAATGCATACCATAACAGTGCTATGCAACCAAGTTACTTTTTTCCCTGTTAAGCAAAAGAGTTTGTGTCTGATCAAAAAGCAGACCCCAAAGGAAGCCATTACAAGTCTGTGTTAATGTTTGTTTTTATCCTCTTAGTAACAGAAGTGGCTCAACGCTGTTTAGGTGGGCAAGCTGGGGGTGGCTTTTTTGTTGTTGGTTTTCCCCAGATCTTTCAGTAGAAATGCTTTAAGATTGAGAGTGAGGACTCCTGTCTCTGGATTGCCAGAGGGCCTTTCTGCTGGTCACGTTGCTGCCCCCATCCTCTCAGTGTCCTCATATTCAGCAGGGGAGTCTGTGCCCACCCAACCTCTTCCTAGTCCAGTGCTTAAGTTACAGATTTCTTTTTTCATACACATCAAAACTTACTCTAATTTAGCTTTTAAGCAGTCAGTGAGATTTCTACAGATAAATGTTTTTAACAAAGTCAGAACCAGAACAGACAAGTATTGGTTTTACAGTGAAGGCTGAGCAATCCTACCAAAAGTTAAGAAGGTGTGACTGGTGATAAACCTGCTTAATGCCTTCATTCCCCATTTAGTGAATGTCAGTAGATGTGTTTTTAAAAGGGGAGGGACTGGGCAGCCTGGACGAGGACTGCTCTGTTTGATGCTGGGGTTGCACCCTGCCAGCATGTGGGACCCAGGAGAGACAGGAGTGACGGTTCCTTCCTCGAAAGCCGCCCTGTCCGCGCTGCCAAGGTTGGGAGGCGGCCGGACACGAGCCCAGAGGTGACCTCGAGCTCAGCAGGACTCGAGTGGCTGCCAGAAGGAGCAGGAAGCTGAGGCATGGCCAAGGTCTGTGTCTCTGAGGCAATGGAAGAAACAGCTTCTCTGTGGATGTGCTGGAGGAATCTGTTCCAGCCCAGAAAACGGCTGAGTGGATTAGCAAAAGGCAAGGCAGATGACAGGACCTCACTGCCAAACCATGCCAGGAGGTTTCTTTAAAAACCTTCTAACTTGGTGTGTATTACCTATGGGAGCCAAATTACATTATTTAACATTTTCTTGCTCTAGTTTGTTCTGATGAAATGAGGGTTTGAAAATGGGTGTTTCTTTAGGGTAAAGTTTTCAGATGATCTTTCCCAAAATATTTGCAGACTTGCACATCCTTTTCTATTGCTCTCCAAATATTAAGGAGCAAGTAAATTTTTTAAGCTCTCATTTCTGTGAATAGAATAACAGCCAGAGAGAATGTATTTGCTCTGAATATTTGAGATCTGCAGAGCCGGTGTGTGCATGC
The DNA here is from genome assembly GCF_026979565.1 of Vidua chalybeata. Taxonomy (NCBI): domain Eukaryota; kingdom Metazoa; phylum Chordata; class Aves; order Passeriformes; family Viduidae; genus Vidua; species Vidua chalybeata. The sequence goes on from NC_071539.1 coordinate 19,088,463, forward strand.
GATGAAGCAGCTGGATTCAGCTGGCTATGGTGAATATTACACAAGATGCAGCAAGGAAGGTGTTGACTGGGGTGACACTTGCTAGTGAGTTTATAGCAGAGCTATGGGATTTAATGTCTGTAGGCTCTGGAGAGGAGGATGGGATTTGAGAAAGTAGGCTGCATGGAGCAATGGAAAGGTCTGTGGTGGTGCTGTAATGAAGTAGTAATTCATCACTCTGGTGACCTGCAAAGAGACGGTGTGGGGGGAAAACTCTTGGCTGAAATGATGTTTGACAGGTAAGTGACCATACATGCACAGAATAATAGAAAAAGCTTACTTGAAAACTCCTTATTTTTATAGTCTTAGTTAAACTTTGATTATGGGAGATCTGTCTGGAGCAGTCAAGCACATTGCTCTTCTCTGTCCACATCTGTGGGCTGTGTGAGGCCGGGAGTACTCTCTCCTCATTTGCCCTGCCTGCAGAGGAGCTGTCAGCAGTAAAGAAGATAATTCAGTGGGGGAAAGTACAGCTAAATCTCTTGTAAACAGTGAAACTACCAATGCTTCTGTCTGTCACAGGGTGCTGGAGCTTGGAGATGGGTGGGGCAGCAGGAGCTGGTGTCTGCCTGTGTTGGGGTGGCTGTGCTGGCAGGGACAGTGTGGTGCAGGGCTGGAGCTGGGGGCAGCTTGCACCCAGGCAATCTTTGGAGCAGGGGAAGAAGGAAGCTGGTTAGGGATAGAAAGATAAACAAGCAAAAGAGGTTTGAAGCATTAAATATTTCCCTGTCAGTAAGAGATTGAGCTCATAGTTTTCACTTGTAAGGAATCAAAAAACCCCACTTGGAATTTATTTGCAGAGCACAGTAAGTACCTTGATTGACTTACAAAACAAGGAAAAACTGAAGCCTCTTCACTGGCAGCAGGATGCCCAGCATGGTGGTTCTCGTGGCTGTGGGGTCAGGCCATGGGGAGGGCAGGAGGTGGCAGGTTGTGTCCTACTGCAGCTTCAGTGTGTGGAGTTGAGAACCAGCTCCTTTCCAATGCTCTTCATTGCTGGAGACAGCTCCATGTGCAATTGTATTTCTGTATTTCTCACTCAGGATCTTTGATGTCACACACCCACCGCAGGCCAGAGCAGCAGCACCTCAGATACAGACAGAATGGACAAGGATGAGCCTGAGGCTGCACAGAAAAGGAGATTTAGATAGTGGAGGAGGGGCATGCATAGCCAAAGCAGAAAATGGGGGAAGGAGGAAAGAATCAATAGTTCATTAGACTTATAGAGTAGAAGAAGGAGAAAAGGAATCAATAGTTCATCTGCTCTGGAGACTCTGCTTGTGAGATGGTGGTGGTTAAAGACATTATGCAACAGCTCATATCAGCATATGGGAAAGAATTAAGAAGTAGAAATTAATGTAAATTGTAAAGTTTGGTTTAAGGGAGCAGACCCCCTTCAAAAGAGCTTGTTGTCAAATTAAATAATTATTTGAAGTTCTTCAGCCTTCCTTCACCAACCCTGTCTGTGGCATGAACATCATTGCTCAAAATTCTGCAGTTTTCAACTGGGATTTCAGTGAATGTGAGTTTTGTCTACAGGCTTTGGCATTGTGGTTTTAATAGTTTACAGCCCAAGTAAAAAGTAAATACTGTATTGTAACAGATTTCAGACACGGGTGTGAACTTTTCTACAAATTTAGCTCACTGATTTAACACATATGGACTAGAAGTAATGCAGTCATGCAGTTTCCATGATTATACTGTAGAAAAATAATAGCTACTGTACTATGAGGGTGTATTTTTAGAAAGAAGGTTGCAAACATGTTAGTTTGGACTGGCACTTCATAGTGGATGGAAATAGCTTAAGTGTAAAGGGCTGCTTTTAGTACAAAATAGCTATTTTTGGTGGGTTTATTAATTTAAAGGATTGTGTATTGGCCAGCATTAAGTGCTGATGGTCTCATTAGGGCCCACTAAAGCACCTGTATAATAGCCACATGCACTGACATCTTCTAGTAACCCAAGAATTCTTTCTTGCCTTTAGGAATATCAGTTGGCTTAAATATTCCTTCATGTTTCCTTGTTGTGCCTGAGGGAGAACAGTCAAGTTCTGTGAACTCTGCAACAGAAGTTCCTGCATTGTCTGTGAAAAGCAGAAGCAATCCCTTTGTCTACATGTGCCTCTGTAGGAGATGCAGCTCCTTTGCTTTCAGATAAAATACTGCAGCTCGCCTTTTTAATGGCTACAAATCATGGGAGCTTCAGAGATCGAGTTCCCTGTAGCCCTCTTAGCTGAGTGTACTCCTGTCCAAGCATGAATAATGCAGGACCTCATGGCTTTAGTAAGATACAGCTAATTCTCTTGGCCTTTAAGGATTTTTTCTCCCCATTATTACTTAGCTGCCATCCTGTTGGAAGGGAATTAATTAAATGCAAGTCTACAAAGGCTGGTGAATGTAGGAGACAATAACATTATATGGGAAAAGCAGCTCCAGAGTTCAAATTCTTCAGCAGAGATTTGTCTCTCTGGATTTACTAAACATCTCTCTTGTGCTGTGGACACACTTGGTCTGCCAATATTCAGCCAGTGTTGTGTGTAAAGCTTTATTAGATGCCGTGAACGCCCCTGGGCACTGCTGTGTGGGAGAGGTGGGCAGGGCAGAGCAGGGAGCTGCACACACCAGGCAGGATCTGCAGCTGGTCCCACCTGTTCTCCTGGCCTTGCCAGTGAGCATGGCACTGAGGTGCTGGCAGAGTGCCCTTTGCAGTCCTTTTTCTATGTTTGATACCATAGCTGAAGGTCAGGCAGCTGTTGGAACACAGATGCATCCTTCCTAGGATGGCTAGAGAAGAGAAACCTGCCTTTCTGTATTTGTTTATCCATATAGAATATCATTTTGAAAGTCTTACTTAAAGCTTAAATCTTCTCCTGTTTACCCAGCACAGCTGCAGGGAGAATTTTGGTGAGGTCTGTTCATTTTAGCAACATGTTCCCTCCATCTTGAGTAGGTAAGGCAAAACTTGAAAAGGCAGGGATTGACAAAGCACCTGCTAAAACAGACTGCTTTTTATAATCTGTAATTCAAATGTTTACTTTAAAAGGAAATACTTTGGTTGGCAGGCTGTGAAGTGTGTGATGATAGCTGAGTAAGCCTCAGCCTGTCTGGTTACCAACAGGAGGTAGAACCAGGTTGTGACACGTTGTGCTTTTTCTCAAGGCACAATTTTTCATCTGGTTAGCTCGATGTGCTGACCCCTGTAAAGAATAACTGAACCCCAACAAAATGATTTTTGATTCATGGCAAGCTGTAGCTGGACTGGCAAATCAGGAACATTTAAAGCCTTTTATGGTATCTAGTGACATTTATATACAGTCCTAAGTAGTTGATAATAGGTGAGATTTATTGGCCTAACATACAAACAGCTCAGTGCTGTGTCTTAGTTCTTATTCATTCTCAAATGAGAAAGGGAGGCCTCTTACATCATTTCACAGTACATGAGAAACATTTTAGAAAACAATAGGTGATGGTAAAAGTAACTCAGGCTGACAACACTGTGTTATTTTCTTTGCTTAAGAGATGTTTCTTGTAAAAGAAAAGTGGTATTGTAAGATAAGATTTTTAAATCCACAGGTGCTGCATGTTATATGCAATTTTTATCTGGTTTAAATTTTTGCAAGTTCTAACAATTGTTTAATTGGTGCATAAATTACTTACATGTCTTGTTCTCCCTGACAGTGTTTCACTGAATTTTGTAAAGACTAATTACTGTCATCCCCAGTAGAGTAGTTCTTTTACATCAGCAATCATTCATAACTTACTAGGTGCCTGCAGCTACAAATCAGTCATTTAAGCAACCCTGGGAAGTGTTTCACATTATCCAGCCCATCTGGTAATGGAAGAAGCTTATGGTTCTAACCATATTATCAACTTGAAACCCAGCCATTTGAGAAGCACAGTAATTAGCAGTTCCCTCAGCCAGTGACACGACCCTGAGTGTGCACTGCCACTGTGTGCAGAGAGCAGGGGCTTTTCCCTCTTTTTTGTCTGCCTAAAAGACTTGCAGGAGGACAGAAGGGCTGATTGGAGCTCTGATGTGGAGACAGGTAGTACGTACAAAAATTAAACTAAACTAATTTAGTTGAATACTAATTTAAACTAAAGGCCACAGCTTTGTTCAACTGACTAGGCAGTTTCTGAGCATATATATATATAACAGGTTATACCTTGAGACCCGCTTTCCTTGAACTATCCCTCTGTCTGGAACAGGGCAGTGACAAGCTTTAATTTGGGCAGCAGTCGCTCATCCACCAGCCTGAGAGTCAGTGGGGCTGACTTCCAGGAGCAGGAGTCAGATGTGGCCAGCAGGAAGAGCCACGTGTCCTGTGAGCCTGTGTCACCTGCCCAGCCCTGCCCCTGCTGCAGTGCTGCTGCTCTGGTGCTCCAGCCAGGGCGTGCATGGGAGCTGCCAACCAACACAAACACCACGTGGAGCCTGCTTGAAAGGCACATTTTGCATTGCTCCATGGTAATAGTGGGTATATTTTGTAGCAGAAGTCAATTTAAAAAATAAAAAATTAATGAAATAGGTGTGTTTTATTGGATTCCTCAGCCATCTATTCAAAACCAGTTTATTTTAAATGGCCCTTGAATGAAAGGCAAGTAGAAGTTTATTGCAAAAATGCAAAGTAACTTTCCTGTAGGTCTTGTAGGAAACAATATTTCTATTTAGATTATAGCTGTATATTCAGTGTTTCATTTTCCAGTGCCTGTTGGAGTAATAAGAGGATAGAAATTAAAAATTTTTACTTATCCATTTTCTAATTCCCAGTTTATTTTTAGGTATTGGAACTGACCTTTTGCTACTCTAATACTTGTTATAAGGGAAAGAAACTCAGCCTGCTCTAGGATGAGGCTCAATCAGGTAATGGAAGTGTGTACTGCATTACTTACAGTAGCAACATGGTAAACTCAATGACCCTTTCATTTTGTTCTTTTCAAGGCTTTTGTTCATCTGCCTGAAGACTTTTGTTTTTCTGGGCTGAACACTTTTAGCATCTTTTTCATCCCCACACTTCCATTCCTATTCTACAGGTACCAAATGACAAAACTCCCATAGTCTGTCTCAGGAGGTTATTTCACAGCTCATTTCTGGTATTCATTTTGGACCACTTTTGTTTCCAAACTTGTAGTATTTCCTGAGCAGTTGTTCTTCATGCTGAGAGCTGCCACATTTGATTTTTGTTTGTCCCATCATCTCCTCATTACTGCTTTCATTTTAACAAGTTCTGTGGCATGAGTTCTTTTAATCTCTCCTCCCAAGCTAAATTTAGTCAACCTTAGGTCAGACTTAAATGTTGTAATATTGCATACAAGTGTTGGAACATTAGAACTGTACTAATGTAATGCAGTCATATACCACATACAATTTAATGGTTCTGCACCAGGAAACTGGATTAGGGAAGTTGAAGGCTGTTTTTTTCCTTGCTATGAACTGGAAGGAGCTGGAGATATGTCTGGGCTTTGCCTTGGAGTCACGCTCCATAATTCACCACTCGGAGACACTTTGTGTGTCCATCCCCTTGGCATGTTTTGCTGCCCAGTCTCAGAGCAAGCCATCTGTTATGCTCTTAGTATATTTCACAGTCACTTTTATTCAAATATGCTGAAAGCTGCTTAAGGAAGAGATTTTTTTCAGACTCATAAGTCTGACCGTGTGGAATGAGTGATGTCTAGCTTCGCTCTTCAAGACTGAATGGTTTAACAATGGAATTAGGGCAGGCACATCCAAACCCAGAGTGCTTCCACGTCATTCCTGCCTGCCTGAACAGCCACTGTGATTCCTTCCAGCTTGTCATGATCAACCAGAGTAAGACGACAGCATTCATCTTCTGAAAAATGAATCTGACAGGCGCTTTTGCTACTAAATTAGCACTGGGAGTTCTGTCAGCAGTACCCAAGCTGGCTCTGGGGGCTGGCAAGTGAGTAACCTCACTTCTTGGCTTATTTGCAGGAACTGCTGGCACTTAGGTGAGCCATTTTCTTTTCATCTAGATGAATCAGAATGCTCCAAAGGCAGTCCTTCTGAGTTTTTTTTAAAGCTTAGTTTGGTAGTTGTGCTTCAAAGGCAAGGATATTGACAGAGTGATGAAACTGTTGGTAAATAATTTAGGCCATGGTTGCCACTGGTTGTGGAACCATATTTTACCCTTTATGAGCAGTGACTGAGTTGAAGTGAAGGTGAAACTTTATTTTAGAGTAAAGAAAGCTGCAATGAGTCAAGCTGTTCCTGGCTTTCCTGCCCTGCCCTGCAGCAGGGCAGGCAGGTAGGGCGTGTGTGTTGCTGGGGAAGGAGGGGAGTGGGGTTACTGGGGTTCACACCATTCCCAAAGCCCTTGCTTCCCTCCCTGTGTGCAGGACAAGGTGGTTTCACAGTTTGCTCACTCTGGGTATGTCCCTGCTGTCCCACAAAGGTGCTGTGTGCGAGCCAAGTGAACGGCCCAGGCTAAGCCCAACAAACACTGTAGCTCCTCAAGAGAAGACCAGATGTTTCTGTTCATTTGTCCAGCTTAGATATTGTTGCATCTCTTCTTCATTCTTGAAAAATAAAGAAGTATTTTACTTCACTCATTTTTATTGGTAACAAGAAGAAACAAGCATATGATTTAATGCACTGTCTCCCTCACTGTTCCTTCCAAGTGGCACAGCTGGTTTGTTTTCAGAGCTCCTCTCTTTGGTATTGCTTTTAACTGAGCAAATTTCATTTCATGGAGGAGGCAGGTGCTCATTCTGTTAATATCTTTATGATTTTCTTCACTGTGTGAAAACTGCTGTAATGGAAGCCAGCCTGGCAGAAAGGTCACCTCCTTTTAATGACTTGGTATCTGGGTTTGGAGGCAGATTTCAGGAGAAAATGCCAGGAATGAGCATTTCCTCTAAGGAGAAAGGGCTTCAAGAACTCCCTTTTCTTCTGCCAATGAGAGAAATTGATACCAGCGGGTGAAAGTGGGGAAAAAAAGAGCTATTTTTTAACAGGGAAAAAAAAAAAAAAAAAAAAAAAGCAGGGGGGGGGGGGGGGAGGGGCACAAGGCACAGAAAAGGATTGAATAAATGCTAGGTATGAATTCCCAGACACCCCCCACCCACGCACATAAAGCCACACACCCACCACCAGCAGAACAAAAAGCACCCAACAAAAAAAAAAACAACCAAAAAAAAAAAAAAAAAAACAAAAAAACACGACCACAAAAAAACCCCCCAAAAACAAACCACAAAAGCCCGGGGAAGAAAAATACATGGGCTGACCACATGGCTCAGAAAACAAAGTGGTGACTGGTCCCTTTTGCCTCTGGGAAGGGGAAGAGGAGTTCACTTAGCAACCTGGAGCAGAGATGGGAAACATGTTGAATTTCTGGTGTGGGTCTCCTCCTCGCAGCAGCTGAAGCTGATGGATTTTAATCTCCTTGCTCATGTTGGTTCAGCTCCTCTGGGGTCTCGGGTTCGGGGCGGTTCCCCCGGCTCCCCGGCTGGGCCGAAAAGAAAAACAAGCCAAGCCAGAAACAGCTCAAGGGAGCAAAAAACAAAAAAAAAGCCACTGTGAGGATTCCCAGTACAGCCTCCAGGTGAAGGGGAAGGGAAAAAACCTTCTTGCTTCAAGCTTGCAAAAAACCAGTCCAACAAAAGGAACAATGCAGCATCCCTGGTCCACGCTGTCCGGAGCACACCAGAGAGAGATTGCACAGAACTGTGCTGGGGGTTCCCGGGCTCCAACCCTCCCCATGTCCATCTGAAAGATCCAGCAGCCCTTTCTGGGCAGAAAGCAGATGATTAGCAAAACTGGAGGGGGTGTGCGTAGGAGAAGCTCTTGCGGGGAAAAAGGTGCCAGCTGTCCTGTACCAGAGCTGCAGCACTTGGAAAGGTGCTGCCTGACCACAGGTCAGATGCTCTTACTCAAATAAAAAAAAAAACAACTTCGCAGTTATTTAACAAACTATTTTGGAGCTCCCAAAAGTTAACTTTCTTAACTAATTCTTTGCAGAGTCTTTTGGTGCCTCTCCAAAAGCTTTCTTGAACCCTTTTGTTCTGTTTCAGATGTAGCAGGTTTCCATAATTAAGGGCTAGTTTAACTTTCTCTCTCTATGGCTGTTAGTCTGTGCAACATACAATTAATGTAGAAAAAGCAATATATAATTTGTTTATGCAGATGGACCACACTATTTTAAAGAATGTAGTAAAACTTGATGGTTTACCACTTAGAAACATTCTTAAATGTTCACAGTCTATGGTATTTCCCCAGAGTGATTTATAATAGAGCAAGAAATGGAAAGCTTAAGAAAAAGGAGGAGGGTTTGGATGGGAACACTTAAAATTTCTTGGCAGATGTTTACTGCTAGGGAAGCTTAGGGTTGTTTTCTCTTTCCTTCCAGGAGTGAGAGATTTTAAGGAGGAAATGGGAGATCTGGGTTCCTGAGAGTATTTTCTGAAGGCAAGCTCCGGGAGCAGCCTCATTTACATCACAGACCACATCCCTGGGAAAATGTAGCCTGGGCTTCTCACCTGGAGGCTGCCTGAGCTCTCTGAGCAGGGTGGCTGGCACTGCTGACAGGCTGGGGCTCCCTGCACTGCCCACAGTTCATAGAGGAGCAGTAAGAAACAGCCTTTTTCTCCTTGGAGAAAATGGAGTCACAGAGGTGCAACTAGAAATTTAAATTACTGTTCCTGAAACCCAGGGGTAAAGACCTGCAAAGGATTTAAACTGTTCTGGCATTGCATGAGCAGTGCTATTTTGCTCTTATCAGATACACTTCAGGGTTGTGATGTTTGAAATTCTCACAAATGGTAGATGCAGAGGTTCATGCTATCTATTACACTGAAAAAACAAATGAATTTACAGCAGGGGAAAGAAATGAATTTTTGGGGCAATAATCACTGTTTAAATTTCAGATAACAATTCTTACTTTTACATTCTTCTGAGCTTCCCAAAAATGTGGCTGACTTCTTCCAGTAGGTGGTTTTGGTAAGGCTCTGCAGGGTTAAGACCATACCCCATGTTACATCTGCAGAGCACAGCTTGCACAGAGGAATCCTCAGAAGAGCTGGAGCCTCCAGAGAGCTGCTGGTTTGCTTACTTTTTGCTTTCTTTGTCATCTTTTCAACTCCCCTGCTTTGTGGGCTCTAAATTAGTTTGTGCGCAATATAATTAGTTTAATTGTCAAATTTAATTACGAAGGTTTTAATAATGGGTTGGAAATTCATGATGGACATGTTCCATCTGTTTGGCAATGGGTGTAGCTGTATATTAGCAGTGTATTTGTTGTAATACTTGTGTGTCTAATGGGCCATGCTGCCCAGGAGGTGAGTTTTGGGGAAACAGGAAAGCCAAAGCACAGCAGGTGTCGTCATTTTCTCTGTACTGCAGTTTTGGCCTGGATAGGCAGTGGGAAAGAAATGCCAAACCCCAGAACTGTGACTCTGCAATGGGTTTTCAGGAAGAAAACAGGCAGTAGCTATGTAAAACAGCACTGAAATGTCTGTAGGGAGCCATCAGCACCTAAGGGGTCACCAGGCATTGGGACCTTAGGGAAGACAGAAATTCCTGTAGGCTTGCTCTGAAGTACTTTTTCTCTAAATATTTTGTTACTAGTGATAAATCCCCTCCCATTCCTCTCCTTTCCCCCTCTGGTGCACTTGTCCTAAGAGGAACCACAAGTCCTGGGCATGATTGGAATTCTGGTGGGGAGTGGCACAGTGTAACTCAGGGGGGAACTGTATCCCTCCTGCCAAGAGCATGGCAAAAAGCTGAATCTTGTATCAAAACTGGGTAAAGCCCATAAGGAAAAATGTACATAAAACTAATTGAGCTTTGCATGCTTGGGGAATAATCATTGGAAGCAAAGATTCAGTCCTGCTGTGACTACTGAGCAACAGTTGAAGAGCAACAGGCAGGTTTGGAATCAGCAAAATTTTGAGACCTTTCTTGTCAGTGGTAATTGTTAAATCCATATGGATCATCCTAGGCATGAATTTGATGAAATTACAAGTATCATGCACAGCTGGCTTCTAAAATAATATGGGATGCTTCTAAGAGAGAAGTGGATGAAATGTTTTTTATTTGGAATGTGTTCACATGGTGTTGGAAGGTTACAAACACAATGTGCCCAGTCCTGGTCCACACTGGAAATCTGCTTGGAAGGGCTGTGGTCTCCTGTTGCTGCAGGGTGAGCACTGCTTTTCTGAGACCCTCAGGCAGTGATACAAGTTGCTCTCTATGAAGTTTGCTTGTGTTCAGGCATAGAAGTTCTTGTTCAAAGCTGAATGGGAAAGGGGTCCAGCAGTTTTGAAGAATTGTCATTTGGCTTTGTTGTTTTGAAGGGGAGAATGTCCTGGAAGATCAGTTTTAATTGATGTTACCTACCAAGGAAGAGGTAGTGAGGAATAATATACAGTCCTGCTTTTGTCTTTGGAAGATACATCAATAAAGGAAAAAAAATTAAAACATTGCCCTTTTTACTAATCTGGAAAGTTACCTTAGAGACAGTGAAATGCATATTTCAATTTTTACCAAGATTCCAAATATCCAAAGCCCAGAATTCTGGTTTTGTGTCAGTAAATAAAAATTACAGTGTATATGATAAAAATATTTCATTCAGAATATGAAATTCATGACATCAACATTCAAATATGTCAAGCAGAGATGATGAAAGCAATGCACTGAACAGAGACACAGAGAAAGGAAAGCCTTTCTTTTTCCTTTGTTCATTGATATTTTAACACTGATCTTGGTGTGGTGCTGGCCACTCCCGAATTGCTGTTGTCTTTGTCCATTACTAATCTCCTGCTCTCTCAACCTTCCCAGGCAGGGGCTCAGCAGGAGGGAGCATGCCCTGCCTCCCTGGGAATGTCTGCAGAGGAAAGCAGGAGGGACAGGCTGTGGAGGGCTCCAGGTCTCCCCTCTGTCACTGCAGCATGCACAGCTGCATTCTGAGTTCCCAGGGAGGTATCTGGATGGTCACTGCCCTTCTTTCCTCATCACCTCTTGAGCTGGAAGGAGCTTGGAAGGATAAAGTCAGCCAGTTCTCTTTGCTTTGGTGCCCCTTTGGTTTTTGCTCTTGTCTCCCAGCTCTGAAGAAAAGCGTCTTCCTTGATGTGTTAATCCTTCTTATTGAAGAATTTTTTCCTGATTTTTGAAAGAACAAGGAGATGCAAACCAGGTCTCAGCACTTTGGGAAGTGGGATACATCCTCTTTCTTCCCCTTACTGCTGGACTGCAGTCTGCTTTGGGGTTGTGGGTTTGATTCTCTGTATGGTTGAATAAGATGCAAAACAAGCATGAGGTCTTGGTCTCTCCTCCTGGAGTAAAAGCTTATCCAAAGTAAACAACAAACTAATGCTATGGGTTTAGAGGATGGGTTTGGAATGCTCCCCAGGAAGTCTGCTCTGGTTGGCTGTTCCCACCCCTAAGAAGGGTGGTTTTGGAGAGCTCTGTGTAGCTTTTTGCTCAGACATTGTCTACATGATTAACTTAATTAGCTAAGAAATATCCAAGACATCAGAATGGCCTGAGCATGTTCCTATGCCCAAGGAGCCAGTGTTTATCTCAAAACTCTGAGTGCTTGGGAAAAAAAAATCCAATTAATCTTACAGGCAGATTGACTTGGCAATCAGAAATGACTTGGCAACAGAGATAAAGTGAAATCTATATGGATGGGGGACCCCATTTAGCAGTATTTACCCTGGCAAAAATCCCTTTGGCTTTGCTGACAGTGCTGGTAGAGTCAAAAAGGCAGAGTCACCAGGGAGCAGAAGGAATTCAGTGGGAAGCCTTTTTTTGTGCTCTGTGTAATTCTGAATTGGGAGAGTTGTATCTTGGACTAAGTACCATTTTAAAGAATTTAGGCTTATAATTTAGCATTTCATCTCTTGCAGCAATGTTACCTAGATTTTTAGATAAAACAAGTAAAATACTCTGTGCCTGATATTTCCAGACCCACAGGTAGAAGGGCATTTTCTTTTTAAAGCCCAGTTCACTGAGTGACACTGTTTGAGAGTAGGAGATTAGAAGATAGGGAAGGAGCCAGCTGATATGACTGAAAATAAGACAAATGGTCTAACAGGCCAGAAGATTTGACTGAAAAGAGTCAGAATGGGATTATATATGTACACTATAAAAATTATATATGTGTTTATGTCTGCCACACAAGCTTAAAATGGGATTGATTTTTGTCCCTCAACTTTTTGGTTTTGTAATCTCATTAATAAAACCCTAAAAAATACTTTTCAAAATATGAGACTGATAGTTAAGGAGTCTGACCAGAATCTATTAATCTATTTTCTTTTAGTGGAAATTTAGCATTGAATTGATACTCCAGTACCTAAAAAAAAAACTAAAACAGAAGTCTCCACTATTATTCCCATTGAAGAACTTACTGTGTAAATTCAAAATTGATATTCCAAACTGTGCCAAAATAAATAAAATGTCAAAACCCCAAAAATGACCAAAAAATCCATCCCTGTTGTAGGGGCTGGAAATAGCCTCATTGTGTTCAGTAAGCTGTGCTGTCTGCTTGGCACTGTAATGAACCAAGTCATTTACTCTGGGACCTCAGTATGGGCTTGCATAAACTCACTTACTGTAGAAAACTGTTACCTGCATATTTACCAATGCACAGATCAGAAAACAGACCCTAATGGAGCTAAAACCATGTTGAAAACAGTTTCTATTTTGTATTAAGAAATCATTGCATATCTGCCCAGGTTGTAGAATTCTAGAAATGGGTTTTTTTTCTATTATATTAATCATGCACACACATAATAGTGAGCTGAGTGCCTCGTGTTCCTGCCTGAATGCCTTCAGGAATCTGAAAACTCAAACATGAAGAAACTGTCATAAGGCTTTTTGTACATATTCAGTTTCTTTCATTTTAGTTTTTTATTTGCTATCAGCTGTATTAGTGGGTAGATGAGATTCCCTTTCCTAAAGAAATCAGGTGTGCAAGTACATGAAAGAGGTCAATGAATTGCTCAGCTTTGCTTTGTTGTTCCCAGATGCCTTTTTTAATTGCCAGCCTCACAGATTGACTTTGGGACCTGAAATTCTAGATAAATCTTTGTTCAAAATAGCTTTCCTGCAGGCTAAATGATGCTTTCATTTACACCTGTGCATCTGCTGCCAGCTGGCAGCTGGGGCAGAGCGAGCTGGAACAGGCTGTTTATGGACAGAGCGTGTTTGGTAACGAATCAGTGAGAAGCAAGAACCCCAGAGCTCAGCCACAGCACTCGGGCTCAGCTGTTCCGGGCTTTCTCCTCTTCTCCTCCTGGTCTTACACCTGTGGGGTCCTGTGCAGATGGTGGCCCTAAAACCACGAGTGGGGACAGAAGGACCAAGCATGAAGCTGGGAGATGTGTGAGGAGGAGAGGGTTGGGGTTAATGTCCCCCAGGTCATTCCTTGCTGCCCTCCCCTTTGTGCCTGAATTCATTGGAACAACGAGTGAGCACCCCTGAGGGAGGGTCACTGTGCAGAGTTTGAGAGATCCCAAGGAAATGTGTTGGCTGCATCTGTGGTGGGCTGCAGAGGACAGGGAGAAGTCGTGAATGGTATTACCCTGCACGCTGAGCTCTCAAAATAGATTAAGCAGTGCTGTCAGGAGTAGGCTGATGGATGGTTGGAGAATGGCAGCAGGTCCACCCCAGCTGCCACCCACCCCCCTTTCAGCTGTTCTGGCCAGAGAAGACAGCTCAGAGGGGGCTCCTGCTGACCATGTGTCCAGAAGGACCAAGTACAGGAAAGTTTTGCTCAGTGATGCTGCCCTAGAGGTGAAGAAATTCAGCTGGAGGAAAACTCAAGTTAGCTATCAGATTCTAGGAATCCTGTGTGAAATTCCAGGGGGTGTTTCTGTGAGTTTTAATATTTATCTTCATGCTGTATCCCCCTACCCTACATGCCTAAGAACAAGAAAAGTCACTTCAGTGGGCAAACCACTCTGTAGCCCACCTAAACCACTCTGTAGCCCACCTACCCTCTCATCTCTCCCATCCCATCACTGGATTTGTTCTGGTGCTTCAGAGGCTTGGAGAGTGATAACACATCTCATACAGTGGCTGTAGAATGCATAATATGGAAATCCTCTTTCCACACTCATATTTCTCAGGAAATGGGTTTGTAAGATGACATGGCAGCAGTGCTGACTGTAGGTGGGGCAAAGGGGTGTGACATTTCAGACAGAGCTTTGCCAGCGTTGAAAGATGGTAACAAGAGTTTGTGATTGAGAGGAGCTGCACAATGGTGAGTGGAGGCAGCCCTGTGTGCTCTATCTGTGCTATGAGAGTGTATTTGTGTTCAAACTGAATGCTTTAGAAATGTGTTCAGAGAGCATCAGCTGTGTTTGCATGCCAGGAACAATAATGAATCCTAAATTCAGTATGAAAATAATTCAGATCATCTCCAGTACCCATTTACTGCTGGTGAAGATTATGGTGCTTAAGAAAAAAAATCACTTTCAACAAGTCCAAAATATAAATGGTACTAAACTAATGGGATCAAATTCATTATATTGAGCTTAATTGCAACTTCATGGCTCCAGATTTATTCCAATGTAATTCTGTTAATACCAAAACTAGAATAATAAAGTGATGAGTCAGGTCTATTGTTTGTAAATCTCCACTAGAGATCATTAGCTTGTATACAACTGCATTAAAATTTAAATGACATGCTGCTGTAATTTTTTCGCTTGGTTTGAGAAAATCTGCATATGTTGGAGCCTCTGGGTAATTTAAATTGAAGTAGTTGAGAAAATGTCATGTAACAATGATATGAGGAATGTAGTCAAATATTAATTGTCTCAAACAGCTCAGCACAGTCTGTAGTAATATAAGTAGGTGAGTCATCAGTTCTGCTACCCTGTCAATATGGTGAAACTTTAAAGAAAGCTGTAGTGTGGTGCAAAAGTTGCTTTGAAACAATTTAATTGCTAACTAGGGTAAACAACTTTGGTGTGAGACTGAACAGGCACACAGGAGACTATTGTGAGAGGTTTCCAGCTGAGAAAGGGAGTTGTAAGCAGTGGAAATGCTGAATGAGGGTGTGTTATTTATTTCAGTGTGGTAGTGTGGAGAAATTGTGGTGAGGTTCCACCATGCTGGGCACAGTACAAGCAAAGATGACAGGGAGTACTTCACTGTCCCACACAATGAATATGTCACACAAAATGCAACAGGTAAAAAAGAGGCAAATGGGAGAAAGGCAGAGGGGGCAGTCAGGCAATCAGGGACCCACTGGGTTCACAGGGTGCCAACATTTTGGTTCTTTGCATGCTTCTCATTCATTCTCTTCCCCTCTCATCCTTAATTAGCTAACCCAAAATAAAAAATGTGTTTAAGAACAGCTGTGAAAACGTACAAGTTTGAATTTTAAGATATTTTAATCAGTATGATTAGTTTCCCACCAAGAAAGCTCCTCATCTTCTGGCATGCTATTAAGGCAGAAATGTGTAAATGAATGAAAGGAATTGGAAGAGGTTCACCAAAAATATCTTTGACTTCCTGCCCCCCTTTCCTGAGCAATAAGGACTTGTTCACAGCCATAAAGGCAGATATAGATGTGTACCTATGCATACTATTTTATATGCCCATTTATGAAGCACATCTCATGAAGAGATAAAATGCAGGGAATTGTTTCAGCATATTTCAGTCAGGATGTTGCTCGCAGTGTGCGGGTGCCTGTTGCAATAGTTGCCTGCAGTGGTTTGTCCTTGAATCCTGAACTTTCCTTCAACTTTTTCTGTTATTACTTTTTCTATAAATGTGTCCAGAACCCCTGAACAACTTTGTCTTCGAACTCCAGTGCATCTACTCAGTGAAATTCTCATCCAAGCTTTAATCTTCTCTCACCTTGATCTATTTTAACTCCCCTCTTTATGGCCTGGCACACAAGCTGAATTTAATGGTGATAAAATTATTTCTGAGATTAAAAGCTATAAAGTTTACATTACAGATTAATCTGAGCCAAATCTCCATTCTCAACGTGGTAAATTTGGGGAAGGTTGATCAGGGAGGAGCCGAGGAGCCTGTGGTTGTAGCTTAGGCTCATCTCTGATGTCAAGCACATGGTTTTGTTTGTTGGTTTTAAAGAGTGTCTATTAATTTTTGGTGTCTTTGCTACTACAGAACATTTAAATCATCACTGAAGCAACTGTCCCAATTTACCTTCACACTGTGTTCAAGTGCAAAGCTTGAAATGTGGAAGTATCTGAGGGGAGGAGAAGAGCAAACAAATCAAAGCCAGAAAGGAAATCTTTCCAGCCCATCCTCCTTATTTACATTTTCCTGATGCACATAGGGAATGAATTCATGTGAAGGGAAGTGGCCACTGGTTTTGCTTATGCTCTTTGTCACCATGCAAATGTATCAAGATATGGCAAAACAAGTTTATTACGCAGCTTTGCTGCATTTTTTAAAAAGCCACTTGTTTGCTGTTAAAACTCCTTATTGTCTGTTTTGCAATTTCTGAATCACAGTACAATAGAGCAGTACAATTTAGTAATCTAAACTGTAGAAATAGTGTAGTAAATGGTTTTAAAATATGAGCTATACCCTTGATTTTGATGGTGGAAATTGGATTATTATGATGCATATGTACATTTAAATTAGCAGTTGTAGTTGAGAAAAAGAAGATTTTTCAGGTGGGTTTCCACAGTAAGGTGTGCATGTAGATTTGGCCTGGACCAGACTTTGTACTGTGCCTGTTCTTTGTATGGAATCTGGTGGGTCAGGGCCCTTTTTTGGGTGGATCATAAACCTACCTAGAGGGAAAGAACTATTAGAGACCACGAGGAGCTTCTCAGAGGGGTTGCTGCAGGTATAGATGTGTCTGACTATAAATACAGCTTTCCTATAAATGTACACAGACAAATTACTTTTCTAAGAACAGTCCTATAACCAATATGATTTAAAAAAATGTTTAGGCCTATGCTTAAGTCCACTAAATTGAAATCTTTAGGAGGGAATTTTAAGCCTGTGTTGAATTCATTGAATTTAAGCTCTGATGTTTCTGAGTCAGGATGAGTTGTCTGAGTCTTGTTTGTCTACCTCCCAAACTCTATATTGCAAAAAAGACATTGCATGGAGCTGTGTATTTATGCTTATCTAACCCATAACAAGAGGCCACTTGTGCAGTAATAAGCAGACGAGACTCAGTTTCTTTATGTAGAAAATCTTTTTTTTTTTATTCACATAATTTATTTTTATATTTTTACAGAGTTTGTGTTTAATTTTGATTGGCTAGTAGTTTTCTTGCCACTTAATTCATTGGTTAAATGGTGTTTTGTGTGTACATGCTAAGACTTTTTGTTTTACTCAGATGTTTACATTTTTCTTCTGTAGATTCTCATGGGCCAGATCTTTTGTTATTACAGGTGTAAAAGGTTCTCTTACTAGAATAGCTTGTTGTGTTAACTACTTTGACTCTTACAGTTTTTCACATGGGAAGTTAGCTAGCTGCACTTAGAAGTAACAGGCTAGCTGGCAATTTAGCACAGCAAGGCTTGATTTTATAAGTCCTTTCTTCTATAATATCTTTACTTGTACGCAGCAGCCACTGGCTTTGGAGCTTGCTTTTGGTTGTTTTCATTCTGTTCTGCTTTTCAACGATTTTCCTCTCAAGAAAGCACAGCTGGAGAGCATTAACTGAAAACAAATGATGTTGCAGAATATCTGCTTGTTCACTGTTGCTTTTTCAGCTTAATTCTGCTAAATGCTGCTTGATTCAAGTTTTGAACTGCCCTTAACTGCATTTAGCACTTAAAAGATAAACCTGTAAACCGATTCTCCCTTCCCAACCCAAGGTATGCAGAGGAGGATGGGAGGCGGGAGGGTTACTCTTGAGACCGTCCCTCTGTTCAAGCTTTCTTGCCTTCCTTTCTCCCTTTAATATATGAAATTTCAAGTGCCGAATTTTTGTGGGGTGCGGGTGAGCTCAAATACAGGGCGGTGTTTGTGGTGTTTTATGTATTTCACCTTCCCCACCGTGCCTGCTAAAAGCAAGGGCGGGTGTGGACAGCACAAAGCTTTATTTGTGCTGGCAGACAACTGCTGGAGACAGTGTCTCCTTATCAGCCCTGCCTGATAACACAGAATCTCCCCATCTGCCACCCCTGAGCTTTGTCACACGTGCTAAAGCTGCCGGCTGCTGGGCAGGGGGGCATGGATAAACCTGTGACTTCGGGAGAAATGACAGTGCTCTCCTGAAAATCACACCGTGCCCTTTGGGATTGCAGAATTCTTTGGAGAGGTGATTTAAATATGATTTCTAAGGTGCTTCACTGGTTTAGGCTGCAGAGCTTAAAGACGTCTGTGGGGAAAATAGATAAGTGTTATCCTTTGTCTGAGTTTCCATTGCTGTTAGGAGATTTATTAGCATCTTTTATGGCTGGTCATAGCCTGTGTTCTTTAATATATTATTTGCAATTTCCTCTCTGGATTGTGCCATTTGAGGAACACAACTCAAATTTTCCATCAGTTGCATCAGGGAAGCCATAAATATGTCACAAGGGGTGTATTTATGTACCCTATTATGGGTTGGAAAGAATTTGGCCTGTACTGTGTAAAATTAAAACAATAATTAGGCTTTGACACAAAGGTTGGAAGGAAAACTCCTGGCTTACATTTATTTGTGTGCTTATTGTGTGTGATAATTAAGTGGTAGTTGCAAATTTCTGCATACTCTAAATCACCCTAATGGAAACACTTAGGCCACGTTACCTCTTAGCAGGTGTCTTAATAACTGGGGGAGGGATGAAAATGGAGGAAAAAGAATTTAACAAAAGCATGCTGCAGTCTGTACAGTGGGCACTCAGTGGGTGTCCTGGAAGGGGACAGGGGATTGTCCCTCAGAGCAGGGGGACATCAGCTGAGTGCTGACAAGCCATGGAGAAGCTTTGCCTTCCCCCTTCACCCCGCCAGGCCCCGTGTAAGACCAATGCTTTGTGTCCATATTGGAGCACGTTCCATGGCAAGGGCTCAGTCTCTGGGGACGCCGTCCCTCTAAAGATCGTGATGCTCACTGACCTTGGCAAAGTATGAGCTAAACATGGAGCCATGAAGGGCAGAACTGGAGTGCTGCTGACTTAGGGAGGTGCAGACCAGGGGCAGGAAGGAGAAGGGGGCGGGAAGGACACAAACAGTGACATCAGGCTATGAACAGTGGCATCCTGCTTTTCCTCCCTTCCAGACTCCTCTCTGTGCACCAGGCAGGCAGCACTTCTGCAAGACTTCACATTCCCTTTCTGGAGGCATTGTGGCTTCAGCTCCTTAATGAGCTGGCTCGTCCCTTTTGAGAAAAGCAAAGTTAGGACTGGAGAGATGCCCTTCACTTATTTAGTGGTGTGCAATCACATCTCTGTCTCCTAACACTTTTTTTTTTTTTTTAATCTGACTTTAAAACTGCCTTTCAGCAATTGGAAACATTAACATGGATTGCTGAATATAAGTGCTTTTTAATGAGTTTAAGGTCAAAACTATCAAAATATGAGGTAGCCTGGTGTCTCAGGTATGTATATAAAATAACTTAAAAAAATAAATTTCTTGAGTTCTGGTAACATCAGTTCTTCTGAAAACTTCCTTTGTCTTTCACTCAGCTTTAATTTTGCTGATTGTATTTCGCCCTCCCAATCATCTCTGCTTGTATAACAGGAGATAAAAATACGTTCCTCATAGATTAATGAAAGCCATGAACATGAGGTGCTGTTTGAGCTTTATACATTTATTTTTTAAAATAGTATTGTCATTTGGCAAATAAGTGTTGTCTGCTAAGAGCTGCTCTTTTGTGTGAGCCTATGTAACATTGCAGTTAATAACATTTAGTGTTATCAGCTGCTCGATGACTTTATCTCAACTACAAAAGCCTGTTTGCAGAGAGGAGGCAGCCTTGCTGGAGTGCCAGATTGTTAAATAAGTGCAGGTTGCCAAAACTAAATGAACTTTTCAGCTGGTAATGATGTGCAAATTGCTCTCAAAAATGTATGTGCACTGGAGGAATGCTCACAGGCACAGGGTTGTGTCTGGTTACAAACGTTTCTTTGCCTTTGTCCTTAACCCAGCAGTGACACCATTAGAATGACTAGATCTGTATGTATAATAACACAGTTATTCTGTGTTACTAATAGCTGAGTTACTCAATAGCTATTTTCATTAATATAATTAACCAAATATATATTTAAGAGGATTTTAAGTTATTAGCTATTCTATTAAATAGCCATTTTAGCTATATTGTGGCCCTCTTGGTGAAATGCAGCTCTGGGTAAGAGGAGTGGCTGTGATTGTGCTGCCAAAGTGTCCCCTTGGCTGTGACTGTAGTGTATGGAAAGGAAGGTTTGCAAATGGGCCTTTTTTAAAAAACTCCTGGTGCCAAAAGGGGAGACACACAGGAATTAAACTCTGACATGTCAATTAAGCAATTCTTGATTCATTTTTTCTGTTCTTGAGAAATACTCTTCTGTAATGTGGCAGATATGAGGAGCTTCCTTTGGGTGAAGAAGTCTCAGGGTAAACTTCAGATGAGAAGGTGATCAGTTACAGCGTTCAGGAAGGTGCCTGGGCTGGGCCCAGGCGTGGAGCTGTCACCCAAAAGCTGCAGTTTCTCTCCAGGTGCTGCTGCAGCCCAGAGGAAGCACTGGGTTTCCTGTGCAAAGCTTGTTCCCTTGCCCTGGAGTGTCTCACCTTGGATTTCTTAGCCTGGTTGGGAATTTAGTACAAAGAGCCATTCTTGTGAATCATGTTTTCTTTGCAATTTTGCATTCCAGCTCAACAATTCATTCCTCTTTTTTTCTAATGGCGAAGACTTTACTGGAGTTCACATAACTTTGGAAAAATGGTTAGTTCAGGTTCTTTTGGGAGCCTTGAATGTTCCAGTTCCCATCCATTGGGAGTTGTTTTAAAAATACAACTCTTGGTACACCTAATATGCATTAGAATTAGTAGGGTGTTCTGACAGTTAATATCCCTGAATTTAAAAGTTTTTCAAAGGTAAATATTTAAAGGTGTGAAAGAAAGGCTTTTTCTATAGCCAAGTTAAAGCTAATGATGTGTCTCCAGAGTATTCATCTTCCCATCTCTTGCATTATTAGACTGTTCTCAGCAGTATTTATATATGATCTCAAATGAAAACAGCATTTTGGAAGTATGATTTGAACGTTTGAATGTGCTGTGGAGTGTTTTGGGTGCACCAAGTCTGTGTGTGTGTGTTTCAGCTGGCATGGCAACATCCCCAAGTTGAGCCAGTCCTTTCCCCTCTGCAAGGACTGAGTTACTCGTGGTACTTTTAGTCCTGCTTTGTGAAATATGCAGTGAAAAGGTGAGATGTGGTGAAGGGGGAGTGCCAGCATTAAGGTTCACACCAAGTGGTTAATAATAGTTCTGTCAAGTTAGGCTGCCTGAGAATTGTCAGTCTTTAATTTTAGAGTTCTACCTTTGTCCCATAAACTGTTTCAAAATTAAGATTATTTATTTTTCTGAATTCAATTTTTATTCATTTAGGACTATGCACAGCTACATACACTTTTAACTTAAAATGCTATTATTACAATTTTTTCTCAAGTTCTTATAGCCAGCACCCCAAAAAACATAATTTTTATTTAGTATTGTAGGACTAACCTGTTCTGAATTTGTTGTAGGTTCGAACTGCTGTTGGGTAGAATAAAAAGAATATAGTTCAATTTTCAAGTTGCAAAAACACATTTAGTATGTGCAATTTAGCAGCTGTTGCAAACACTTGAGGACATTTTCTTCAGCATTTGAAAATTCCCTGTAGAAGTGAGACATTCATTTAGCATTTCAAGCTTGAAAAATAATTTAACCTTTCCTTAAATTGTGTTTTGAAGTTTGGGATTAACACTGTGCCTGGCTGCACAGATGGTTACATTTTACATATTCCTTTGTCTAGAAAAAAAAAAAAAGAGACCACATGGTCAGTTAATGGCTTTAAACACTCCTAGTCCTCATTTTATATCTTCCTAATGGGACCTCAGAGATTGTGGGAAGATACTCAGAAAATTGTTGTTTATGGTGTAAGGCTTGTAAGATGTGTTGTATTCTGTGTCCCAGAACTCATGAGCTATTTTTGCTCCTGCTTATTAATCCTGGTTAATGAATTTCACAGCTTCATCCCTTAAGATTTTACATCCATAATTCTGCTGTGGAAAAAAAATGAAAACTAAGATCACCTATGCAGAGAAAATGTTGTTTTATTAATGGAATGTGAGGGCTCTTATTTTGCAATTTTTAATAGGTAAAGTTATCAATGAGGTGTATTGTCAAGAAGTAGACTCCATATCAAGTCACTGAAGTGGTTATAAGCTAAAAAAGCTTTTTAGTCTTTCAGAATGCTTTCTAAGCTTTTTTGCAGCCACTTTGGGGAAATATCTTAGTGAACTGTGGACGACACAAATCAAATGTGATGTTGGGATAAATGATGGAAAATCCATTAAGTCGGTGGTGTGTCACTGGAGCAGACAATTCTAGCGTATAAATCCAGTCCTTAACTGGGTATTTTGTGCTCTGTAATGATTTTTTTTTCCAAGTACTTTTAAAAGTATCAGCTAACAGATTGATAGATTAACACAGAATTATAGAATAAAGTCATGGAATGGTCCCTAAAAAGGGACCTTAAAGGTCATCTGGTTCCACCCCCTGCCATGAGGGGACGCCTTCTGCTAGGCAGTGTGTGTAAATCTGCACATGGCACATACAACAGATCTTGAGAAAACCACTGAGTGCTGTACAGTGCTGAGCACTTGTAAGAAAACTGTCAAGTTTATAAAATGTTATCATTACAATATAGGCACAAAACCTTTTTTTCCCCTCCATTTGAAAGTGCTAGTAAGGTTTTTAAGGCTACTACTCTTTTATCATGTAAAGAAGAAAAGTTTCCTTTAATCTTTAAAGTTCTTACCCTTTTAAGCAAGCATGTGCAACAAAATCCATCTGGTTGGAATTCTTAAAGATAGCAGTAACTGGTACAAGACTTCACAGCTTTATTCCAGTTCCCGTGGCAGAAGGATTTCCATTGCCAACGCTGCAGTCACAGAGATGATTCTTCCTGCTATGAGGTGGAAGTTTTATGATGTTCCTGCAATTCTGTGCTAGCTTTGCAGGCCGGGATGGGATATAGGGGTGAGATGGTTTGAGGTGCTGGG
Source organism: Vidua chalybeata (assembly GCF_026979565.1). Classification (NCBI taxonomy): domain Eukaryota; kingdom Metazoa; phylum Chordata; class Aves; order Passeriformes; family Viduidae; genus Vidua; species Vidua chalybeata. The sequence goes on from NC_071539.1 coordinate 19,111,625, forward strand.
GATCAGAGTTTGGGTCTCCAGCCTTAAGTGGTATCAGCAAGGCATTTCTAGCAGATACTTAATTCACTTTGGTTAAATTGAACTTAAGACATCTGAAGATGTTGTTTATATATTTCGGGGGTGTTTGTGGGCATACATATGGGAACACACACTCTGCCTTCCAGTCAGCCAAATCCTCCTCCACTAATTTATTCACAGAGGAAAAGGTTATGTTTCCTCTAGATTTTGGAGGGTGTTTTGTTTAGTTTTTTCTCCCAAAAGAGTTCCTAGAAAGAAAGGCTAAGAGAGTGTTGCTGGAAAAGCACTGTTGGCTGAGAAGTTTGGTTACCCCTAAGTGCCATTTCCAGTTCCTAAGATGCAGAAGGAGCTGGGATGTAAAGGTCAGAAGTTGCCAGTGTAGTTCATGTTAACACAAAATGATGAATGTTGTGTTATAAACACAGTAGAAACTCCCTGTCTTGTTTGAGATCTGGAAATGTAGTAACTTCTCGTGCTTGGCAGAGCGGCCTGAAGAGTGGTTTGGCATTATTGATTTAAACCTCCCAGATAAAGAAGCTCAGTGTGAAACTTTGCAGCCCCTTACTATGGGTGAAATGTAGAAAATTCTGCCTTGGCTTCTCTTGATTATCTTAATTGCCTCAAGGTACAAAGGTTTTCCCAATGCCATCACTATCATTATGACTGATCAATAGAATACAGAATCTCTGTTAATAAACAAAACCTTGTCTGTAAGTGGAGATGCTGAAAAATTAACTCTTTGTTTTCTTTTCTTTCTCCTGTTTTTCCAGCGGAACCCCTGCCTTTAATGGACTTGTGCCGAAGATCAATTCGTTTTGCTCTTGGCAGAGACCGCCTGCATGACATAGAAATTCTACCTTTGCCTCTGTCTCTGAAAAATTATTTACAGTACCAATAAGACATCTAGAACCCTCTGGCCTCACATTGGACTTCATCAATGCAAATGGCAGAAAATTGTTTACAGCAAAATATAAATCTTTGTGATGGACACTGAAGTGTTATTTAATTTTTAATATATGTATTTTTTTCTGAACCAGTGAAAGCAGATCACTGCGGGGGACTACTAAAGAATGTGAAAACATTGATTTGATTGAGGTTCATGTGTTACCTGTTGCCTTTTGTGTTTACAGTCCTGAAGGCTATAATTCTCATCTCTCATACACTGATTGGTTTATCTTTGTTGCTTCTGGTAAATGCCAATAGAAAATCTGAACTGCAAGATTCAGTGTCCTGCAGGCAGAGCATTTTTCAATATTATGAGTTTCATTTTTCTCTCTCTCTCCTACACTTTACTCCAATAAATAAAAATAAATTAGCAAAGGAAAAGTCTTGATAGTAACTTTTGAAAAATATTTATACCTTGGTATGCAGAGTTGTTGAGAGTTCTGCATATTCAGTGCTCAACATAATTAGGCCTATAATATCTAAAAGCTCTAATATTTTAAAAAAGCAGATTATTGTCTAGAAGAAGAGAATGTGGTTTAAAAACATGAGAGGAAACAAACGGTTTATGTGTCAGATCAGTTTCTGGACTTGGTAACAGTAAGGTGCTGTTCATTGTTTTCAAGACCAAATCTAGTCCCTCCAAAGTTCTGCAGTTTATAACAATGTGTTCATTGTCCCAAGAATTTAGGATTTTCATATTTTAGGAAGCTTGTCACTTTTTAAAAAAAAAAAATTATAATTTTTATGTGGTATGAGCGCTAAGTACTTTGTTTTCTTTTTAATGTATGTGTGGTTATAATGTTTATTTATCTGTTTAGTGTCTGGAGTTCTCATTTAACTGTTTCCCATCTTGGGGTGACTGATTCTGGCTTTTTCCCCAGCTCCATCTGAAATGTATCAGTTTTTCAGGCTCATCCCCTTTTTTTAAGATGCTGCTTTCTGTTTGTGTTTCTTACATGTTTAAAGTTATCTGCCTGAATCAGTTATCTAGTTTTTAAACTGGAAGTTGTTGTTAGGGCAGAAAGTCAAATGTTTAGACTGAGCTGCCTTCAGCATATTTTAATGTGAATTTACTGATGAATGAGGAGAAAATTTCTAATAAAGTCTACTGTCCAAAGTAAAACTCCTATCTCCTTTGATGAAGTGTTAAAACTGCTCATAGCCCAGAGCTGAAGTTCAGTTCCTTGTGCAGCTTTGCAAATGTTTCTGTCTGGTTCTTCTGTGGTATTGCTGCTCTGGGTTCCTGTGTGAGACACATGGCAGGCAGTGGCCTGTCCCATTCTGGATTTATCCCATTCACCCTGAGTATGGCCATGCTCTTGCTTTCAGCACCATTCTGGTCAGATTCCTCTGAACAAAACCTCACTTCTGTGCCAAACTGTGCTTTGGGACTTGGTGCTTTTGAGGCAGTTTGGAGATTGACTGCTGTGCACTGATGATCCAGGCAAAACCACTGACCCACAGATGGCTGCCCTGCTCTCAGTCACCCCTGGGAACAGAATTACAGTTCCAGCTGGAAAAGAGAAATGTGAGATACAAAAACACAAGCAAGAGTGGAGGCAACAAGGACGAGGTAACACAGGGATGTCAAAAGTTAAATAACTAATATTTGATTGTCAGGGTTTATCTGTAAGCTTCAGCATGGAATTATTTTGGACTTGCTTTCACTTAAGGTGAGAGGTACATGCTGCATTCCTTCCCTTAATCTTACAAAGGGGAAGAAACTACAGCAGTGATCCACATTTCTTACTTTTCCTGCTTGCTTTATTTGATGTAAACCTTTTGTCTCAGTAGGTACATTGGAAGAAGGAGCTGTAAAAGTACAATATTCACATAAGAGCTATAAAAGTATAATATTCACACAAAAGGCAGAACAAAGGTGTGTCGAGTGATCTGTCATAAGCAAAGTAGCTGTTCAGGAATGGCAGTTCTGGTAGACCTTATTTTTCCACCACCAAAATCCATGTTAGGTAAGCATCCCCTAAAATTAGTGTTCTACTGTGTGTAACTACAGACTTCATGTTCCTTTGAATTACTGCAGGGACACAACTGTTCTTTCACTTGACCCAGACCAACAGCTTTTTAATGTTACAGTAAAGTGGGAATTGATATCATAAGACAAATTAATGGTGCCTCTGTATGTTAATTAACCTTTTACAGTTGTGTTGGAATTTTAGTTGATGCCCCTTCTGTGATGATTTCTCTAAACCAATCATCCTTATTTTAACTTTCAAATATTTTTCTAACATTTAGTGTTTTCCAAGGCATTATGGTTCTTACAGGAATAATTATTTATTATTTTACTGTTTCCTAATTACATGTTGTGATTCTGTGGATGGTAGATACACTCCTTCATATGGTACTAGGGCCATGGTTTGGGGGATCAAAGTGTGTTTGATACATTTTTCTTCGTCTGCAGAAGCCTTGTAATGAGACTGCAGCATGGAGAGTATTAATGACACTTCAGTGTTCTTCCTAACCATCCCTGTGCAAATGGATTCTCTTCCAAGAGGGTTTATAGGAAACATGGAGTACAGGTAAGGATGAATCAGGCATTGAGGCTAAACAAGTGGTCAGAGAAGCTCACGAAGAGTACCAGGAAGAGTCTCCTCTCTGCCAGTGAGCTCCAGCCTGGGTGCTGGGTCCCTCACACTGATTCTCTAGGCTCCCTTTACTGGAATGCAGACATTGTTCACTGTCTGCTTCAGGAAGGAATTGAGCAATGATTTATAAAGTAGCCACACATTGGCTTTTGCCCAAGTCAGAGGTCAGACACTAAGTTGTTACATTCCTCAACCAAAGCAGTTGAAACTTTTCAGAATCTCTATCCTGGCCACCTAAATGCAGGAAGATCCCTACCCAGAGGTCCACTCTGGGCCATATCTGACAGTGAGGGTAATCACTTACTACAAAGCTGCACTACTTTGAGATTTGGAGTGAGATCTTCCTTGCCTTCATATTTTCAATTTCCAGCCACTTCTGCCTTTCATCACATGAAAAAACAGACAATCCATGTGGTGGTTTTCAGCTTCCACTGTGTCTCTGTGCCTGAGCAAAAGGAATGCAGTTTCTCTAGACATGATGTGGAAGTGAATTTCAGAATCACAGAATATCCTGTGTTGGAAGGACCATAAGGATCATTGAGTCTGACTCTCAAGTGGATGGCCCATAAGGGGATCCAGCCCACAGCCTTTTATACCCTCTGACCAACTGAGCTAATCTCACACCCAGTGTTCCCAAGGGTGGTAAACTGAGGGGAGCAGAAGCTCTGTAATACAAAACTCAGGAGTTTATTGGTAGCATTTGAAGAAAAAGGGCACATGCCTGGAAGCTGCAACCAAATTGCAACCTCTGTGATGAGTGTATGCTAAGTAGTGGGTTGCAAAAGGAAATATTTTACCTACTCTGCATTTGGTTCTCTAATGTGGCCCCTTCCTAGGAATTGTTGATGGTTGAGAATCCTTTCTATTGTAACTGTGGTTAAGATTTGTGGGAACATGTATCATAGCTTCTCTACTTTACTTTCTCCCTATTGCCATTCTTCAGCCTTCTGAAACTCATGTGAGGTTGGGGAATTGATCCCCCTGGAGTTGCTGCTTTGGTGATCACGATTCACAGATGCTATAACCTGAGTGACACATTGAGCTTTTACACTTACTGAAACTGTAATTTTGTAACACCTACATTTAGAGTCAAATTTGAGAAGCTGCTGTACTTTGATGTAGCAGCTGTCCCATGTGTCCTGCTACTGGGCTGACAGAGTCTGTTCTACAAAGGCTTTATTTCTGCCTCACATTGAGCCACTGGGGGTGTGTTGAAATGCCTGCGTTCTCATCCAGAGACTGTGTAGTACAATCTGTAGGGAAATCAAAAGTTTTATTTTAAGCTTTATATGTAGTCTTTCTGGTGTCCATGTTTTTATATCAACAGATAACCTCATGCTCAGGTAGGACCTAACTTTGGAGCAGTTTCTCAGTGTTCACTTGAAGCTGGGAAAAGCTGTTACAGAGCAGATGTATACAAATCATTTAAGTGTTTTTGATAGTTATGAAAGAGCAGCAAGCCAGAAATGCTATAAAATTTCCTTCTCATCTCCATTACAGTTGGTATTGTTAAACTATAACCACATGTTCTCCTGTCAGTGGCAGGCTCTGTGCAGCGAGCTCTGTATCAGCTCCAGCAGAGCTCATTCAGGTGCAATTCCCACTGACATCAGCGGGAGATCTGCCTGAGTCAGCACTGCTGCCCTTGGTTCCCATGTAAAGATCCCCAAACATTTCCAACACATTGTATTGAGCCATAGTTTATTACATGTAAGCAGTGTCAAGCAGATGGTTTCTGCAGCAGTTTCTCTAATTTGGCAAAACATGCTGGCAAGTGTAGTTAGGTGAATGCTGTGAGAAAGTTGAACGAAAAAATGTGTCTCCTTGAGGCTGAGAGCAGCATTCAAAGGGGGAGCCAGACTTCTTGGTTCCTTGGTGATGGTTTTCCATTTATAAACCTTTAGAATCTCAGTGGTTTTTATTCTCTATGCTTAAAAGTATGTAGGATCTTTATCCACTCCTGTTTATCTCAAAAGAATGTCTGATGACCATAAGGTGGAAATCCCTTTGTTTGCTCAATTCAAAAAGACACCAAAAAACCTCCTTCCTCCTTGGGAAATGTGGAAATGTTCTCTGTAGACATAGAGCCATGGGAAATATACAACACACACCAGCCTGCATGCCCCACCGGGTCCTGTTTTTTTCTTTTTCTTGAGGTAGCAGCTGCTGATTCAGAGAAGACCTCAGTGTGTTTTGCATGCATTGTCTAAAATAGAAACATTTGGAAACATCTGCAGCAAAGCTGAACCCTTCTGAAGGTATGTTAAACCAAATTTAGGTATGCTGTGGCGGGGGCAGAGAACAAAGGATCAGAGCTTAGGAGAATAGTTTTTGCCTTTTTTTTCTTTTTAGACCCACTATAGAGTACAAGTAAATTCAGAGGGGAAAGGAGTAAAGAAAAGTTGTTTATGCTGCCATCACCATCAGATGTTTAGTGTTGATGTTTAAAGCTTAATCATCTTCCCCACTAAACCTTTGTTGCACAGCCTTAACATCCCAAGGCTCTACTGCTGATTGCTTCAGAAGCCTCTGAATGTCTCTGGGCTCTGCAGTTGTGTGTAATAGTACCCAATCCCACATCTTGTCCTGTTAGACCTTAATTCATTAACTTCTGGGCAAAAAGCACAGCTGCTCTCTCATCACTGGCACTGCTGCAGGAACATGTGGGGGTACCCAAACCAGCTCCCATCATCGGCAGAGAGAGCCCAGCCCTTGGCAGAGCAGAGCAGAGCAGTTCCTATGCCAGGCAGCACAGGCACATCTGCAGCAGTGATGGATGGCTGAGCTCACGTGGGTCTGCATTTCAGCTGGGAGGCAGCTTTGCAAATCCTGTTTAAAACAGCTGTCAGGATCAGGTACTTGCAGTTTCATTTGTGTAGCTGTGACAATTTGTAAGGTATGTATAGGCTCTGATCTATGCAGGTGACAGTAGATGTAAAAGCAGAGCTCATGTTTTTAATACCTTTAACATATTAGGGGTGCTTTCAGTGGAGACAGGTACGTTGGATTTTCATGTACTGTTTCTCTGCCTTTTGAAAGCTACACCACGAAAGGCAGATGTCTTCAGATTTCTAAGGAAAAGCAAACAAAACACATAAATGAGGTGATATTTTATTTCTGCCAGTCCTCATGTATGACAAATGCTACTGCCAGTTTAAAATACCAGTCACAGGCCAGCATCACAGAGGCATTTTGCTGAGATCAGGATCTTCTCGGTGGTGTCTTTGTTGGTTTCCTCCATATTTACCTGTTTTTTAAAGAAGAAAAAGGCTTCAAAGTTATTCAAATTGCAAGCTTAACTTAAAAATGCATTATTCTAATGAATAAAATGCTTATAGCACACTTAAGACTTTGTTACAGAGACACAAGAAACTGCTGCACACATACCTGGGAAACTAGTAAATGTTTTTAATGGGAAAATGGTTCAGCCTTTTCTCATTTTATTGAGAAAATCAGTTTGGCAAGTGCAGTGCTTCTTATGTAGCAAAATGTGAACAGCTGTAAGGCATGGGGCCAGAATTTCAGTATATGCATTTGGAAGTGACTTCTCAAGCGTAGTAAAGGTACCTGTGACATTATTTTGGGGACTGAAGTTTTACTTCATTTGGCGATAACTTTTAACTTTTGGGAATTAATAAGATTTGGACCCTTCTAAGCTATTCTATCAGGGCTTGTCTAGAGATGAACCAAACAAAATTTCCCCTCATAAATTAAGCTACCTGGGTAAACTTGGCCTGGCATCAAGTGCTCCTGGTATTAAAATGTTTCCCAAGTCCTACCATCTAATTGCATAAATAAACCCCCATTGGAAAAAGCCATCTAGAAAAGGAAAGGATATTTTGAGTATTAAATTGGTCTCCAGACATTCTGAGATGAATTCCAAGTTGTGCCAGAAACTTTCATGTTCTTGTTTATTTGCTGATTATCCCTCCACCCCCACCTCTACCATTTCCCGTGTACATCAAAGACAGCAATCCAATTTTTCCGATTTTTCACTGACCCAAGTTTTCATGATACAAATAAAACCACCCAGTTCATTTATGCATAATTTCTAATCTTCCTGCATCTTTTACTTCACTGGTATTTGAGACTCAGGCTGTGTTTCCCAAGATGAGCTTCATGAAAATCCACCTTGTAATTTCATTCTTCTCCTCACCATCCACTTCGGGGAAAGCATTCATAAGGTGAAGTGTCTTCACTGTTCATGACTCTAAGAGTCCACTCAAAGAATGTTGGGACATGTCACATTGGTAGCTTGCTGTTGAACTGATCTAATGAGTTAATAACTGTCCAGTTACTAAGGTCAGTGCCCCCAAATGGCCTCATTCTGTACACATACACAAAGACACAAGTGACCTTTTCGAATTTGCAGCTAAAACACCTTTTGTCTTTTGTGTTTGCCTTTTATATGCAATTTCTCTTGACTCTTCTACTGGGGCCTCACTCTGGGAAACAGTGGGTGCTTCAACCTTCTGTGAGCCCAGTTTATTTTGCCTTCTCAGAAGGATCAGCAGTATTTAAAGTAACAATTTGTTTTAGATCAAAGTTCTTTGAGCTGTCACGAGCATTGCACAAGATTGGAATAAATATTAATTTTAATAATAGAGCCGCTTAATGTTGAGGTTTAAAACTCCATGTTTCAGTTGCTCTCACATCATTAACCCTCCCCCAGTAAGGAATGTTATACACAACTTTACTATCAGTGATTACTCCCATATAAAAATAAGAGAAATGAATCTGTAGTTGTAATACAGAAACTTCCTTCTGTCTGAGATCCGTGACTTCCAGTTTCCTGCTGAATCTGAGCTGAAAAAAAGAATTTGGAGAGGCTGGTTCCTTGCATTGCTTGGTATTCCCATCCCCCACAGAAATGGGAACAAATGTTTTTAATTGTCAAATAACCAATGATAAATGGACAGCTGGGATAGGAACCTATCCCAGGATGTTGTGTCTTGTGCACTAAAAGGTGAAATAATTTTTTTTTTTTCCCAGAACTTTATCTCTCTAGAAAGATCTCCTCAGCATTTTTCTTCTGAACATCTTCATCCCACTGGACATGGGGAGATGCTTCTAATCCTTTTGAAATACCAGCCTCCTGGATCAGGCAACTTAGTGACTCTGGAAAAGGAAGGACACTTTATATCATGCCCTTTTTATTTATATTATCTTTAGTTAAGGTTTTAAAGTTTTGTTTGGTTTATGGTTTTGGAATTTATTTGTAGAAATATAAAAAATGTTCTTTTTTTCTTTTGTGAGTTTCCTTACTGAATCAAAAAGTTTTTATGGTCTTGCTATAATTACAGAAACTGGAGGGTCAAATGATGTCTTTTATGAGACCAGCTGAATGAAACTGAAGAGACACTTTCAGACACAGAAATGTTTCACTGAAATACAAACACCGGTTTTCAAAGCTACATTCAGATAAAGGACTGTTTAAACTTGAACAGTTTTTAAGCTGCACAGAAATTTGAGAGTTGATAAATATATTGGTTCTGTGCCCTGTTATAATTTTTTCCCATTCCTGAGCTACCAGCAGCTCCTGTGTGTTCTGCTGAACCCACCCACCTTTCCTCTCTCTAATGACTTACTGAATCTTCCCTGTCTGTGTTGCAGGTACAAACCTCTTTGATGATATAATTGATTAACTTGTGCAAGTTAAACTTGTATCACGAGTTTGAAGCTGTATTTTGCCTTAAGGATCAAAGCTTCAGCCTGCATATCCTGAAAGCTGGTCTGGCTTTTAGAGTACAGCATTAGTCACATTAAAGATACTATCTTTGTAAATTCAATCCTGTTTATATCCTGCAGTAATGGTGTGTATGTTCACACCATCCCTTCCTACAGAGAAGCTAACTAAAAAGAGCAGATGTCATATATTTAATCAAGACCTTTCCCTTTCATGGTTTTCCTATTCAAAGAAAACAAAGATGAATGAGTTCTGAGAATTTAAGTCCTCTGCTGTTTGCACAGAGCTCCTTTTTGAATGGTTTTGTAGGTGTACACCTACTCTGCTGTCATGCAGAAACATGCTAGGAGCTTACTATGAATTTCTGTAAAGGAGTTCAGGCACGGGGCAGGGCTTCCCCTGGCCATAGGAGATTTCTTGGGGTTTGCTGTGTGCTCTTGTGTGGTGAGTAATGGGAACAGGTTGAGGCAGGGCATTAAAAATCCTGGTGATGCTGACTGACGGGTGAGGCTGTGGAGGCATTAGCCAAGGCTGGGAATGCTGCTGAGCCTCTGCCTGCCCTTTCCCAGGTGTGTGCCACTGACTGTGGCCAGTGCCACGGCCCTGTACTTCATGGATTGCTCTGAAAGAGGGGAGCTCTGCCAGGCAGATGCACCTGGCCACGCTCCTGGAGATGCTGCTGCACCTGGCTGATGGCAAACATTGACTGGGCTTTATTGCCAACATAAAACTCATCAGTTTTCTTATAATCCCCAGCAATTTGGTCCCCAGGGCTTTGTCATTCAGTCTCTTCTTACATTGGTTTGGAGGAGCTTGATCCCAAGGAGTGGGAGGTGTGTCCCTGTGTCCCTTTTCCCCTTTTTTCTGTTCCAGTTGTGGGAAATAACTGGATTTTGGTTATTTTCCATTGCAGTTCGCTGCAGATCCCAAAAAAACCCATCAGAGGAAGGATCATCGCTCGTCCTTCCACCACCAGGTGAGAGTAGAGATGGTCATATTTCAGGAGCCTAGTTTTGGAATATTTTATGGAATTGGCCAAGTAGCTTTTACTTCTGGGGTTTCCACAGTCTTTCCATGGCAGATCCGTCCTGTACTTCAATTCAGTGCCACTCTGAGCTCTTAGTCCACAGGGAAGTGAACATTTTGGGAAGTTCTTACAGCTCTACTTAATGGTTTGTGGATTATGATGATTTTCTGGAAGTAGGCTATCCATCCTGACCTGTTTTCTTCCCACTCCCTGTCAGACTGTACCTGCAGAAAGGCTGAAGTGAGACCAGGATCTCCCTGAGGCTGAAGCTGGCAGAGTGGGAGATGTAAAAGACTGAAAAATTCTTTTTTGTCCCCTGAATCCCAAGACTCTGTATCTGTAAGATACTCCTTTCTTTGTGGCACCTTGGGGATACTTCCCAATGCATTGGGCAGAGGAACCTGTTGTGTGTCAGCATGGAAACCATCAGGACATACCAAGACCAGCCAGAGATGCAGGAAGAGATCTTCCTCTGGGCTGGAGTCAGATATTAGGTCAGTGTGGCTCCTTGGGAACATTTCCAAAGGACCATACCCTTCCTGTTTTCTGGAATCTCACCATGGACATTTAAAATTTTTATTTTAAAGAAGCCAGTCCAGGATTGGAAATGTCAGTCCAGGACTGGAAATTAGCTGTTCCATGGATTTATTTTTCACAATATGTTTTTAATTTGACACAGAAGCCCTCTCCTTCCCTCAAACCCCGTCTCCTTCAGCTTTGGGTCTTCTCAAAAACAATTCCCTGTCTACACCAATGAAAAATATTCCAAATTAAGGTACTCTGGGACTCTGCAACCTGGGCTCAGTTGGTCACTTGGAGCCCTTGGGAAGGAATTTGTCATCTCTTGTGAGCATTGACAAGCTCAACCTGAACATAATTGAAGAAATAAAAAACCCAAACCTACCCAACCTTCATGGGGAGCATGGGCAGGGCCTGGCACAGGAACGCGCACCGGGAGCTGTGGCACCGGCCGTGCCCAGCAGGGGCCAGGGCACCCATGGCTGCTCCATGCCTGGGATCTCAGGAGCAGGGCAAACTCCCACTGTCCATCCCTGGATTTGCCTCCTGCCAGCACTCAACACCCCGGGCATGCTTGGGTGCAAGTGCTCCAGTGCTGCTGCCTGGAGAGATTGGGGAAATGGGCATTAACCACTCCTGAGCTCTGGCTGGGGAAAGCATTTGGCACCTCTGGCATTTCAATAAAAACAGTTTCCATCATTTTGAAAATATGTTGAACCAACCCACAGGAGACAAATAAATCTTTCTCCATAAGTACAGGCCTAGGGATTACACAATTATTCCTATGCCTGGTCAAACAAACCAGCAGACAGTTTCTGGGGAGAGATTCCAGGCTCTTGTCTCCCTCCCTGGCTGTACAACATTTGCAGAGCACCAGGATTTGGATACTCAGGCCTTAATTTAAATCCCATAGATAGTAAGGAACAAGAAGTGTCCTAAAGGCATCTCCATTCATACTTCAGTTTTTCATATTTTAATTTTAAGTCTTCTGTCACTAATGAATTTTGCTCTTCTTTTGTTAAGAATATTCCACTCCCTTCTTCTTTAGGCATCACCATCCAGGAGATAAAATAAATGTGGCAAGAAGTTTGGAATGCTGCTTCCAAGTCATGTTACCTGGTAGGAAATTACTTCAGCTCTTTGTACCTCAGTGTGTTTTAAAAACAGCCTGGCCCTTCATGGCTGCAGACTCTCTGCTACTCCCAGGGGAGTAACATCAGCGGTGGTCTCATCCCAACTGTACACAAAAACATTGATTTGGGGTTGAATTTGAATGCAGATAGGTATGGGCCAATTTTGGAAAGCTTCAATCCCTGTTATTCAGTGATTCAGTCAGTGACTGACTGGTGGGACCTTCAGGATGGTCACCCCTTTCCTGGGCACTATCCCTGCTCTGTGGTCCGTTCCCACTCCTGGCTTGACCTCTTCTTTTAGTGGGAGGTAAACCACAAATGTTTGCCTTGCTGGTTTTTGGGACATCAGTGACTCCCCCAAGGCAGCTGGCAAAGCTCCTGTTTCCACACCCTCTGCCTCCCAAAGCCATGCTGGAGCCAAACAGAGCAAAGGAGATATCTTAGTTCCATGCTGGAAATTTCCACTTGTGCCCAAAAACCCAGAGAAACAGTGTCTGCCCCATCCTTGAAAGTGTCCAAGGCTGCACAGGGATTGGAGCAACATCGACTAGTGGATGGAATGGCAGGGGATGGAATAAAGGGATTCTTAAGGTCTCTTCACACCCAAAACCTTCTGGGATTCCATGATGATTATATGATGTCTCCCTGCATTTATTTTGCATCATTTCCTCTTAAATTTAATTTCTCAAATTTAGATGACTTGTTAAAGGAATAATTTAAAAATTATTCCAGGGATAAAAAGGAGAGCATCAAACATTAAAAAAAATAATTCCTACATCCATCGAATCATTATTAATTGGAAGCCTATTCCCTCATTTTTGTCCTTGTTTTGTTTTCCTGGAAAACCTTATGATCCTGCAGTTTCTCAGAGACATCTGATGGGATTACAGAAAGGTTTGCTCTGTCAGAGAGCCAGGGAGGTTTAGAACACATCTTCCTCTCCATTTTTATTCTTTAACCAGGTTTCCCCCAGAAGGGTGTTGTGGAAGAAATTCAGAATTACTAGAAGTGGATGAGGTGCACATTTTTTCTCCACTGTTTTTCACCTATATTCAAATTCTTGGAACTACCCTGAAATGAGCCCTAGGAAACTACTGTGAAAAAGATCACCCAGAGGAACATCTTAAAAGAGAAAACCACATTCAGCAGCAGCAAAAACAATCCCATTGCTATATTTACCTGGTCTCTAGGTGCTCTGCCAGAGCTCCCTACAGCCACTCCCATTCACAGACAAGCACTGTGGAAGACATTCACTTTGCCCATGAGAGTAAGGAGGCAGTTTTGGACACGTTCTTTGCTGTGGAATGGGTTGACAAAGTCCAGATGGTCTTTGTGGTCCCTTCCAAGCCAAACCACCCCATGATTCCATGACAGGATCAGCACGTATCCCAATTCCATTCCAGAAACCTCCTCCCACTAACTGAGAACTTCCCCCGTCTTCTTTTTGCACCACATCAGGGATGTGCTGCCAAGTGCCACAGGCATGGGATGCCTCAGCATTCCCTGGGGATGCCATTCAAAGATGAACTTGTGGCCTCAATACTCCAAAATACTCTGTTGGCCCCAGTTCCAGTTTGGACTATGTCAAATAGCAATGTGGGGTGTTCCCTCTCACTTCCCACCATTGGGACAGCTCACACGGAATGTGAGCGACTTACTGCATTTGAAATTCCTGGCTTAAAAAGCAGGTGTTGTAATATCCCCTCCTGGGAATATCCAGAACACCAGGAGGGTCCCTGGAAGCTATGGGTAGGGACAGAGTCAGACAAACAATTGTAAACTGGTTTTCAGGAGATGCATCCACAGCCTGTGGCTTCAATGACTCCAGAGCTGTTCCTTCCCCTTGGGACAGCCAGGCAAAACATCTGTATGGATTTCTGACAGAAAAAAACTCCAAACTACTTGGCTCTTGCCAAATCAAGGCCAGTATTCCCAACAGGCTCTAAGTAATAAACAACAGGAAAGACCATCTCACAGTGCATACCACAAACTGGGCACCACATTCCTCACTGGAACTGGACTGCTCCCAAATATCTGTGACAGCTAGGAGCATCCTCATTCCCCCACTCTTCCATTCAGGAGAAAAAGACAACACAGCCCTTAGACACTCAGTGTGTAATCCCAACAATCAAGGGAAGACCACCTTGCTCTGGGAAGAAATGTAATGCCCAGTTTTGGTCAAGACCAAAGAAACCCAAATAGCAGCACTGGTAACATTTCCAGGCATAGAGCTTCCCAGCTCCAAAAGTGTAGCTCATTGGGTTCTTCCCTGGTGCTGTTCTGTTTGGATGCTGACTGTGAGACTGAAGGCTTAGGGTGGTTCTCAGCGCTGAGAAGGAAAGTGATGATGGCAGAGCGTGTGCTGGTCAGTCGATGGGTGCAGTTGAAGGTGCAGGCAGCAGGAGCTTTCTCAGCTGGCACTTTTCTGAGCTCTGTTTTTCCAGATGTTTTCAGGTTTGTAGCCGGACTCTGAGAGAGTGAAAAGCTTTCTTAGGACAAAGGAGTTTGCTGCTGTTTGAGTGTGGTGTAAAGAAGGGTTTGCACTTGGAAGAGGAAGATCAGTGAAATCTTTTTGTCCTGACACCATTGATTTGACAGCAGGGATGTTTCCAGCTTGCTTCTGGGCTTGGGGTGGTTTCGAGCTGGGCTTGGCGTGTGTCCTTCTTTTGCGAGTCAACACCACCATCGTGTGGTTGTGTTCATCAACACTGACAGTGCCCAGGAAAAAGGCAAGCGCTTTCCTGGCACGACCCCATCCGTGTGAGAGCAGTTTGTGGAAGAGCTCTGCTGTGCATCCTGGCTCTTGGAGACTGACAGAATGTGATCCTGCATGTAGCAAGGAAGGAAGAATCGTTTCATTGTTGGCTGTGCAGTTAATAGGCTGCAAAAGAAAAGGCAATTGCAAAAGAAAAGGCTTCTCTTTTAGAAGCTTTTCTGTGCCATCAGCTGCTCAACATGTAACTCGTACCCACTGAACTGCATCCAGCTCCCTGGATATCTGTATTTTCCTTCAAGCTCTGCATACCATCTTACCCTCTCACTCTTGCAGATCCCAAAGCCCTTCAAAACATCCAGCAACTGCTCCCAAAGAAAAATTCTGAGAACAAAAAGCCAGCACCGGCCTTTATAGTCCCTTTGCAGTATGTACACTAGAAGAAACACTCTAGTGATGCAAACTTTCCTTCTCAACTGTATATATAGCATTCATCACATTGTCTCAAGGTGACAGTCCATGGCTAAAGTGAAGCATTCCCAGCTGTAGTTCAGACTGAGACATGTCCCAGGGCAGAAAGCATTTGCTGACCTTTCCTCTTCCTCTTTCCTGAGACCAAGGGGACCCTATGCCAGCCCACTGCCAGACAGTTTGCCCCTCACATTTCTGTCTAGAACTGACCCAGAAATGCCCAATTTTTATACAGTCACTGCCATCCTGGGAACAGATCCGGAATGGGAGGGGAGGGAGCAAGGTGGGGTGGAACAATCTCTGCAGCAAACCCCTGCCACCCAAAAGATGTCAGAATATGAAAGTCACTCCTTGGGGCCATCTTCGTTCTTGCACTACTTAAATGTCCGAAAGTGTAGTTAATCTCAGCCGGGAAACTGAGCGCCTCCAAACTCTTGCCATAAAGCCAGGCCCCACTCAATCACTTGATGGCAACACCCATGCTGCCATCATGCCCTGCCAGACACCTTTCTGCGCTGCCTACCCCAACTGTCCCACATGTGCCACTGCTGTTGTGCCCACATGTCCCCCAGAAAGCACTACAATCCCCCTTGCAGAGCAGTTCCAGCAGGCCGCTTGACTCAACAGTTGACAGGGACATTTCATGGCTGCCCACTCCTTGGCGCCCCGACCTCAGCCCCAAGACAACCTCATCCTGCTCCCAGGCCCATGGCACCACAACCCAACAGCCCCTCTTGCCCTTGACAATACGAATACTCTGCTGGCCTGCCAGCATTGGCATTCTCTTCTTTACACAAACCCAACCCTCTTGCCTGAGAGTACACAAGGCAAGGGAGCTTGTGCAGTGTGAAGGTGACTTCCCAAGGTAACTTGCCCTGGGTGGGAAAGGGCTTGCTGCAAGGTGGGGAAGACAAGGCTGAGTGAGGCTGAGCACAGGAGCCAGAGGTGTCTGGGGCAGGAGGTCCTATGGTGTAATGGTGAGCACTCTGGACTCTGAATCCAGTGATCTGAGTTCAAATCTCAGTGGGACCTGGCCCTTTTGGTTCCCCCGGGCTTTCCCTCAGCATGCTCTCCGCACACTCACAGCTCTCCTCGGCTGCTGCTGGTTCACTTGTGCAGTGTTCTCTGATGAATCACACAGCAGCTGAGCTGCAAGACCACCCACTCCAAAACGGCTCAGGCACAGGAGCCTGCTCTGGGACCATTGCTCCTATGGCAGATGCATCCAGAAATGGAGATTGGGCTAGACAGCTCTGGGCAGCTGTTCCCAGCCTGGATCGTTCCCACAGCAACACCAGCTTACTGCCTGAGGCCTTACTTCTATGCCCAGCCCTGTCTGCTGCTCCTTTCTTGCTCCTTTCATCTGTGGCTTCTTTTCCTCTTTTCCCTGCCAATTTCCTTCTATTGCCCTGCAATCCCTTCAAGGAGCTCTACCAACACTGGGAACTGCCCCATCATTGGGGTTCCATTTGTAGCCATGGGAGAGGCAAGGATCTTCCTTGCAGAGCAGGCGGTAGGTGAGGGAGGAGGAGAACAAACGACCACGACTCTCCAGCAATGCTGCACAAAGGCTTTAATGAGAAGGAGCAAAAGCAGCGGCACAGAACAGAGACCAAGGAACACGTGTGGGGGGCCAGGGAGGGAAAGAGAAGGGCCCATTTGCCAGGGCCAGCGGGGACGATGCGCCGGCCTCAGCAGATCTGACCGCAGCGGGGGAAAGGCAGACACAGGCCTGAGCCCCCCAGGCCAAGGGAGCCCCCAGAAGAGATGGGAACTCCCGAGGTGCTGAGGGAGCTGCCCACAGCAGCTGACAGAGAGGATCCCACGGCTGTGCTCTGAGGGAAAGAGGTGAGGATGGGGCCCGGCAAGGTCACCGCCACTGGCGAAGCCTCGATGTAGAACATGGAGTCAGCGCAGCGGGCGAGGCAGGGCTCACTGCAGCTGCTTGCAAGGGGGGTTGGGCCACAGGGGCCGCAGGGCCGTGGGGGACAGGGTCTGCAGCAGGACATCTCTCGGTGCAGGAGGCAAAGCTGCAACACAGAGCAGGGAGCACCAACCTGCCTCAGGATCGGTCTGTCTCTCTGTCCCTCAGCTCTCTCCAGGGACACATTTGCTCTTCAAACACACTCTGTGCCTACAGCTCCCACCACCCTGCTGGTGCCCTCCCAGTGGCACGGCACGGGAAGGCCGCCCCACCTCAGCAATAGCGCCCAGCACAGTGGCTTTAAGGCCCCTGTGCAAAGACTGGTCACAGCCCATCTCCAGAACAGACATGGCTGTGTTAGAGATGTCCCGGGATGCACTGGGACATTTTGTTACACCACGGCAGGTGCAAATTCTGCCGGGCACATCCCCCTGAGGCTGAGCCCCATGGATCCCCTTCTGCTGGAACAAAGTCCCCTCTTCCCAGCCGTCCCCAGCCATCAGCATGGAAAGGCTGACGGCCCTCCAACAGCTCTGTGTCAGGGCCAAGCTGAGGCAGCCCAAGGATCAAGCCGGGCAGCCTCCATGGCAGCAGTTCAGCCCACAGGGAGGGATGGAGCGGACTCAGGCTTACCTGGTTCCTGGAGGAAAGGGAGGCCAGAGACGAGGATGCAGAGCCGGGAGCAGCGCAGCCTTTTATGCCGGGTCCCAGAGCCCTGTGGGGCCACAAACATTCCTTGTCTGTGAAACATCCAAACTCTTGGGAGTGGCCACTTGCGAGGCCTCGCTCCTGATGAGGTCCCTGCCTCTTTCATCTCTCGCATTTTTCACCAGTTTCACACCAACCTACGTGGAAATTATTCCTGTGTTTCCAGGCTTACTAAGGGCACTTCATTTCAAGGTCCCAAGCCAGTGTATGAGGTGAGTTAAATTGCATTTGTCTAGTGTCTATAGGATTCTGTCACTTGATCTTCTTGATGGTTACTTTGGCTCCAGTTAGAGTTAAATTCCGCCATTAAGTGACACCGCAGGTCAGCTCTCAGGAGCTTTCAGTGCAGGCACTCAGGCTAATCCTGAGAGTCATTTCTCCCACAGGTCATCACAGGCGTAGAGAAGACTGTGGGTCAGTTGAGGCACAAAGTCAACACTGCACAACCCCATAGTGGGGAAGAGACCCAACTCTGCAGGGAGGTGGCAAAGCTCAGTGACAAGGAAAGTCCATGTTCAGCTGAATGGATGTCCCCTGCAGGCCTGAGTGACAGCCATGGGAAACTTGCTTGCCACGGCCTGGTTTTGTGATCAAAGAGATGCTGTGTCCTTCCCTGAAAGAGCCCCACAGCCACACTGACCTGTATTGCTCAGCGTGCTCATCCCAGAGGCCAGAGACCTGGCTGGTGGCTTGGGGGAAAAGGCTGAGGGCAGGGAGCCCAAAGCTGTTTTTTCCTGGATCTGGGATGGGGTTTCCCATTCCATGCATTTTACATTTCAAAGGGACACTGGATCAGTCTCTCAGAGCACACGGGTGTCATCCTGATGTGGAAGAGCTGGGAAAATCCCTGAGCTCCAGGCAAACCTGAGTCACCCAGTGTGGCCTTCCGTGGACTGGGTGCCGCAGACTCAGGCGCTCAAGGGATAGCAGAGCTCATATCCTCAATGTTCTGCTGCCGTGAAGGATATTTCCCCACCTTGTATCCCCAGTCGTGGACCACCTGGTGCTTGTCTGCCATCTCCTGCATTTGCTGTCTCCCCAGGCATGGTCTTTGGTGGCTGCCCAAGGGCTGTAGTGACTCAGAGTACCCCACATCAACCCCAGAAGGTCTGGGTGGAGCTCTGGAGGTCTTGTGCTCCTATCAGCTGCTCTGGGCAGATCAAACGGTCCCAGTTGCTCAGCAGGCTGTGGGCCTTGTCCTGCTGGCTTCTAAGCACTGACACAGCTTATCAAAGAGGTCACTATCCCTTGTACGGCTCTCCCAGGCCTGTCCCTTGTCCTCCTCCAGGGAGCCCTGGGATTTTCTTTCATGCTGCTTGTGATTGCTGCCTCTTGCCCTTTGACAGTGCACCTCTCGGGAGAGTTTGGCTCCATTCTCTCCAGAACCCCCAGGAGGTGGTGGAGGCAGCAGCTCCATGCCCCCCTCCACGCCTTGCCCATCTGCAGCAGGTTGTGCAAGCGCCGTGCCCTCGGCCTCCCCCATGGTGTCAGGTGCTGCAGCCCTTATGGTCTGCCTGGTCCTCTGGCAGTGCCTCTCTCCGTAAGAGATCCCCACGTACACCTCCCCTGTCCCTGGGGACACCAAATAGGAGCACCAACCCAGATGTGGTCTCTGCAGTGCCAAGGAAAGTGCACCCTCCATGGGGTGAACAGGTGCCAGGCTTATGGGGTGAGATCTGGACATGGACAGTAAGGAACTCTCAGGATTAGGGGTGAAAGCTCCCCAGAGGACTCAGAGTGAAAGCTCTGTTGGGGCAGACTTTCTCTCTGCTTTCCAGCCCTTCTGCCCCAAAGGGGTTCCTTGTCACTGGCCTGAGAGTGCAATGCAGAGCAGGTGGCATTCCCGGCACATACCCAGCCCTGTGCTCTCCAGGCTGCCACGGCATGTGCTGACCAGTGCAGGCAGCCTCAGTGTCATCTCCTGCTGGTCCTTCCCCTTGATGACCTGGGAGGCTCATCTGTAGGAGCCCTTTCCATCTCCTGGTGGCCTCCCAGGGGGTGCAGGGCATCCCTGGAAATGCTGCCCAGGAGAAAAGGACCTGTCTGACAGCGGCAGTGTTCAGAGGACAATGGGACAAGGCCCACAGCTTCTGGAGGCAGCTGGGAAGATTGTTCTTCTCTGGGCAGGAGCAGAGGACTTCCAGAGGTCTCTCCCAGCCTCCATTATCCTGGGTTGCCCTGCATCCCCTGGGCCCTCGAGCAGCCACCCAAAGGCAATGGCTTCTGGAAATCTGCAGCAGCAGCAGCAGCAGCACAGGATTGCATGGATGTACAAGGTGGTTTGAGACCAGTCCTAAAGGGTCTGGAAATGCCCCTGTCAAAGGCAAAACCTTTCATAGGAAAGAGGCTATGTGCTCTGGTATCCCTGGAATGCCTGAGTCCAGGGCACCTTGTGCACTCATTTCCACATCAGCATGATTCAGGTTTGCCTGAAGCTCATGGATTTTCCCAACTCTTCCACATCACAATGATTCCCACAAGCTCTGGGAGACTGATCCAATATCCCTTTGAACTGTGAAATGAATTCAATGGGCAAAGTGATGCCTGCCCCAGGAAAAGGAGCCATGAGCTTTGGGCTCCCTGCCCTCAGCCACTTCCCCAAAGCTGCCATCCAGATCCCGGCCTCAGGGCTGGAGACACTGAGCAAAGTGGGTCAGTTTGTCTTTGACAAAATGGGTCAATTTGTCTTTCAGGGAGAGATGTAGGCATGCCTTTGACCACCTTCCTACGTGTTGATTTCCTTGTTTCCTGGAGGATCCCAACCTCCCAAGCTGAGGCCAGAGCTCTGGTTGTCAAATGCCAAGGTCAGGGCAATCCCAAACCTGGACACAGGCCAGGCCTTGAGTGGATTGAGAGCAGCCCGGTGGAGGGGGACTTGCAGGTTCTGGTGGTTGAAATACTGAACACGGACCTGCACTGCCTGCTAGCAGCCCAGTGCAAAAATCCAGTCGTGTTCTGGGCTGCATCCAGGGCCGTGTGGGCAGCAGGTCGAGGGAGGGGATTGTCCTGCTCTACTCGGCTCTCATGACACCGTTCTTGGGGTACTGGCTCCAGCTCTAGAACACACAGCCTAAGAAACACACGGACCTGCTGCAGTGGGTCCAGAGGAGCCACAAAGAGCACCAGGCAGCTGGAGCCATTGCCCTGTGAGGACAGGCTGAGAGGGTTGCGGTTGTGTAGCAAAGAGAGGAGAAGGCTCCCAGGAGACATTCAGTTAAGAAAGGAAAGGATACCTGGTTGGGATGTGTAGTGACGGATCAAGTGCTACCCGTTGGAAACTGAAAGCATATATTTAGATTAGATATCATATTTAGATTAGATATCATATTTAGATTAGATATTGGGAAGGAACCTTTACCTCTGAGAGGGGTAGGACACTGCAACAGGTTGTCTAGAGAAGTGGTAGAATCTGTTTGAGGAGGCACGAGCTAGATGATTTCAAGGCCCATTCCATCCACAATTGATTGGAAGAGTCATCGCAGGATTTTGGGTTGTAAGCAGCAAGAGAACAAAATTAGAGATGACAGGTCAGGGACCTCATCAGGAGCGAGGCCTCGCAAGTGGCCACTCCCAGGAGTTTGGATGTTTCACAGACAAGGAATGTTTGTGGCCCCACAGGGCTCTGGGACCCGGCATAAAAGGCTGCGCTGCTCCCGGCTCTGCATCCTCGTCTCTGGCCTCCCTTTCCTCCAGGAACCAGGTAAGCCTGAGTCCGCTCCATCCCTCCCTGTGGGCTGAACTGCTGCCATGGAGGCTGCCCGGCTTGATCCTTGGGCTGCCTCAGCTTGGCCCTGACACAGAGCTGTTGGAGGGCCGTCAGCCTTTCCATGCTGGTGGCTGGGGACGGCTGGGAAGAGGGGACTTTGTTCCAGCAGAAGGGGATCCATGGGGCTCAGCCTCAAGGGTATGTGCCCGGCAGAATTTGCACCGGCCGTGGTGTAACAAAATGTCCCAGTGCATCCCGGGACATCTCTAACACAGCCATGTCTGTTCTGGAGATGGGCTGTGACCAGTCTTTGCACAGGGGCCTTAAAGCCACTGTGCTGGGCGCTATTGCTGAGGTGGGGCGGCCTTCCCGTGCCGTGCCACTGGGAGGGCACCAGCAGGGTGGTGGGAGCTGTAGGCACAGAGTGTGTTTGAAGAGCAAATGTGTCCCTGGAGAGAGCTGAGGGACAGAGAGACAGACCGATCCTGAGGCAGGTTGGTGCTCCCTGCTCTGTGTTGCAGCTTTGCCTCCTGCACCGAGAGATGTCCTGCTGCAGACCCTGTCCCCCACGGCCCTGCGGCCCCTGTGGCCCAACCCCCCTTGCAAGCAGCTGCAGTGAGCCCTGCCTCGCCCGCTGCGCCGACTCCATGTTCTACATCGAGGCTTCGCCGGTGGCGGTGACCTTGCCGGGCCCCATCCTCACCTCTTTCCCTCAGAGCACAGCCGTGGGATCCTCTCTGTCAGCTGCTGTGGGCAGCTCCCTCAGCACCTCGGGAGTTCCCATCTCTTCTGGGGGCTCCCTTGGCCTGGGGGGCTCAGGCCTGTGTCTGCCTTTCCCCCGCTGCGGTCAGATCTGCTGAGGCCGGCGCATCGTCCCCGCTGGCCCTGGCAAATGGGCCCTTCTCTTTCCCTCCCTGGCCCCCCACACGTGTTCCTTGGTCTCTGTTCTGTGCCGCTGCTTTTGCTCCTTCTCATTAAAGCCTTTGTGCAGCATTGCTGGAGAGTCGTGGTCGTTTGTTCTCCTCCTCCCTCACCTACCGCCTGCTCTGCAAGGAAGATCCTTGCCTCTCCCATGGCTACAAATGGAACTCCAATGATGGGGCAGTTCCCAGTGTTGGTAGAGCTCCTTGAAGGGATTGCAGAGCAATAGAAGGAAATTGGCAGGGAAAAGAGGAAAAGAAGCCACAGATGAAAGGAGCAAGAAAGGAGCAGCGGACAGGGCTGGGCATAGAAGTAAGGCCTCAGGCAGTAAGCTGGTGTTGCTGTGGGAACGATCCAGGCTGGGAACAGCTGCCCAGAGCTGTCTAGCCCAGTCTCCATTTCTGGATGCATCTGCCATAGGAGCAATGGTCCCAGAGCAGGCTCCTGTGCCTGAGCCGTTTTGGAGTGGGTGGTCTTGCAGCTCAGCTGCTGTGTGATTCATCAGAGAACACTGCACAAGTGAACCAGCAGCAGCCGAGGAGAGCTGTGAGTGTGCGGAGAGCATGCTGAGGGAAAGCCCGGGGGAACCAAAAGGGCCAGGTCCCACTGAGATTTGAACTCAGATCACTGGATTCAGAGTCCAGAGTGCTCACCATTACACCATAGGACCTCCTGCCCCAGACACCTCTGGCTCCTGTGCTCAGCCTCACTCAGCCTTGTCTTCCCCACCTTGCAGCAAGCCCTTTCCCACCCAGGGCAAGTTACCTTGGGAAGTCACCTTCACACTGCACAAGCTCCCTTGCCTTCTCTTCTCCAGCCCAAGACACTCCAGCCCCTTAAGGACTAATCGGACGGAAACATTGCTCCGTCTCTACAGAAGGTGAGGAAAGACCCAATGGGGAACCCAGGAAAGGGGCTGGAGCGGCAAGGAGAAAGGGCAGGGGCCACACCAAGGGCTCAACAACGACTGACCTCCAGCTCCTCTGAGGAACGGGTTCGCTCACTGCCTGGCGTGCCGGAGCAAGGAGGGCAGAGCCCTCGCTGGGAACTCTTCCCTCTCCCAAGGACCTTGACTGCACGGCAATCCCAGGGGCACACAAGCCCAAATGCCTCCTCCAAGCAGGGCTGGAGACAAAGCAAGGACAAGGCAACCCAGTGCCTGAGCCCCACTGCAACCCCAGCCTGATGTCCAGGTGTTCTCTGCCCACCTGGCCGCAGTGGCTCCCCACTCTCTGGGAGTCTCTGCAGGATCCAGGCCAGCTCCTGCACTTGGCTTTTGCCAAGGCCAACCTGGCTCAAAGCCAGGGTCTGCCTGCTGGGCTGGCAGGTGCCTGGAGTCCTGGGCAGGAGCCCGGCTGAGGGGAGCAGGAGCAGCGGCTCGACTGCTCTGCGGGAGAAGACGATGCAGAGAGAAGGACCCGTGCCCTTCGCGACCAGGAGAGCTCAGGTGGTGTTATACGAGTCTGATCACTTTCACTAAAAGCAGGTAGCAGGTAGCGAGGGAAGAGGAAGGCTACGGCCAGTGTTGCCCAAAGAGCTAGAGCCAAGCAGGGTAAAAGCTGTTGGGCGAGGCAGCCTGGGTGAAAAAGGGCCATAGCAGAGGATGGTTTCGATCCATCGACCTCTGGGTTATGGGCCCAGCACGCTCCCGCTGCGCCACTCTGCTCCTCCTCAGCCCTGCCTGCCACTGCCCTCACCGCAGACTGATGCTGCCGGACACTGACGGCCCTCGCTCCTTCCCTTCCTCTCTCCTTGGCCTCCCCCACCCCACACAGTACACCCCCTGACAAACTCAGCTCCCTTCAGCCTGTGCGCCACAGCGCCAGGGCCCGCCCTTGCCCTTCTCCCACGCCTCCCCCCCACAGCCCTGCACAGACCCCCGCCCTTTGACGCCCACGCTGACGCTGCACCTGCTCAACGCACCCCCGCAGGCACCCTGCGGCCTTGGGCCCTGCTAGCCATGAGGCCCTCTGAAATACAGACGCATCCCGACACCTGCCGCCCTGACCACACATCCTGCTCTGCTCCCCGCGCCCTGACGCACTGCACCTGCCGGACAGTTCGGATCTTCGCTGGCCAAGGAGGGACACGGGTTGCCTTGGCCTGCAGTTGCCAACAATTGGAAACAATTCTCCTCTCGGACCTCTGCAAATTCAGCTGCCTCAGCTCATACTCTGAAGCAAAAGCTCTCAGTTCGGGGCACTTGGTGCCAACCGGCTTGGCAAGCTGAGGGTCCTTGCCCTGAACACTTGGTGTCTGCGTTTCCCCTTTCCTTCATCATTGGTGCTGACAAAGGCCTTGGAGCTTCTTTTCTCTTGCAGTGCTTCCCCCACAACAAGTGGCTTGGCTGCAGGGCACAGACCTTGCCCCAGCAATGGGCTTTTGTCCCCTCCTCCCTCACAAGTGTAGTCCTGGGGGGCATTTCCCTGGTTTAGGGAGACACAAGACACTTTCCTTCAAAGCTGTTCAAACCCCATTAGCTCCTTTGCCTGTTCCGGTATCCCTGAAGCCTCCCTCCTCCCTGGTCCCTGACTGACCCTCGTGGTTCACACCTGCCACCCCGTGTGCGGGGGCAGCTCTGAACGTCTCACTGTGCCCGCAGCCCAAAAGGGGCGTGAGCCCCATAGCTGGCAGGATTCGAACCTGCGCGGGGAAACCCCAATGGATTTCTAGTCCATCGCCTTCACCACTCGGCCACAACTACCTGCTCTGGCCCTCCTGGCCCTGCTCATCACATACCCTGTGCCAACACACCCACACCCCGACGCTTCGGGCCAAGGCTCCTGCTACAAACCGCTCTTCCACATGGCTTCAAAAATCACTCGCAAGGCCAGCAGCAAAAGCCACATTTCATATTACGGGAAAGCACTGCAAAGCCCCTTCTCCGCAAGATTCGCTCCACCACTTACAGGACATTTAACGCACCACAAGATTAAACAGCCAATGACAAACACAAAGCAAAACCCAAGCAATCACAACAGAAATTAAATTAAAGGACTATCCGGCGGACGTTGTCTGTGCGCTTGCCTGTGTTTGCATGTGTAGGACTCTGTGTCTCGGTGTGGCAAAAGACAGTGGGGGCAAGCATATGAAGGAACGCGCCCTCAACCCTTGACAGCATGCAAACTTAACCTTTAACTCAACTCGTACCTAAAACCTAATTAATACCTCACCCTTAAAATTTGACAGAGCAAAAACACTTAATAGCATTGAACCTAACTTACTACTTCAAAGTTATGCTTAGCAACTTAGCAAAAGAACAACACTTAGCAGCATTCCGCATAAGTCTATAACTGTAACTGAACCTTCCTTAGATCTCCAAGGTACTCAGACATCTAAGAAATCAGGATTTCCCCCAGATTTGCTATAGCAAATATATGCACACGTGCATGCCCACAGACATGCAGAGTCAGTACAAGCAACGTACCTGTGAAAAATTCTCCTCAGTGGCCAGTGAAACACGCACTTTGGGTGCCTTTGCATCTCCCAGCGGGCAAAGGGTCAGGCCTCAAGGAGTGAGGGTATCAGCCCGGGACTCGTCGTCGTTGGGCAACCCTCCAGGTAAAGCAACTCTGAGAGTTCACTGGCTGTGACAGCCGTCCCCCTCAGAGGGACATTGCTGGTCACAGCCTGCTGCGGTCCAGGAGAGCTCAAATGGTCTCCTTTTGGACCACTCTTTACAGGGTTGTAAAAGAGCAGGCTTTAGTCGTAACAAGGTTTCATCCTGGCCGCAGTTTGTACTGGCACTTTCTTTGAAAGTGTGACAATGGGAATGTTGTGGCCTTCAGGAAACAACAATATTTTCCAAGACCGGTCACTTTTGAGGGGCATTTTTCATAGGTATATTTACACACCTAAATACAGAGTGTGTGTGTGTGTGTGTGTGTGTGTGTGTGTGTGTGTGTGTGCATGAGAGAGAGAGGATAGATAATGCTATGGATGTTGTCACTGGGAATTTGAAATTAAGTCCTTGCTGTGACTGTGGATCGAGTGCTGCCAAACCCTTTTGCACCCTTTTAATTTTGTCTCCTTATCCTTTGCTTATCATACACTTTGCCTATAAAACATTAACCATTGATTTCAATTCAATATTCTATTTGTGCTTCATACATTTAGTGAGTAACTGTGCCATCAGAGTGAACTTTGCCATCAAACTCTGTTGAAGCCACACTGCCTTTGTCCAGGCATGCAAAGAAGTGCTTTTCTCCTTTCCAGCCCACAATCCTCTACTCACACCATTGACACATCCCAACATGACCAAGAGAAGAGAGAAGATTCATTTTGCTAGGCTTTTGTGAAGAAGATTGGATAGTTCAGAAATGTAACTCAAAATATTGGTATGAACTCTCACAAGGAACAAATTGGCACGGAGCCCTGCAGGGCTGTGATCTCCAGGTTACAGACTCAAGCTCAGTGACTGAGGCTTTGGTGCTCTGGTGTAATTTCTGGCAGTTCTTGGAGCAGATGCTGGAAAGCTCAGGACTCACCCTGGCTGAGTGGTGATACGTGAGGGAGGAGGAGAACAAACGACCACGACTCTCCAGCAATGCTGCACAAAGGCTTTAATGAGAAGGAGCAAAAGCAGCGGCACAGAACAGAGACCAAGGAACACGTGTGGGGGGCCAGGGAGGGAAAGAGAAGGGCCCATTTGCCAGGGCCAGCGGGGACGATGCGCCGGCCTCAGCAGATCTGACCGCAGCGGGGGAAAGGCAGACACAGGCCTGAGCCCCCCAGGCCAAGGGAGCCCCCAGAAGAGATGGGAACTCCCGAGGTGCTGAGGGAGCTGCCCACAGCAGCTGACAGAGAGGATCCCACGGCTGTGCTCTGAGGGAAAGAGGTGAGGATGGGGCCCGGCAAGGTCACCACCACCGGCGAAGGCTCGATGTACACCGTGGAGTCAGCGCAGCGGGCGAGGCAGGGCTCACTGCAGCTGCTTGCAAGGGGGGTTGGGCCACAGGGGCCGCAGGGCCGTGGGGGACAGGGTCTGCAGCAGGACATCTCTCGGTGCAGGAGGCAAAGCTGCAACACAGAGCAGGGAGCACCAACCTGCCTCAGGATCGGTCTGTCTCTCTGTCCCTCAGCTCTCTCCAGGGACACATTTGCTCTTCAAACACACTCTGTGCCTACAGCTCCCACCACCCTGCTGGTGCCCTCCCAGTGGCACGGCACGGGAAGGCCGCCCCACCTCAGCAATAGCGCCCAGCACAGTGGCTTTAAGGCCCCTGTGCAAAGACTGGTCACAGCCCATCTCCAGAACAGACATGGCTGTGTTAGAGATGTCCCGGGATGCACTGGGACATTTTGTTACACCACGGCCGGTGCAAATTCTGCCGGGCACATCCCCCTGAGGCTGAGCCCCATGGATCCCCTTCTGCTGGAACAAAGTCCCCTCTTCCCAGCCGTCCCCAGCCACCAGCATGGAAAGGCTGACGGCCCTCCAACAGCTCTGTGTCAGGGCCAAGCTGAGGCAGCCCAAGGATCAAGCCGGGCAGCCTCCATGGCAGCAGTTCAGCCCACAGGGAGGGATGGAGCAGACTCAGGCTTACCTGGTTCCTGGAGGAAAGGGAGGCCAGAGACGAGGATGCAGAGCCGGGAGCAGCGCAGCCTTTTATGCCGGGTCCCAGAGCCCTGTGGGGCCACAAACATTCCTTGTCTGTGAAACATCCAAACTCCTGGGAGTGGCCACTTGCGAGGCCTCGCTCCTGATGAGGTCCCTGCCTCTTTCATCTCTCGCATTTTTCACCAGTTTCACACCAACCTACGTGGAAATTATTCCTGTGTTTCCAAGCTTACTAAGGGCACTTCATTTCAAGGTCCCAAGCCAGTGTATGAGGTGAGTTAAATTGCATTTGTCTAGTGTCTATAGGATTCTGTCACTTGATCTTCTTGATGGTTACTTTGGCTCCAGTTAGAGTTAAATTCCGCCATTAAGTGACACCGCAGGTCAGCTCTTAGGAGCTTTCAGTGCAGGCACTCAGGCTAATCCTGAGAGTCATTTCTCCCACAGGTCATCACAGGCGTAGAGAAGACTGTGGGTCAGTTGAGGCACAAAGTCAACACTGCACAACCCCATAGTGGGGAAGAGACCCAACTCTGCAGGGAGGTGGCAAAGCTCAGTGACAAGGAAAGTCCATGTTCAGCTGAATGGATGTCCCCTGCAGGCCTGAGTGACAGCCATGGGAAACTTGCTTACCACGGCCTGGTTTTGTGATCAAAGAGATGCTGTGTCCTTCCCTGAAAGAGCCCCACAGCCACACTGACCTGTATTGCTCAGCGTGCTCATCCCAGAGGCCAGAGACCTGGCTGGTGGCTTGGGGGAAAAGGCTGAGGGCAGGGAGCCCAAAGCTGTTTTTTCCTGGATCTGGGATGGGGTTTCCCATTCCATGCATTTTACATTTCAAAGGGACACTGGATCAGTCTCTCAGAGCACACGGGTGTCATCCTGATGTGGAAGAGCTGGGAAAATCCCTGAGCTCCAGGCAAACCTGAGTCACCCAGTGTGGCCTTCCGTGGACTGGGTGCCGCAGACTCAGGCGCTCAAGGGATAGCAGAGCTCATATCCTCAATGTTCTGCTGCCGTGAAGGATATTTCCCCACCTTGTATCCCCAGTCGTGGACCACCTGGTGCTTGTCTGCCATCTCCTGCATTTGCTGTCTCCCCAGGCATGGTCTTTGGTGGCTGCCCAAGGGCTGTAGTGACTCAGAGTACCCCACATCAACCCCAGAAGGTCTGGGTGGAGCTCTGGAGGTCTTGTGCTCCTATCAGCTGCTCTGGGCAGATCAAACGGTCCCAGTTGCTCAGCAGGCTGTGGGCCTTGTCCTGCTGGCTTCTAAGCACTGACACAGCTTATCAAAGAGGTCACTATCCCTTGTACGGCTCTCCCAGGCCTGTCCCTTGTCCTCCTCCAGGGAGCCCTGGGATTTTCTTTCATGCTGCTTGTGATTGCTGCCTCTTGCCCTTTGACAGTGCACCTCTCGGGAGAGTTTGGCTCCATTCTCTCCAGAACCCCCAGGAGGTGGTGGAGGCAGCAGCTCCATGCCCCCCTCCACGCCTTGCCCATCTGCAGCAGGTTGTGCAAGCGCCGTGCCCTCGGCCTCCCCCATGGTGTCAGGTGCTGCAGCCCTTATGGTCTGCCTGGTCCTCTGGCAGTGCCTCTCTCCGTAAGAGATCCCCACGTACACCTCCCCTGTCCCTGGGGACACCAAATGGGAGCACCAACCCAGATGTGGTCTCTGCAGTGCCAAGGAAAGTGCACCCTCCATGGGGTGAACAGGTGCCAGGCTTATGGGGTGAGATCTGGACATGGACAGTAAGGAACTCTCAGGATTAGGGGTGAAAGCTCCCCAGAGGACTCAGAGTGAAAGCTCTGTTGGGGCAGACTTTCTCTCTGCTTTCCAGCCCTTCTGCCCCAAAGGGGTTCCTTGTCACTGGCCTGAGAGTGCAATGCAGAGCAGGTGGCATTCCCGGCACATACCCAGCCCTGTGCTCTCCAGGCTGCCACGGCATGTGCTGACCAGTGCAGGCAGCCTCAGTGTCATCTCCTGCTGGTCCTTCCCCTTGATGACCTGGGAGGCTCATCTGTAGGAGCCCTTTCCATCTCCTGGTGGCCTCCCAGGGGGTGCAGGGCATCCCTGGAAATGCTGCCCAGGAGAAAAGGACCTGTCTGACAGCGGCAGTGTTCAGAGGACAATGGGACAAGGCCCACAGCTTCTGGAGGCAGCTGGGAAGTTTGTAATTCTCTGGGCAGGAGCAGAGGACTTCCAGAGGTCTCTCCCAGCCTCCATTATCCTGGGTTGCCCTACATCCCCTGGGCCCTCGAGCAGCCACCCAAAGGCAATGGCTTCTGGAAATCTGCAGCAGCAGCAGCAGCAGCACAGAATTGCATGGATGTACAAGGTGGTTTGAGACCAGTCCTAAAGGGTCTGGAAATGCCCCTGTCAAAGGCAAAACCTTTCATAGGAAAGAGGCTATGTGCTCTGGTATCCCTGGAATGCCTGAGTCCAGGGCACCTTGTGCACTCATTTCCACATCAGCATGATTCAGGTTTGCCTGAAGCTCATGGATTTTCCCAACTCTTCCACATCACAATGATTCCCACAAGCTCTGGGAGACTGATCCAATATCCCTTTGAACTGTGAAATGAATTCAATGGGCAAAGTGATGCCTGCCCCAGGAAAAGGAGCCATGAGCTTTGGGCTCCCTGCCCTCAGCCACTTCCCCAAAGCTGCCATCCAGATCCCGGCCTCAGGGCTGGAGACACTGAGCAAAGTGGGTCAGTTTGTCTTTGACAAAATGGGTCAATTTGTCTTTCAGGGAGAGATGTAGGCATGCCTTTGACCACCTTCCTACGTGTTGATTTCCTTGTTTCCTGGAGGATCCCAACCTCCCAAGCTGAGGCCAGAGCTCTGGTTGTCAAATGCCAAGGTCAGGGCAATCCCAAACCTGGACACAGGCCAGGCCTTGAGTGGATTGAGAGCAGCCCGGTGGAGGGGGACTTGCAGGTTCTGGTGGTTGAAATACTGAACACGGACCTGCACTGCCTGCTAGCAGCCCAGTGCAAAAATCCAGTCGTGTTCTGGGCTGCATCCAGGGCCGTGTGGGCAGCAGGTCGAGGGAGGGGATTGTCCTGCTCTACTCGGCTCTCATGACACCGTTCTTGGGGTACTGGCTCCAGCTCTAGAACACACAGCCTAAGAAACACACGGACCTGCTGCAGTGGGTCCAGAGGAGCCACAAAGAGCACCAGGCAGCTGGAGCCATTGCCCTGTGAGGACAGGCTGAGAGGGTTGGGGTTGTGTAGCAAAGAGAGAAGGCTCCCAGGAGACATTCAGTTAAGAAAGGGAAGGATACCTGGTTGGGATGTGTAGTGACGGATCAAGTGCTACCAGTTCAAAACTGAAAGGAGGCATAATTGGATTAGGTACTGGGAAGGGACCTTTTCCTCCAAGAGGGGCGATACACAGGAACAGGTGGTCCAGAGAAGTAGTAGAAGCCATTTTAGGTGGCTTGAGATAGATGATTTTAAGGTCCAGCCACAAGTGATTTGAAGAGGTATCACAGGATTTTGGGTTGCAAGAAGCAAGAGGACAAAATTAGAGATGACAGGGCAGGGACCTCATCAGGAGCGAGGCCTCGCAAGTGGCCACTCCCAGGAGTTTGGATGTTTCACAGACAAGGAATGTTTGTGGCCCCACAGGGCTCTGGGACCCGGCATAAAAGGCTGCGCTGCTCCCGGCTCTGCATCCTCGTCTCTGGCCTCCCTTTCCTCCAGGAACCAGGTAAGCCTGAGTCCGCTCCATCCCTCCCTGTGGGCTGAACTGCTGCCATGGAGGCTGCCCGGCTTGATCCTTGGGCTGCCTCAGCTTGGCCCTGACACAGAGCTGTTGGAGGGCCGTCAGCCTTTCCATGCTGGTGGCTGGGGACGGCTGGGAAGAGGGGACTTTGTTCCAGCAGAAGGGGATCCATGGGGCTCAGCCTCAGGGGGATGTGCCCGGCAGAATTTGCACCGGCCGTGGTGTAACAAAATGTCCCAGTGCATCCCGGGACATCTCTAACACAGCCATGTCTGTTCTGGAGATGGGCTGTGACCAGTCTTTGCACAGGGGCCTTAAAGCCACTGTGCTGGGCGCTATTGCTGAGGTGGGGCGGCCTTCCCGTGCCGTGCCACTGGGAGGGCACCAGCAGGGTGGTGGGAGCTGTAGGCACAGAGTGTGTTTGAAGAGCAAATGTGTCCCTGGAGAGAGCTGAGGGACAGAGAGACAGACCGATCCTGAGGCAGGTTGGTGCTCCCTGCTCTGTGTTGCAGCTTTGCCTCCTGCACCGAGAGATGTCCTGCTGCAGACCCTGTCCCCCACGGCCCTGCGGCCCCTGTGGCCCAACCCCCCTTGCAAGCAGCTGCAGTGAGCCCTGCCTCGCCCGCTGCGCTGACTCCACGGTGTACATCGAGCCTTCGCCGGTGGTGGTGACCTTGCCGGGCCCCATCCTCACCTCTTTCCCTCAGAGCACAGCCGTGGGATCCTCTCTGTCAGCTGCTGTGGGCAGCTCCCTCAGCACCTCGGGAGTTCCCATCTCTTCTGGGGGCTCCCTTGGCCTGGGGGGCTCAGGCCTGTGTCTGCCTTTCCCCCGCTGCGGTCAGATCTGCTGAGGCCGGCGCATCGTCCCCGCTGGCCCTGGCAAATGAGCCCTTCTCTTTCCCTCCCTGGCCCCCCACACGTGTTCCTTGGTCTCTGTTCTGTGCCGCTGCTTTTGCTCCTTCTCATTAAAGCCTTTGTGCAGCATTGCTGGAGAGTCGTGGTCTTTTGTTCTCCTCCTCCCTCACGTATCACCACTCAGCCAGGGTGAGTCCTGAGCTTTCCTGCATCTGCTCCAAGAACTGCCAGAAATTACACCAGAGCACCAAATCCTCAGTCACTGAGCTTGAGTCTGTAACCTGGAGATCACAGCCCTGCAGGGCTCCGTGCCAATTTGTTCCTTGTGAGAGTTCATACCAATATTTTGAGTTACATTTCTGAACTATCCAATCTTCTTCACAAAAGCCTAGCAAAATGAATCTTCTCTCTTCTCTTGGTCATGTTGGGATGTGTCAATGGTGTGAGTAGAGGATTGTGGGCTGGAAAGGAGAAAAGCACTTCTTTGCATGCCTGGACAAAGGCAGTGTGGCTTCAACAGAGTTTGATGGCAAAGTTCACTCTGATGGCACAGTTACTCACTAAATGTATGAAGCACAAATAGAATATTGAATTGAAATCAATGGTTAATGTTTTATAGGCAAAGTGTATGATAAGCAAAGGATAAGGAGACAAAATTAAAAGGGTGCAAAAGGGTTTGGCAGCACTCGATCCACAGTCACAGCAAGGACTTAATTTCAAATTCCCAGTGACAACATCCATAGCATTATCTATCCTCTCTCTCTCATGCACACACACACACACACACACACACACACACACACACACACACACTCTGTATTTAGGTGTGTAAATATACCTATGAAAAATGCCCCTCAAAAGTGACCGGTCTTGGAAAATATTGTTGTTTCCTGAAGGCCACAACATTCCCATTGTCACACTTTCAAAGAAAGTGCCAGTACAAACTGCGGCCAGGATGAAACCTTGTTACGACTAAAGCCTGCTCTTTTACAACCCTGTAAAGAGTGGTCCAAAAGGAGACCATTTGAGCTCTCCTGGACCGCAGCAGGCTGTGACCAGCAATGTCCCTCTGAGGGGGACGGCTGTCACAGCCAGTGAACTCTCAGAGTTGCTTTACCTGGAGGGTTGCCCAACGACGACGAGTCCCGGGCTGATACCCTCACTCCTTGAGGCCTGACCCTTTGCCCGCTGGGAGATGCAAAGGCACCCAAAGTGCGTGTTTCACTGGCCACTGAGGGGAATTTTTCACAGGTACGTTGCTTGTACTGACTCTGCATGTCTGTGGGCATGCACGTGTGCATATATTTGCTATAGCAAATCTGGGGGAAATCCTGATTTCTTAGATGTCTGAGTACCTTGGAGATCTAAGGAAGGTTCAGTTACAGTTATAGACTTATGCGGAATGCTGCTAAGTGTTGTTCTTTTGCTAAGTTGCTAAGCATAACTTTGAAGTAGTAAGTTAGGTTCAATGCTATTAAGTGTTTTTGCTCTGTCAAATTTTAAGGGTGAGGTATTAATTAGGTTTTAGGTACGAGTTGAGTTAAAGGTTAAGTTTGCATGCTGTCAAGGGTTGAGGGCGCGTTCCTTCATATGCTTGCCCCCACTGTCTTTTGCCACACCGAGACACAGAGTCCTACATATGCAAACACAAGCAAGCGCACAGACAACGTCCGCCGGATAGTCCTTTAATTTAATTTCTGTTGTGATTGCTTGGGTTTTGCTTTGTGTTTGTCATT
Organism: Vidua chalybeata; assembly: GCF_026979565.1. Taxonomy (NCBI): domain Eukaryota; kingdom Metazoa; phylum Chordata; class Aves; order Passeriformes; family Viduidae; genus Vidua; species Vidua chalybeata. The sequence goes on from NC_071539.1 coordinate 19,145,884, forward strand.
GGCTGTTTAATCTTGTGGTGCGTTAAATGTCCTGTAAGTGGTGGAGCGAATCTTGCGGAGAAGGGGCTTTGCAGTGCTTTCCCGTAATATGAAATGTGGCTTTTGCTGCTGGCCTTGCGAGTGATTTTTGAAGCCATGTGGAAGAGCGGTTTGTAGCAGGAGCCTTGGCCCGAAGCGTCGGGGTGTGGGTGTGTTGGCACAGGGTATGTGATGAGCAGGGCCAGGAGGGCCAGAGCAGGTAGTTGTGGCCGAGTGGTGAAGGCGATGGACTAGAAATCCATTGGGGTTTCCCCGCGCAGGTTCGAATCCTGCCAACTACGGGGCTCACGCCCCTTTTGGGCTGCGGGCACAGTGAGACGTTCAGAGCTGCCCCCGCACACGGGGCGGCAGGTGTGAACCACGAGGGTCAGTCAGGGACCAGGGAGGAGGGAGGCTTCAGGGATACCGGAACAGGCAAAGGAGCTAATGGGGTTTGAACAGCTTTGAAGGAAAGTGTCTTGTGTCTCCCTAAACCAGGGAAATGCCCCCCAGGACTACACTTGTGAGGGAGGAGGGGACAAAAGCCCATTGCTGGGGCAAGGTCTGTGCCCTGCAGCCAAGCCACTTGTTGTGGGGGAAGCACTGCAAGAGAAAAGAAGCTCCGAGGCCTTGTCAGCACCAATGATGAAGGAAAGGGGAAACGCAGACACCAAGTGTTCAGGGCAAGGACCCTCAGCTTGCCAAGCCGGTTGGCACCAAGTGCCCCGAACTGAGAGCTTTTGCTTCAGAGTATGAGCTGAGGCAGCTGAATTTGCAGAGGTCCGAGAGGAGAATTGTTTCCAATTGTTGGCAACTGCAGGCCAAGGCAACCCGTGTCCCTCCTTGGCCAGCGAAGATCCGAACTGTCCGGCAGGTGCAGTGCGTCAGGGCGCGGGGAGCAGAGCAGGATGTGTGGTCAGGGCGGCAGGTGTCGGGATGCGTCTGTATTTCAGAGGGCCTCATGGCTAGCAGGGCCCAAGGCCGCAGGGTGCCTGCGGGGGTGCGTTGAGCAGGTGCAGCGTCAGCGTGGGCGTCAAAGGGCGGGGGTCTGTGCAGGGCTGTGGGGGGGAGGCGTGGGAGAAGGGCAAGGGCGGGCCCTGGCGCTGTGGCGCACAGGCTGAAGGGAGCTGAGTTTGTCAGGGGGTGTACTGTGTGGGGTGGGGGAGGCCAAGGAGAGAGGAAGGGAAGGAGCGAGGGCCGTCAGTGTCCGGCAGCATCAGTCTGCGGTGAGGGCAGTGGCAGGCAGGGCTGAGGAGGAGCAGAGTGGCGCAGCGGGAGCGTGCTGGGCCCATAACCCAGAGGTCGATGGATCGAAACCATCCTCTGCTATGGCCCTTTTTCACCCAGGCTGCCTCGCCCAACAGCTTTTACCCTGCTTGGCTCTAGCTCTTTGGGCAACACTGGCCGTAGCCTTCCTCTTCCCTCGCTACCTGCTACCTGCTTTTAGTGAAAGTGATCAGACTCGTATAACACCACCTGAGCTCTCCTGGTCGCGAAGGGCACGGGTCCTTCTCTCTGCATCGTCTTCTCCCGCAGAGCAGTCGAGCCGCTGCTCCTGCTCCCCTCAGCCGGGCTCCTGCCCAGGACTCCAGGCACCTGCCAGCCCAGCAGGCAGACCCTGGCTTTGAGCCAGGTTGGCCTTGGCAAAAGCCAAGTGCAGGAGCTGGCCTGGATCCTGCAGAGACTCCCAGAGAGTGGGGAGCCACTGCGGCCAGGTGGGCAGAGAACACCTGGACATCAGGCTGGGGTTGCAGTGGGGCTCAGGCACTGGGTTGCCTTGTCCTTGCTTTGTCTCCAGCCCTGCTTGGAGGAGGCATTTGGGCTTGTGTGCCCCTGGGATTGCCGTGCAGTCAAGGTCCTTGGGAGAGGGAAGAGTTCCCAGCGAGGGCTCTGCCCTCCTTGCTCCGGCACGCCAGGCAGTGAGCGAACCCGTTCCTCAGAGGAGCTGGAGGTCAGTCGTTGTTGAGCCCTTGGTGTGGCCCCTGCCCTTTCTCCTTGCCGCTCCAGCCCCTTTCCTGGGTTCCCCATTGGGTCTTTCCTCACCTTCTGTAGAGACGGAGCAATGTTTCCGTCCGATTAGTCCTTAAGGGGCTGGAGTGTCTTGGGCTGGAGAAGAGAAGGCAAGGGAGCTTGTGCAGTGTGAAGGTGACTTCCCAAGGTAACTTGCCCTGGGTGGGAAAGGGCTTGCTGCAAGGTGGGGAAGACAAGGCTGAGTGAGGCTGAGCACAGGAGCCAGAGGTGTCTGGGGCAGGAGGTCCTATGGTGTAATGGTGAGCACTCTGGACTCTGAATCCAGTGATCTGAGTTCAAATCTCAGTGGGACCTGGCCCTTTTGGTTCCCCCGGGCTTTCCCTCAGCATGCTCTCCGCACACTCACAGCTCTCCTCGGCTGCTGCTGGTTCACTTGTGCAGTGTTCTCTGATGAATCACACAGCAGCTGAGCTGCAAGACCACCCACTCCAAAACGGCTCAGGCACAGGAGCCTGCTCTGGGACCATTGCTCCTATGGCAGATGCATCCAGAAATGGAGACTGGGCTAGACAGCTCTGGGCAGCTGTTCCCAGCCTGGATCGTTCCCACAGCAACACCAGCTTACTGCCTGAGGCCTTACTTCTATGCCCAGCCCTGTCTGCTGCTCCTTTCTTGCTCCTTTCATCTGTGGCTTCTTTTCCTCTTTTCCCTGCCAATTTCCTTCTATTGCTCTGCAATCCCTTCAAGGAGCTCTACCAACACTGGGAACTGCCCCATCATTGGAGTTCCATTTGTAGCCATGGGAGAGGCAAGGATCTTCCTTGCAGAGCAGGCGGTAGGTGAGGGAGGAGGAGAACAAACGACCACGACTCTCCAGCAATGCTGCACAAAGGCTTTAATGAGAAGGAGCAAAAGCAGCGGCACAGAACAGAGACCAAGGAACACGTGTGGGGGGCCAGGGAGGGAAAGAGAAGGGCCCATTTGCCAGGGCCAGCGGGGACGATGCGCCGGCCTCAGCAGATCTGACCGCAGCGGGGGAAAGGCAGACACAGGCCTGAGCCCCCCAGGCCAAGGGAGCCCCCAGAAGAGATGGGAACTCCCGAGGTGCTGAGGGAGCTGCCCACAGCAGCTGACAGAGAGGATCCCACGGCTGTGCTCTGAGGGAAAGAGGTGAGGATGGGGCCCGGCAAGGTCACCACCACCGGCGAAGGCTCGATGTAGAACATGGAGTCGGCGCAGCGGGCGAGGCAGGGCTCACTGCAGCTGCTTGCAAGGGGGGTTGGGCCACAGGGGCCGCAGGGCCGTGGGGGACAGGGTCTGCAGCAGGACATCTCTCGGTGCAGGAGGCAAAGCTGCAACACAGAGCAGGGAGCACCAACCTGCCTCAGGATCGGTCTGTCTCTCTGTCCCTCAGCTCTCTCCAGGGACACATTTGCTCTTCAAACACACTCTGTGCCTACAGCTCCCACCACCCTGCTGGTGCCCTCCCAGTGGCACGGCACGGGAAGGCCGCCCCACCTCAGCAATAGCGCCCAGCACAGTGGCTTTAAGGCCCCTGTGCAAAGACTGGTCACAGCCCATCTCCAGAACAGACATGGCTGTGTTAGAGATGTCCCGGGATGCACTGGGACATTTTGTTACACCACGGCCGGTGCAAATTCTGCCGGGCACATCCCCCTGAGGCTGAGCCCCATGGATCCCCTTCTGCTGGAACAAAGTCCCCTCTTCCCAGCCGTCCCCAGCCACCAGCATGGAAAGGCTGACGGCCCTCCAACAGCTCTGTGTCAGGGCCAAGCTGAGGCAGCCCAAGGATCAAGCCGGGCAGCCTCCATGGCAGCAGTTCAGCCCACAGGGAGGGATGGAGCGGACTCAGGCTTACCTGGTTCCTGGAGGAAAGGGAGGCCAGAGACGAGGATGCAGAGCCGGGAGCAGCGCAGCCTTTTATGCCGGGTCCCAGAGCCCTGTGGGGCCACAAACATTCCTTGTCTGTGAAACATCCAAACTCCTGGGAGTGGCCACTTGCGAGGCCTCGCTCCTGATGAGGTCCCTGCCCTGTCATCTCTAATTTTGTCCTCTTGCTTCTTGCAACCCAAAATCCTGTGATACCTCTTCAAATCACTTGTGGCTGGACCTTAAAATCATCTATCTCAAGCCACCTAAAATGGCTTCTACTACTTCTCTGGACCACCTGTTCCTGTGTATCGCCCCTCTTGGAGGAAAAGGTCCCTTCCCAGTACCTAATCCAATTATGCCTCCTTTCAGTTTTGAACTGGTAGCACTTGATCCGTCACTACACATCCCAACCAGGTATCCTTCCCTTTCTTAACTGAATGTCTCCTGGGAGCCTTCTCCTCTCTTTGCTACACAACCGCAACCCTCTCAGCCTGTCCTCACAGGGCAATGGCTCCAGCTGCCTGGTGCTCTTTGTGGCTCCTCTGGACCCACTGCAGCAGGTCCGTGTGTTTCTTAGGCTGTGTGTTCTAGAGCTGGAGCCAGTACCCCAAGAACGGTGTCATGAGAGCCGAGTAGAGCAGGACAATCCCCTCCCTCGACCTGCTGCCCACACGGCCCTGGATGCAGCCCAGAACACGACTGGATTTTTGCACTGGGCTGCTAGCAGGCAGTGCAGGTCCGTGTTCAGTATTTCAACCACCAGAACCTGCAAGTCCCCCTCCACCGGGCTGCTCTCAATCCACTCAAGGCCTGGCCTGTGTCCAGGTTTGGGATTGCCCTGACCTTGGCATTTGACAACCAGAGCTCTGGCCTCAGCTTGGGAGGTTGGGATCCTCCAGGAAACAAGGAAATCAACACGTAGGAAGGTGGTCAAAGGCATGCCTACATCTCTCCCTGAAAGACAAATTGACCCATTTTGTCAAAGACAAACTGACCCACTTTGCTCAGTGTCTCCAGCCCTGAGGCCGGGATCTGGATGGCAGCTTTGGGGAAGTGGCTGAGGGCAGGGAGCCCAAAGCTCATGGCTCCTTTTCCTGGGGCAGGCATCACTTTGCCCATTGAATTCATTTCACAGTTCAAAGGGATATTGGATCAGTCTCCCAGAGCTTGTGGGAATCATTGTGATGTGGAAGAGTTGGGAAAATCCATGAGCTTCAGGCAAACCTGAATCATGCTGATGTGGAAATGAGTGCACAAGGTGCCCTGGACTCAGGCATTCCAGGGATACCAGAGCACATAGCCTCTTTCCTATGAAAGGTTTTGCCTTTGACAGGGGCATTTCCAGACCCTTTAGGACTGGTCTCAAACCACCTTGTACATCCATGTAATCCTGTGCTGCTGCTGCTGCTGCTGCAGATTTCCAGAAGCCATTGCCTTTGGGTGGCTGCTCGAGGGCCCAGGGGATGCAGGGCAACCCAGGATAATGGAGGCTGGGAGACACTTCTGGAAGTCCTCTGCTCCTGCCCAGAGAAGAACAAACTTCCCAGCTGCCTCCAGAAGCTGTGGGCCTTGTCCCATTGTCCTCTGAACACTGCCGCTGTCAGACAGGTCCTTTTCTCCTGGGCAGCATTTCCAGGGATGCCCTGCACCCCCTGGGAGGCCACCAGGAGATGGAAAGGGCTCCTACAGATGAGCCTCCCAGGTCATCAAGGGGAAGGACCAGCAGGAGATGACACTGAGGCTGCCTGCACTGGTCAGCACATGCCGTGGCAGCCTGGAGAGCACAGGGCTGGGTATGTGCCGGGAATGCCACCTGCTCTGCATTGCACTCTCAGGCCAGTGACAAGGAACCCCTTTGGGGCAGAAGGGCTGGAAAGCAGAGAGAAAGTCTGCCCCAACAGAGCTTTCACTCTGAGTCCTCTGGGGAGCTTTCACCCCTAATCCTGAGAGTTCCTTACTGTCCATGTCCAGATCTCACCCCATAAGCCTGGCACCTGTTCACCCCATGGAGGGTGCACTTTCCTTGGCACTGCAGAGACCACATCTGGGTTGGTGCTCCCATTTGGTGTCCCCAGGGACAGGGGAGGTGTACGTGGGGATCTCTTACGGAGAGAGGCACTGCCAGAGGACCAGGCAGACCATAAGGGCTGCAGCACCTGACACCATGGGGGAGGCCGAGGGCACGGCGCTTGCACAACCTGCTGCAGATGGGCAAGGCGTGGAGGGGGGCATGGAGCTGCTGCCTCCACCACCTCCTGGGGGTTCTGGAGAGAATGGAGCCAAACTCTCCCGAGAGGTGCACTGTCAAAGGGCAAGAGGCAGCAATCACAAGCAGCATGAAAGAAAATCCCAGGGCTCCCTGGAGGAGGACAAGGGACAGGCCTGGGAGAGCCGTACAAGGGATAGTGACCTCTTTGATAAGCTGTGTCAGTGCTTAGAAGCCAGCAGGACAAGGCCCACAGCCTGCTGAGCAACTGGGACCGTTTGATCTGCCCAGAGCAGCTGATAGGAGCACAAGACCTCCAGAGCTCCACCCAGACCTTCTGGGGTTGATGTGGGGTACTCTGAGTCACTACAGCCCTTGGGCAGCCACCAAAGACCATGCCTGGGGAGACAGCAAATGCAGGAGATGGCAGACAAGCACCAGGTGGTCCACGACTGGGGATACAAGGTGGGGAAATATCCTTCACGGCAGCAGAACATTGAGGATATGAGCTCTGCTATCCCTTGAGCGCCTGAGTCTGCGGCACCCAGTCCACGGAAGGCCACACTGGGTGACTCAGGTTTGCCTGGAGCTCAGGGATTTTCCCAGCTCTTCCACATCAGGATGACACCCGTGTGCTCTGAGAGACTGATCCAGTGTCCCTTTGAAATGTAAAATGCATGGAATGGGAAACCCCATCCCAGATCCAGGAAAAAACAGCTTTGGGCTCCCTGCCCTCAGCCTTTTCCCCCAAGCCACCAGCCAGGTCTCTGGCCTCTGGGATGAGCACGCTGAGCAATACAGGTCAGTGTGGCTGTGGGGCTCTTTCAGGGAAGGACACAGCATCTCTTTGATCACAAAACCAGGCCGTGGCACACGGCCTGTGGACTGTAAGCAAGTTCCCCATGGCTGTCACTCAGGCCTGCAGGGGACATCCATTCAGCTGAACATGGACTTTCCTTGTCACTGAGCTTTGCCACCTCCCTGCAGAGTTGGGTCTCTTCCCCACTATGGGGTTGTGCAGTGTTGACTTTGTGCCTCAACTGACCCACAGTCTTCTCTACGCCTGTGATGACCTGTGGGAGAAATGACTCTCAGGATTAGCCTGAGTGCCTGCACTGAAAGCTCCTGAGAGCTGACCTGCGGTGTCACTTAATGGCTGAATTTAACTCTAACTGGAGCCAAGGTAACCATCAAGAAGATCAAGTGACAAAATCTTATAGACACTAGACAAATGCAATTTAACTCACCTCATACACTGGCTTGGGACCTTGAAATGAAGTGCCCTTAGTAAGCCTGGAAACACAGGAATAATTTCCACGTAGGTTGGTGTGAAACTGGTGAAAAATGCGAGAGATGAAAGAGGCAGGGACCTCATCAGGAGCGAGGCCTCGCAAGTGGCCACTCCCAGGAGTTTGGATGTTTCACAGACAAGGAATGTTTGTGGCCCCACAGGGCTCTGGGACCCGGCATAAAAGGCTGCGCTGCTCCCGGCTCTGCATCCTCGTCTCTGGCCTCCCTTTCCTCCAGGAACCAGGTAAGCCTGAGTCCGCTCCATCCCTCCCTGTGGGCTGAACTGCTGCCATGGAGGCTGCCCGGCTTGATCCTTGGGCTGCCTCAGCTTGGCCCTGACACAGAGCTGTTGGAGGGCCGTCAGCCTTTCCATGCTGGTGGCTGGGGACGGCTGGGAAGAGGGGACTTTGTTCCAGCAGAAGGGGATCCATGGGGCTCAGCCTCAGGGGGATGTGCCCGGCAGAATTTGCACCGGCCGTGGTGTAACAAAATGTCCCAGTGCATCCCGGGACATCTCTAACACAGCCATGTCTGTTCTGGAGATGGGCTGTGACCAGTCTTTGCACAGGGGCCTTAAAGCCACTGTGCTGGGCGCTATTGCTGAGGTGGGGCGGCCTTCCCGTGCCGTGCCACTGGGAGGGCACCAGCAGGGTGGTGGGAGCTGTAGGCACAGAGTGTGTTTGAAGAGCAAATGTGTCCCTGGAGAGAGCTGAGGGACAGAGAGACAGACCGATCCTGAGGCAGGTTGGTGCTCCCTGCTCTGTGTTGCAGCTTTGCCTCCTGCACCGAGAGATGTCCTGCTGCAGACCCTGTCCCCCACGGCCCTGTGGCCCCTGTGGCCCAACCCCCCTTGCAAGCAGCTGCAGTGAGCCCTGCCTCGCCCGCTGCGCTGACTCCACGGTGTACATCGAGCCTTCGCCGGTGGTGGTGACCTTGCCGGGCCCCATCCTCACCTCTTTCCCTCAGAGCACAGCCGTGGGATCCTCTCTGTCAGCTGCTGTGGGCAGCTCCCTCAGCACCTCGGGAGTTCCCATCTCTTCTGGGGGCTCCCTTGGCCTGGGGGGCTCAGGCCTGTGTCTGCCTTTCCCCCGCTGCGGTCAGATCTGCTGAGGCCGGCGCATCGTCCCCGCTGGCCCTGGCAAATGGGCCCTTCTCTTTCCCTCCCTGGCCCCCCACACGTGTTCCTTGGTCTCTGTTCTGTGCCGCTGCTTTTGCTCCTTCTCATTAAAGCCTTTGTGCAGCATTGCTGGAGAGTCGTGGTCGTTTGTTCTCCTCCTCCCTCACCTACCGCCTGCTCTGCAAGGAAGATCCTTGCCTCTCCCATGGCTACAAATGGAACCCCAATGATGGGGCAGTGCCCAGTGTTGGTAGAGCTCCTTGAAGGGATTGCAGGGCAATAGAAGGAAATTGGCAGGGAAAAGAGGAAAAGAAGCCACAGATGAAAGGAGCAAGAAAGGAGCAGCAGACAGGGCTGGGCATAGAAGTAAGGCCTCAGGCAGTAAGCTGGTGTTGCTGTGGGAACGATCCAGGCTGGGAACAGCTGCCCAGAGCTGTCTAGCCCAGTCTCCATTTCTGGATGCATCTGCCATAGGAGCAATGGTCCCAGAGCAGGCTCCTGTGCCTGAGCCGTTTTGGAGTGGGTGGTCTTGCAGCTCAGCTGCTGTGTGATTCATCAGAGAACACTGCACAAGTGAACCAGCAGCAGCCGAGGAGAGCTGTGAGTGTGCGGAGAGCATGCTGAGGGAAAGCCCGGGGGAACCAAAAGGGCCAGGTCCCACTGAGATTTGAACTCAGATCACTGGATTCAGAGTCCAGAGTGCTCACCATTACACCATAGGACCTCCTGCCCCAGACACCTCTGGCTCCTGTGCTCAGCCTCACTCAGCCTTGTCTTCCCCACCTTGCAGCAAGCCCTTTCCCACCCAGGGCAAGTTACCTTGGGAAGTCACCTTCACACTGCACAAGCTCCCTTGCCTTCTCTTCTCCAGCCCAAGACACTCCAGCCCCTTAAGGACTAATCGGACGGAAACATTGCTCCGTCTCTACAGAAGGTGAAGAAAGACCCAATGGGGAACCCAGGAAAGGGGCTGGAGCGGCAAGGAGAAAGGGCAGGGGCCACACCAAGGGCTCAACAACGACTGACCTCCAGCTCCTCTGAGGAACGGGTTCGCTCACTGCCTGGCGTGCCGGAGCAAGGAGGGCAGAGCCCTCGCTGGGAACTCTTCCCTCTCCCAAGGACCTTGACTGCACGGCAATCCCAGGGGCACACAAGCCCAAATGCCTCCTCCAAGCAGGGCTGGAGACAAAGCAAGGACAAGGCAACCCAGTGCCTGAGCCCCACTGCAACCCCAGCCTGATGTCCAGGTGTTCTCTGCCCACCTGGCCGCAGTGGCTCCCCACTCTCTGGGAGTCTCTGCAGGATCCAGGCCAGCTCCTGCACTTGGCTTTTGCCAAGGCCAACCTGGCTCAAAGCCAGGGTCTGCCTGCTGGGCTGGCAGGTGCCCGGAGTCCTGGGCAGGAGCCCGGCTGAGGGGAGCAGGAGCAGCGGCTCGACTGCTCTGCGGGAGAAGAATTTGAGGAGGGAAGAGGCCGTGCCCTTCGGGACTGGGACAGGCCAGGCACTTTGGAGACAGGCTGAAGAAATCTGGTGTACCTTGGCAGGAATGGCCAAGCCCTGCTCACCAGCTCTGCCAAGCACGGCCCCACAAGCCTCCTGCAGCACTGCTGCTCCCCACTCCTGCTGCCCGCAGTCTCCACTGCCTCCTGCTCCTCCAGTGCCCACAGGCACTGCCTCCTGCACCGCCACCACCTCACACCCTGGCCTGGCTCCTGCTCCTGTACCTCTCACACTGGCTGGCCCCTCCTTCCAGCCCCTTGCACACACCCCAGCTCCAGCTCCTGGCATGTACCTGTGCTCCTCTGGCTCTGACACATGGGCTTGGCAAACTGACACTGCTGGGTGCTCATAATGGAACCACTCCAGTTCTAGACTGCAAGTCCTGTTTCACCGGGGAATCCTCCATGGGTCCCTGGCCTTTCAGGAAACCTCTTCAGTGCTGTGGCTACTCTGCAGAATGGAATACCATCCGGAATATTTACGTGTTCCAGCAACGGTGCTGGGGGTGCCACAAGCTTCACAGATGTTTTAGAGTTGTGGTGGCACCAGGAACCAGCTGCGTCCTGGGCAGGCCAATCCCTAAATGCTTTCCAGGAGAGATGTCACCCACAGCACCCAGTGTCTCCTCCACTCCCAACACCCAGCCACCGCTAGCCAATACCAGTGTCCATTTGGAATACCTGCGTTGAGCACATGTGGAGCAGCCTGAGCCTCCTTTGCCCCTGCATAGGCCTGGAGGTGCTGTCCTGTGCCTGGGAAGCTGGGGATTGAGCTGCCTGCAGTGAAGGGAGGAATACTTGTGTGCCCATAATATGCAGGGTCTTGTGGGGGAAGCTGTGCCTGCTGCTGCACAACTCCACGGCCACCTCTTGGCTGGGCCAGGTGGCAGGGGCAGAAGAAAAGGAGAGCTAGGGCCAGGTGTGTCCAGAGAGTTACAGGCAAACAGTCTGAAATTGTTGGGTGAGGCAGCCTTGGGGAAAGTGTGCCCTAGCAGAGAGTGGTTTCTATCCATGAACCTCTGAGTTATGGGCCCAGAACATTCCCACTGCACCACTTTGCACCTCCCAGGGTTTAAATTGGACCGCCCCCAACCCAGTCTGATGCTGCTGGCCCTCACTCTCTCCCTTCCTCCCTGTTCAGCTCTAGACACTAGACACACTTCTGTCGTTCCTAGACATGTTAAGCTTTCTGAATAGATTTTCTACAAGATTTTAGACCCTTGCCAGTGCTACCTGGTTCTGCCCAAAGCCCCTAATGTGTATAATTTTTAAAGTATTTAATATAGTAAGCAAGAAAAAACATGAAGAGACAGTCCTGCCAACATCCATCCAGAGACTGGATCCTTCTGGTGGTGGTCTGAGGGCATGCTGGCAAGGTGTCAAAAGTCTTCGTGTGGAATTCTGTTCCTGTTTACAAAATGCAGTGACAGCCTGCTCTAAATTGTCAATCCCAACAGCTGTTGATATGGCTCCCATTTATGCCTTTGAAAATTGGACCAAAGATTTTGCAATGATGTTCAGAAGATAGAGCATAGCAATATGATACCAATTATGTAGCCCCAAATATGGCAAGAAATAGTACAATAAAACTTGTCTTATTGACCTTTTTTTTCCTGCTTTTTTCCAGTTTATTCAGAAAATTGAAGGTCTCTTCTGGTAGACACTTGCTTGTCTGCTGCTCATCTGAAGCACTTCCCACGATGGCATAGACACTCAGTTTAAAACACAGCCAAAAACCTAAGTGATATTAATTCAAGACTAAAGTATTCAACACTGAATCAACTCCTGGAAAGTCAAGCTTTCTATCCTGGAAAGACAAGTCAAACAAGTGAAACAAAAGAAAACTCTTGTACCAGTGCATCACAGCTGGGAAACATCACAGAGAAAACACTAGTGTTCACTTATTGTGAAAGGTTTGACTTGCATCTACCTCCCTGACTGTGCCCCAGGCAGGTCTGATGCTGCTTCTGCTCTGCCCTGAGTTCTGGCTTTCTCATTTGTGTGAATTCTTTCATTTGTGTAAGTTTTCTCATTCCTATGGATGCAAATGTCTGATGGCCTGGTTTTGCTGGCTGCCAGGCTCTCACCAGCATTCTCGCACTCCAGCTCCTCAAGAGGACAAGCCAGGGGGAGAAAATGAGATGAAAACTCCTGTGGGTCAACATAAACACAGGGAGATCATTGACTGATTACCATGTGGGCAAACCAGACTGATCTGGGGAAAAATTAACTTACTTCCTTGCCAATCAAAATAGATTGGACAGTGAGGAATAAAGACATAATTATAACACCTTCCCCCCACCCTCCTTATTCTTCCCAAGCTCAACTTCACTCCTTCAGTCCCAAATCCTCCAACTCCTCAATGAACAATTAGGAATTTTTTACTTTTTTTTTTGTTGATTTTGTTTTACTTTGAGTTGTTGTTTTGTTTGCCTTTCCCCCTCTTTTTTCCTGATTAAAATATCTCCACTCAAATTTTTTTGCATTTTTGCATTTTTACTCTTCCAATTGTTTCCTTCATCCTATGAGGAGGGATCATTTTACTGAAGCCAGAGTTTCATAAAAGGAACTAATCAAAATCTAATACTGCATGGCAGTGTGGTGTTTTGCATTAGGATACCTGGCTAACAGTTACTCAGACAGTGATGGGAGGAACAATGTACAATTTTAAATGTTTACTGTAGGGATGAAAAATGAGATTGTTTGGACACCAGAAAACACAGAGAGCACAGAGAGAGTTTCTATCATCACTATCAAGATGCAACAATACATGTAACAATGGTCACGGCATACCAGGCTATCTCACAAGATGAAAAAAAAAGTTTGAAATTGCTTTTGGTCAGAAGCTTCCTATGGCATTTGGTGATTCATTTTACATCAGAGTATGCTTGAACATGGGCAAGCAGGGATGACGTTATCAAAAACATCGCATTTGGAGGGGCCCTCCTTGGGGAGCGCGGTCCCTCATCCTTTAGCAGCAATGGTTGCCATGACCACTTTCTAGAAGCCTTCCAGACCTATCCTCTGCACCCCGAGGGTAAAACGCCGGAAAGTCACTTCCCCTCGCCGCGGGGCTGTGTGCAGGGATGAGCAGCGCGCAGACAGGCTGGAAGCTCGCTGCTCTGATCTCAGGAACGAAGTCCCGAAGTCAGTGCGGTGTATGTGACTGCGCGCCAGGCAGCGGCTCGGCCAGCGCTGCCCCCTTCACCCCACACTCATAGTGGCTGCCATGTGTTTACTGCCAGGTGGGGCGAAGCAGCTTCGGCGGCAGGGCAGGGGCAAGCGCCGTGCCTGTGCCTGTGCCGCCGCCGCCGCCTCCCCCGTCCTTCCGCTCCGCAGCCTCGCCATTCCATACTCCTTTGCCTTTATAGGAAAAGTATGCGCAGGTCCGGGGGGGCTGCCCTGAGTCACCGAGGGCTGCGGTGCCCGCCCACGCCCAAGGGGCCGGGGCCGCCGCCGGGGCGGGGTCAGCGCTCCCGCGGGGGCCGCAGCGCCGGGGCCGAGCCGCGCGTCCCGCCCCGCAGCCCCTCGGCCGCAGCGCGGGGTTCGCCGCCATGACGGGCAGGTGAGGCCGGGCACACGGGATCGGGCGGGGGTCTGGGCCGTGCCCGCCTTCAGTGCCCTGGGCCGGCCCTGACGTGTCGGGAACAGCTCCTTCTGGCCCCGGGTAACGCCACGGGGGCCTGGCGGGAAGGGTCAGGGGAGAACCCTTTGCTGCTGGGAGGCCTGGGCGGAGCGGGGCACGCTCCGGCCCGGCGTGCAAGCTGGAGCTGCTCCGCTGTGCCCGAGCCCTGCACGGGGACACGGCGGAGGGCAGAGCAGCGGCAGAGCTGGGCGGGAGCAGCTGCAGATGTGAGCTGTGCTTGCTCAGCGGCCGGGCTCTCTGGCCGCACGGCGTGACCCGGGCTGGCAGCCTGCGCCCGGTGTGTCCGCACCGCTGCCCCGTCGGGGCCCTTCTCGCTGATCTACGCGCAGCCCCTCTGCCCTCGCTCTCCTCTTCTTCGAGCTGGTCTTGGAGTTAACATGTTCTGGGAACTATTTAAATCTGGAGCTTGAGTCACCTCTTATGCTGTCTGACAGTGGAGAACGCTGTGAAGCAACTTAATTGACAGTTGTAAATGAGAAGAGGAGTGGGGAAGGCATTTTCTGGCATGATGCGAGGGTTTGCACAAGTGCTTTAATGTCACTTTTTTGTCCCATCTGTAAAATAAAACCGAGACGTTATAAGCAGTTTGCGAAAATAAGCTTGCTTTTGTGAAATGTTTTGGAGATGAGAAGCATGAAGAAGTATTACTACAATTAGCAAGGTGCCCTTTTTAGGACACTCATCCTCGTGAGTCCTGCTATGTTACTGTAGTTCCAAAGCATTGTTCTTCGTGATTAGGAATACTGAGATGGATTCAGAGCACTTTGTGTATAAATATTCACTTTCCTTTTGTGTCAAGTCTTGATGTTTGTATTATGCAGCGTTTTCTGATCATTCAAAGTGGATCCTGGTTAGTGGGTTGTTTGGTGTGAGAACCTGCTGAATAATTATATATGCTCATTTATGATTTGGGATTGTATTCTATTTGGTCTCTGTGATGACAAATTGATGCTCTTGTGTCATAATACATGCTCAAAACCCTTCTGGGTTTTGTCTTGTGTCTTTAATGGTCCCTTTTTTATTTTTCTGACATGTGGAACAGGTGTGTATTTACAAGTTTACATTCATTATCCTACAGCTATAGGAATACTCAGGTGCCTTAAATGTTCACAGGTCATGGGTACCCATCCAGCTCTTAAATGGAGAAAGGATGGAGAAGACTTGAAAAGAACTGTGGCTATATGAACCCAGCTGATTTTATTTTTTCAAAATGGAGTGGCTTGGTACTGTTCAGAATGACAGGCTTACCTTGGGTGAAGTCACTCAGGAGGACAGTGGGAAGTGCTGGTGGACAGTAATCTTTTGTCTTCTCTCCACACTGCCTCTGAAACTTGCCTGTTAAAGTGCAACACTGTTCATTGGAAGCTCTGACGTGAAGTGTGAGCCAATGTGAAGGTGGACAATTCCAGGGTAGCTGAGATACTGCAAAGTGGGCAGTTCAAAGTGATGCAGGACTTCTGTTCCCTTTTCCTTGGGTTTACTTCAGAGGGTTGTTAAAATGAGCAGGCCTTGGCTTTAGCTTGTGAAAAGTGAATGCGGGTGTTATTTGATGTTTTCAGAAATGTTTGTCCTGGGAAGTTTGTCAGCTATGAACATTTATTTCTAAAGTTCTGTCTGCTGTCGTTCCCAGGACAGGACAATTAACTGAAGTTGTCACAGCTGTAACTCAGCTGGCTGTTTCCTTGTTAATAGTATCATCCATTTAGGGTAGTAGTTTCCCAGCAAAGCTTTGCAGTGTCTGTGTAAGGTTGCACTGCTCAGCACCTTGCCTGGCCGATGCCATTGACAAGCACGGTGTTCAGTGTTGTTTTTCAGGCTGGGACAGACTCCTATGGCATTGGAAAGAATTCAGCATTGAGAATGTTCTTCCTTAGATCCAGCTACGGGTCACTCTGCTGAGTGCTAACCAGATGTTGTTCCCTGTTTGTTATCTGGGAGTCCTTCAAGTCTGCTGACGTTATGTAGTCAGATGTTCTCCAGCTTTTGGGACATGGGATTTTCAGGGTTCTGGGAGGAGATGAACTGCTTCACAGCTGGAGCATCCCCACAATATCCAACAATGGGAACCTTCCTGAGTCAGGAAGGGGACATAAGTGTCCCTTTGGTCTTGAAACTATTGACACAGGGAATGATTGTGTTGTTTTACAGTGTTTTAAAGTGAAGAAGACTGGAAAACATGGAGTACTGAAACAGTATTCTTTTTCACTTCACCTTCCTTATAAAGTAGAAATATGAAAGGGCTCTCTTCTAGATACTCTGATTACAGATGTATTATTATTATTAAAATACATGAAAAATAACTCCATTTTCATTGTGTTCTGTCTCATTTGGCTGCAGAGGCATCTCCTGAATTTAAAAAAACTGCAGTGATTTGATGTATTGATTTTTGGCGTTAGGGAAAAATATAAGTCCAGGAAAAAGAAGTGCACAGCACATCTTTCTTTTTGTGTACTTATAATAAAAAATTACTAAAATTAGGTGACTATCTAGCAGATGAAATGCAAATCTTAAACATACCACTAGTTACATTTTTACAGTGTGAGGATTGTGTTTTGCTAGAGAAAACTGATAACTAGATAATTGGATTTTAGAAATAGTATTTGTGACTGCCAGGTCTGGGCTGGGCTATTGGGGAAATAGAGGAGGAGAACCACCTCCCTGGCCTGCTGGCCACACTCTTTAGTTTTATGAGGTTACGTGTTGTTTTAACTACATTTAAAAATGCATTCTGTATAAGAGATAGTGTATTAGATGTAAGAACAGTATGTTTCTAAGCAGTCTTTCTGTGATTTTCAGTGTTGATAAATACAGTTGGTGTGATTTTTTGGAACATTTAGAAGTTAACTATGGTACTTCTTACCAATAAATAAGGGAAGACGGCTTCTAGAATTGTATTTGATGTATTTAGTGCATCTGTTCAGTTTGACTTTTGCCTTTTTGAGGATTGTTGGAGTTTGGGATGGGGTTGATTAATTTTGTTTGGTTAGCTGGATTTTGTTGTTTTATTTTTCTTTGTCTTCATGATGGGCTTATTCCTAAGAAAGAAGATCTGTGAATGACCAGCAAGCAAAACATTGTCAAATGCCCACAGTAGAAACTAAACAAAAATGGAAGAGAGTTTACTTTAAAACTTTGCTGCTGTGGTGTTGATTAGAAAACTCAAAGGTGAAAAATGCCTGGGCTGTTTGGAGTTGCCTTTAGAAATTAATCTAATACAAAGCCCAAGAAAAAAATATTTCCCAAGTGCATGTTTCAGAGCATGATTATCTTCATAAGAAATTTTTGTTATCACTATACTTGGTCGAATTGGGATCTGGATACGCCTATGTACTTCCTGTAGTCAACAAAAGAAGAGCAGCTGCATTTACAGATATGCTTATTGATTGTTCCTAATCCAGTGAAGGTAAGAAATAACAGTATATTATTTTCAATTAGGCTAGCTGGTTAGATGCTTTTTTAATTCAGTAGAGAGCTGCTGCTGCTTTACATGAAGCAGTTGTAACTAAAATGGTTTGAAAGAGGAGGGAGTATAAAGGACAATATTACAAAGGATTCTTGGTGCTGAGTGGACAATACCTGTATTAAATATATAAGATATATCTTATCTTATTAAATATATAAGAGGTATGTTATCTCTCTGAGTTAAAAGCAGCCATTTCTGCTCTTCTGGGTTGAAACTGTGGTTTTAATCTTAATCTTTCGATCTAAATTTGCTCTCTGTTGCTCTCTAGATAGAAAGGTCCTTAGTCTGTTCTAGGGCCATAGAGGTCCTTCTCTGAGGAAGAACCTGAAAATGCCTGAAAGAAACCTGGCTGCTTTCTTCTCTGCTTTGGCCCAGAAAATAACCACCTGTAAGAGTGTGGCATCAGCCCTATCTCTTCAAAGCAATCTATCAAGAGGGAAAGAAAAAACAAGCCCATGCACTTTCACTGTGTGTGTGAGGTGGCAAGAGAGGAGTGAGTGAGTGAGCTTGTGTTGAGGGATAGGAAGACAGGATGTTTGCAGTTGAGATTTTGGGGTTTTTTTTCTTTAATTCCCTCATCTTCCCTTTTGAAGAAGACAGTCATAGTTTCCATGGAAAACCATTATTTGAAATTTGATTATTTGAAAACCAATAGAATCATGTCATATGAGTCAGGTAAAATCTTAAGTGTTTGAGAGAGAAGGAGGTTTTTTGTCAGATTGCTTAAGGATAAGGGAGATTATTGTTGTGGTGATTTAATACTTTGCTTTTTGCTAGAAGTAAAAAGGTGATTTAATCTTACATTTTAAAAATTGTTTATTGCTCTAAAATGTCAAAGATCAGCAGAGACATCCAGTATGGGAGGACATTTTTCTTTATTCCATTTGTATTGTAAAATAGAAATGGATAAACTACACTACATTCTGAAAGAAATGGTAGTGGCAGATTACTGTCAGGTCAGAAGCTGAAACTCTCAAGGAAATGGGGAATGCATTGTGGATTTTAAGGCTGCTGATTTGTGATTTTAAAAGTATTTTGTTTTTATTCATGCCTGTTCTACTGGGCCCCAGTAAACCCTTCTGTTTTTCTTTAAGTGTCAGAAGGGATTCCTGCTCATTAATATTAATTTAGAATTCATGAAGTCATCAGTTCTCTCATTTTTTTCCTCTGTAGCTTGCCAAGCTGTATTTCATACTTATGCTACAAAAATCCTCTTTTTTTTTTTTTTTTTTTTTGTTTTTGTTTTTTTTTTTTTTTTTTGTTGTTGTTGTTTTTTTAGTTTACTAAAATGTAATTTGTTAGTAATGACTCTTACGATATCTTTCATGGTAATGCTTGAAGGCCAGAGAGCTCTGGAGCCTGGAATGGCAAGTATGTTCTTCCTCCCTGCTTCCTGACCCTCTGCTGTGTGCGACTGCTGCCGGCTTTGCAACCTTGTTTCTTGGAATATGCTTTGTCCAAGTGGAAGCAACAGCTCTGTTGTTTACAATATCCTTAGGACGTGGTGTAGTACAGCAGCCTGCAGGGAAGCACTTGGAGATGCCAGGGTCAGATACTGATGTGCAGTAAACTCTCTAGTGTTTGCTATCAAGAGCCCTAGTAATCTGCTTTCCCTTTCTGCATTTCTCTGTGCTTTGATCAGAAAGTTTTCTTGATTTAAGTGTCTTAATTATGTGAAGACTCAGGATTTTTTTTTTTTACCTCACTTTTGGCATTTATACAGATGTGTTCTACAAGGCTAGGAAAGAATGAGGGGTTAATGTAGCCCTTAGTGTGCTGCATTAAGTAGATAGTTCCTAGTGGAATACAGGAAAGAGGCTGTCAGATCTTTAAGAATATGGCAGAATGGCAGACAGGTTGTAAGAAGCAGTGCTTGATCGGGTGTCTATGCATCCTGCTTCAGCTCTTCTGAAATGTAAACGCAACTCCCCAAAGGAAGGTGACTCACTGAGCATCGGTGCTGCTGGTGTTGCTCCAGTTGTGTCCCTGCATTTCCCTGCAGAGGGGCCGTGGGTGCCATGGCCGGCCTGAGGCTCCGGGGGCTGGCAGCCTCCAAGCTTTACCAGCGCCGGCAGGATCGGCTGAGTGGCACCGGGTCACTGCTGAGCAGCAGGACAGACACGGCAGCTGGGATTCCTGGGTATGTCTCCAAGAAGAAGGGAATGGCGTTGTTAAAGCATTTTCCAGGATTTGATAGATTTTCGGTTCTGGTGGTGGGGCTATTTTATTTAAAGTAAGAATTGTTGACACAGGGCCAGAGGGGATGAGGTCAGTTTGTTTTCATTTCCAAGCAGATTAAGAAGGAAAGAGCTTTCCTGATGAGAAAGCTTTCAGTTTTTAACAATAACAGGAAAGCAACAATGGAGAACCGTTCCCATTTCAAGCTCTGTGCTAGACTGTTCAGAACCAGCATTAGTGCTTGTGTTGGTTTTGCATGGCCTGGTTTTTGGTAGTGGGGGGGGGGGGGACGCAGAGGTACCTTCTGTGAGAAGCTGGTAGAAGCTTCCAGCAGAGCCAGTCCCTGATGGCTCTGAAGATGGACATGGCCAAGGCTGGGCCAGTTAGAACTATTGGTAATGCCTCTGTGATAACATATTGAAGAAGAAGATCAAAACAAAGTGGAGCACAGCTTTTTCTAGCCAGAGAAGAGGAGGAGGTGAGAATACATGAGGGAAACACCATGGTCACCAAGGTCACTGGAGAAGGAGCGGGAGAAGGGGCTCCAGGTGCTGGAGCTGAGATTCCTCTGCAGCTTGTGGTGAGACCATGGTGAAACAGCTGTGACCCTGCAGCCCATGGGGATCCACGGGGGATGCAGAGATCTACTCACAGCCCATGGGGGAGGTGCCCACGCTGGAGTGGGTGGATGCCTGGAGGAGGCTGTGATCTAGTGGGAGACCAGGTGGCGAGACTGGGCCCCTACTTGCAAGCTGGAGGAGGACTGCACCCCATGGAAGAGTGACCCATACCGCAACAGTTTAGGGAGGACTGCTGCTTGTGAGATTGGAACCACATTGGAGAACTGTCTCCTGCGGGAAGGGACCCCATGGCGTAACAGAGGAATGACTTCTCTTACTGAGCAGTGGAAGAAACTGTGGGTGATGAACTGACCAAAACCACCATGCCCTGTGTCCCTGCACTCTCAGTGCGAAGGAGGGAGGTGTTGGGGGGGAAAAAGGTGTTTCAAGGGCTTATTTTACTTCTTCTTATCCTCCGCTCACTTTTTTAGTAAGAAATTCACTTTATACCTCTAAGTTGAGCCCGTTAGCCCTTGGAGTGTTTTCTCCCAGTTCTTATCTCAACTTATGAACCCTTTGTTTAATTTTTTTTTCCTCTGCCCAGCTGTGGCAGGGGAAGATGAGTGAGTGACTGTTTGGGTGCCCGGTGCTTAGCCAGTGTCAAACCATGACAGTGCTAGTAGTGCTGATGGTGAAGCATTTAGGCACTGTGGGAGTAAAAAAAGGGTGAAATGCAGTCATTTTTCAAAATGTTGATAAAATTCTATCATTCCTTGGGTTTTAGGGTTCAGTAGTCAATTCTTTACCTATACTGTTAACAGCGAGCTTGTTAATTTTAATTTTTGTAAATAACTCCCATCCAGCTTCAGAAACCGAAGCTTTCAAGTGTAGCTGCTTCATGAGAACATGTAAACCAGAGCTTCTTAAATCTGTCCTGACAATTCCACTGCTTTATGTGTCATTACTTTTTCCATGCTTCACATTAAAATTTTACTCCTGAATTTTCATTAGTTAATGTTGTGCAGGAGGTGAATTGTAGGCACACAGTTTGTGGTAATGGCCAAGCCTCATCCCCAATGGGCACAGCTGTGAGAAGCAGTGAGCAGCACTGACAGCAATGAGCCATGGGGTGCCCAGGGGCACTGACCAACCTCCAAAGGGAACAGAGGGCACACAGGGGCACTGCATGAACATGAGGGGATAAAAGGCTGGGCTAAAGAACAAGAAGGGCAGATGCCTGAAGCTTTCTGAAGTGCTGTGATGTTACTCTGTATGAGCAGATGCTTGAAGCCTTCTGAAGGGGTCTGGTGTTACTCTGGATGGGTTGAAGCTTTCTGAAATTGTGTTGTGGCTGTCTCAACTGTGATATATGCCACGGCAATAAATTAGCAAGAGCTAAATCAAACTTAGTCTCTTGCATTTTGGGAGAACTGTGAGCTGCAACAGCAATATGGCATCTGAAGTCTGTGTCACTGGAGAGAGCAGTGAGCATCCAGGAGAGGTAGTTTTCTTTTTCTAGAAGTCAGTTCTGAATTTGAGACTTTTCTTAGCAGGAAGTAGGCCTGATACCTGGACATGAGGAATTAGTTTGGCCTCTCAATATGAATCGTGCATCCTTCATGAAAACCCTCCTTTTCCTGCTGTTTTCCTTTTAGCTAATAGCTCTTAGTTAGTTGGTAATTTTTTTATTTTTCCTACAAGAAGCTATGGGTGTGAATGTATGAGAATTTAATGAGGAGGGGGGGCTAACAAGGTGGTGAAAGAAATGGTGATGCCATTGAGTGGAGACAATGCTGGTCAGGAAAAGTGAGAAGCATGGAAGAGGCCCGTGAGAGGAAAGAAAAGCGCTGAAAAAGCAGATGTACAGGTAAATTGAGTACATTTTTCACATCATACTTCTTCAAGCAAAGTAAGCATAGAGCCTATATATTTTGGTTTTATTGAGCACAGTGCTGGAAACTTCAATCCCTTTGAGATGTTTCTCTCCTGAATTATTATATTTTATCCATGAGTTTTGAGCTAGTAATTTTTGCTTCTCCTTCTTGATAGACCTTGATGGTTTACGTCCTTTCTTCAGACAAAGAAGAGTAATCCAACAGTAGTGCTGCTGCTAGTTGGTGATAATTGATAAATACATGTGGGGAATGATCTGTGTTGTCAGTGCTGGTAAAGAAACATCACATTTAAGCTCCTTTGAGATAGTGGAAGTGAAGTAGAGAAAGCTCTAATGTGTGTAAGGAGTTATTTATCAAATAGACATTCTGGGTGAAGTGGTACATGCTTGATAATAAAAGGATGGTTTTCCTGTGTAAGAGGAGTAATTGATTTGAAACCTGTACATTTTTTATGTTGCTGATATTTGCCTGGGCTGAGTGAACACTGCTACCTGTGTGTATTTATTGAGTAACCGGTCATGATTTACTGGCAAGTAAATGTCTTGGTTTTGAGAGGGACTCCCAAGTATCCATGGCATAGGACTTTTTTCTGTGTGACTACCAAGAGACTTTTGCTGCTAGTCTCAAAAGTCTGCCTGATTGCAGCATCCTGCAGGCCAAACACACGGACCTTGTACTGTGGCCTCAGCTGCAATATGTGCAATGTTTTTTTAACCCCTCCAATTTCTACTTAATTGCAAATTGCTGTTACAGGTAGGCGCAAGGAGAGATTTTTTTTTTTTCCATATTCTGACCATAAGTTGCATTTGTACATTTTTCTTAATTTTGCTTATCCCTGTTCTAAGTAAGAAAGAAAAATGTTTATTTCACTGAGAGTTTGGAGTCTACATGATCAAGGAAGATATACTGAGCGAAACACTATTCATTTCTTACTTAGTCAGTGAAAAAATACTTAGCATGAACTGAAAATTCAATGCAAACATAAGAAGAAATGCTGAAAATGTTAAGCTATGCACATAGTTTGCCAAATGCACAACAAATCATACATTAAACAAATGGGAAATACTTTTTTCCAGAGTTTTATGACAAGTTTAATAATAACCAAACCAAAGAAGTTAATTCAGTCTGGGAAAGTTGTCTAGATAAGTCAATTGCAGCGAAGAGATTTTGGAATGATAAGGTTAGTTTTGGGCTGTTTTTCAGCAGTAGTTCATGAACTGCCACCCTTCCTCTTTCTTCTGTCTTTGCATTAGTCATTATCTGTGAAATTAATCATAAAGTGTGGTATTGTCCCAGCAGATTTCATTTGTATCTTTGTCAACATTGAGGACCTTGAGCCACTAATGCTCAGCTGTGCTGTGGGGGTGGGAACCAGCCCCTCTCCTGGACTGCTGTCATTTTTTGTCTTGGCTGCTGCTGTCTGTGGCACAAACAAGTGGTGATAGCTCTTCCAGTTTATTGTATCTGTCTGTGCATTCATACTAGAAATGTAACCATATTGTGATATTTTCTGTATATTGCTCCTACTGGTAGACCAGAATGAGCAGGAAACACATTTTTAGGGTTCCCCAACATAGGTTTTGCTCTCTTGCTGCGGTTTGGTTAATGCCCTACATTCTTGTATCTCAAATTATTGTCTTTTTTTCTTTTTGTATTATCTGCAAGGTTTTGGGTCACTATTAAAGCAATTCTTCATTCAGCATTGTGATGGAAAACTCTGTGTGACACTAAAACCAAAAAGGTTTTGAAACCAATTAAAAAAACCTTTTTTTTTTTTTTTTGACTGGGCTTTTCTGACAGAAGCACTCACTCCTGCAGTTCCTTTCCTTCTGAGGCAAAATCTGAGACTGTTCATCTGTTCTCCTGATTGTCCAGTTGTCTGGTTCATTTTGTCTTGTAGCCATGTTTAAAATAATGAAATCTGCAAATGTGATGGTGAAAGCTGGAGCTCCTCTTCTAATCTCTTAGCAGTGAAATTACTGTATTTGCTTCTTTTTCCTTAATCTGTCACCAGTGGTAGATCCCTGTGAACAAATTTTTTCAAACAGGGGTAATATTGACTTCAGTGATAGAAGGAGGTAAAATGCTTTCAAATATTCCAGTAGTGTTTGTACCTGTGGCACAGAATGGGTTTCCTAGATAATGTCCACTTCTTTTAGAGGAGGAATTTTTGTTTCTCTCTTTTTTTATTCCTTTTTTCTTTTTTTCCCCTCATTTGGCACCTATGCTGGTACTTTATAGTAAATATTTCTGAGAAGTTAAAGCATGAGAATTCTAGTTATAATGGTAAAAACATAACTTCTGTAAATCAGGTACTTTGTCAAACATAATTTGTTAAAGATACAGCACATAATGATGAAAGATTGGGAAAAGCATTGTTTCAACGCTGGTATTTTTTGGGGTTGTTCAGGACAGGATAACTTCAGGATGCTGATCTCATAGTGTTTTAACAGCCTTTCCTGTCTTTGTGTCACCAGCTTATTGTTAAAACAGAGGAAGATTCTCTATTTTACTGAATAGCAAAAAATCGATGAGCAAACAGAATAGAAGAAGTACTTTATATTGGGGACTGTCTTTTGTGGGAAAGATTTGGGTGTAAATATCTGATGAGTGGCACAGCAAGTCCAACTTTTGAAAAGGATGGTTGTGGTGTTACTCTTCCTTCCTCCATGCTGCCAGCAGAAGTGCTTTTGCAGTAGTATAGCAAACTGAACCATAAAATTGCTGTGAATTAGCAAGGTGCTCCCTCTTCCTTCCAGCTTTGGTTAATTTTAACCTTGAGCTAGTTGAAAAAATGCTTGGTTTTGTATAAACAAGAGGGCACACAGGGGTGTGTACTCGGGGGAAATTAAGAAATTGGCAAATGTTGAAGTAAAACCTTTGAATAAATGCAAAGTCATATCTTTGGGGCAATGCTGAAGTGGCAAATTGCAGCTTGAGTGCAAAACAATAAAATGTCTTAAGTGAAAATGGATGCAGAGTTATAAGTGGAAAAAGAGCAAGGGTGCAAAGCTCTCGGTGTGGATTGTCAAAGAGCTCCAGCTGCTGGTTTGCCTTACAGGAGATCCATGGTGGGAGCTGATGTGGTTCACTTGACTTCTGGTAGTCTGGCTCTTACCAAAAGTTTCAGTTGAGTTTTAGCTGAAGCAGAGAACTGAGTTGTTATTTTTTATACTAGTTCTTTCATTTATATTTTCATGGACTAATAGTTTCTCTCATCTGCATAATGAGTCACACTCATTAGCTCACTTGTGTGGACAGCTCAGATTGTGTCATGATCATCTTTCTTATGCCTTTGAGGAAATCTTGTCAGCAGCAGCATCAACATCAGAGGAGTCCTTGTGTCCTCATTATCTTTCTTATCAAGACAGCAGTGGGACTTGTGTGGGAATCCCTCCTGGTGTGTCTGCTGTGCAGTGTCCCAGCTGCACTGCATTTCAGTGTCTGCTGTGCAGTGTCCCAGCTGCACTGCATTTCAGTGTCTGGTGTGCAGTGTCCCAGCTGCACTGCATTTCAGTGTCTGCTGTGCAGTGTCCCAGCTGCACTGCATTTCAGTGTCTGGTGTGCAGTGTCCCAGCTGCACTGCATTTCAGTGTCTGCTGTGCAGTGTCAGCTGCACTGCATTTCATGCAGGAACGTGGCTGTGCAGGTTGCAGGCTGTAGTTGTTGTGAAATGCCATTGTGTGCCAATGTTGATATTGGCACTGGCGAGTCCCTTTGGAGAAAGAAAAAAGGAAGAAAATTAGGGGTTTTAAAAAGTTGACTTCTTATTTATAAAGGAAAACACCCAACAAACACAACATAAGATGGTGCTTTGCTCTTAGTGTCTAGTGTGTAATACTTGCTGGTTTGCCTGGGTTTTTCTCATAGAGGAGATTTTTCACTATGATGATAGCAGTCTTTATTAATCTTGGCTGTTGGCTAGCTGAAGTCTTGGAATTTAGGAACTGAATTTTTTCAACAGGGAAAAAGTAATTGAAGTGAAAATTGTATTTTCAAGTCCTGGTACACATTTGTGTGGTGTAGCTGGAGGGGTGGTGACTAAAAACCAAGCCAATAAGGTGTTGGCTTTGCTGCAAACACTGATGTTTTTGTGCTGACCTATTCCCTTGGCACTGTGCCAGGATAAAAAATATTTCTTTAACCTATGATCTCTAGTTTATGAAATTACAGGATTTCCTCTTGTCCATAATTCCAGTCCATGTCTGGTTTTTTTACGTATCCTTTGTACTGCAAGAAGGAAACAAGTTGTAACAAATTTTTGCTAAATTGGTACTCCATTCTTGAGACTATTGTGGTCTCTCTTGGTTTTTGCCTCCTTTGGAATTGCAGTGTAGAAAGAAAGTCTGGTTTTACTGAGGGGTTGCTCTAGGTCACAGCCTAGGATGTGCCCTAGGGGTCCCCTCTGCAGAGGGGAGACACTTGGCTCAGCTCAGCCAGGGAATCAGGGCTGGTTGTGCTGCCTCAGGAGTGTGAGGCTGCTCCCTGCTCATTCCAGTTGTGCTCAGGGCATGAAGCCCTGGAATACAGACATTGGCCTGGTTTTGGGGGGGATGTCTCTGACCAGAGGAAAGGGAATCTTCTGCTCCTGGAAAAATTTATTGAATCACTGTTTTCCATGAAGAGGTGGGGAAAGTAGCATGTTGGGCTGTTGAGTAACACAAACAATGGAAAATCAGTTCAGAGTAACTTTGAATCTAAAAAGAGAAAAGAGCTTAGTAAGGCAAGCTATCTTTCATTTTATGCATACATTACCTACCTCAGGAAAAGTACTATACAAATAGTTTGGAGATTTTTTTAAATGGTGGCAGTTTTTTATATTTCCACCTATTCCAATCATGGAATTCAAAAGGTGTTCAGAAGGCATAAAATAGTTTTTCTGTATCTAAAAATGTAATAATATTGAGGTTTTATACTATTGAAAGTCTGGTGGTTAAAAGAAAGATCACACTGCAACATGAAACTGAGATGTATCTTATAATTTTTCCCTCCTAGTTTGCACACATGATAGACATTTTTAAATTGCATTAACTTAGATTAGCACGCTGGCAAGCATGAAAATTTTGTGGAAGAGATTAGCATGATTCCTTATTTTAGGGTAGATCAAGGAAATATCCTTTATGTGATTTCTAAGTGTGGCTTGGGCAGGAGGGGTGGGTTTAGCCTCATGTTCTGAGGGAATGAAGCTGAGACATTGGCCAAGCCAGCTAGAGGAACTTCTCCCTGCCCATAGCTTTGTAATGCTTTGACAGTTTGAACTAATTTGTCAGAAGGACAGGGGATCGTAGAGGGGGAAATGTTTTGTTACTGTGACAGTGAAGGGGAGAGTGCAGTGGGATATGAGTGCTTATTACATATCAGAAGATTCATGTCCTGAGAAGGCCCAAGAAGTCAAGGTCATTAGGTTTGCTGGTCTCCAAACTGCTGGTTTGTGAAAAATTGTGGGTGTTTGCTATGAGCTATTAGCAGGGTGATGTAATGGGGTGAAATATTGGTGAAGTAGCCAAAAGTGTGCAATAGGTACATCTGCTACTTGACCTTATCTGCCACATATGAGTTGTCAGAACCTTATTTCTAACTCATGTCAGTGACTCATTAACTCATTGATTTTTCTTTTTCCATGTAAAAGGGAGTTTAAAGCAGCTGGAATGTTGTGTTTATGAATGTTCTTACTCTTGTCTTTATTCCAGTAATATGTCTGATGCTCTGGCAAATGCCGTGTGCGAGCGCTGCCAGGCGCGGTTCGATCCCGCAGAGAGGATTGTGAACAGCAATGGGGAGCTCTATCACGAGAGCTGCTTTGTCTGTGCTCAGTGCTTCCGGCAGTTCCCAGAGGGACTCTTCTATGAGGTGGGTTCTCAGGCTGGTGAGAAGAGAAGAGAAATAGCTCTGGTAAAATGCAAGGAATTTTCAGCTTTCTTGCGTGTTTAATTTCTTAGCCCTAAATAATTGTTGCCATTTTTTTGAGGAGCTTCCAAGTTAATTTCCCTCTTTTTCTTCTCATGTATTCCTTCGGTAATAGCAAAAGCTGCTCTTTGGGTAAGACATTTCAAAAAGAAAATAGTGTTTTGTTAATCATCACAGAATGACAAAATGGTTTGGGTTGGAAGGGACCTTACAAATCATCACATTCCAAACCCTGCAATGAGCAGGGCCACTTTCCATTGGACCAGGTTGCTCAAAGCACTGTCTAACCTGGCCTTAATATTTAATTAGACATAAGTAATTTTTTTGTCTTTATTTTTAGACATATTGTACCAAACTGTTCCAGTTGGGCAGCTGAAATACGTGAACCCATTTAAAAGCTAGGCTGAATTTTTTTTTACAGAATATGCACAAGTACATATTTTGAATGACACATTGTTTTAAACTTGATGTATTTTATTTTGATGTGAGTTTTAGCCTTGTGTAGGAGGAATAGTAGTTCTGAACTAAACTAAAGCAAAAATGAAATTAAAAGCAACTATAAGAAAGGGATTGGGGTATTCTTCAGGATTTTTACTGTCTTGTCGCGTCATTGCTATTAATGTAGCTGTGCAAATTCACCATGAGGGTGAAGCCATATGTGGATATTTCTTTAATGAGAACCTTTAGGAGTTGAAAAACAGGTGTGTAGGGGCTAGAACTGGAAAATGTGACTGACCTTGACTAAATGGTCATATCAATAGAAAATCATGCTGAACTGTCAAGATGTAAAAGTAGTTCACTTATTCATGAGGGCTCCTTCTCTCTTGTTTGCAGTTTGAAGGTAGGAAGTACTGTGAGCATGACTTCCAGATGCTGTTTGCTCCTTGCTGCGGGGAATGTGGTAAGAAGTGGCAAATATCAACACCAGGGCTGTGCAAAGCTCACAGCATTGCTGGGACATCCGGCCTTGGGCTGGGATTGTTGGGGTTGTTTTAAGGAGTCAGGAGCTCTGGGTGAGAACAAAGCAGTGATTTTGGGTTATTCTGCTTGTGGGAATAATTTGGAGTTTTTTCAAGTTAGACTGTAATAGTAATTTTGAAATTAAAGTGGAAGGACTGTAAAGGATAGTAGATTTTGATAAGACTGTTTTCTTCATGCATCTCCTGGTTTCCTTTTGCAGGCGAGTTCATTACTGGGCGTGTTATCAAGGCAATGAACAACAACTGGCACCCAGAATGTTTCCGCTGTGAGCTCTGCGATATAACCCTTGCTGACCTGGGTTTTGTGAAGAATGCTGGCAGGTAGGATGGAGCAGGAGGTCAGAAAGTTTTATCAGTATATTATTGATAAAGCTGTGAGATGCTGAGGGTGGTCAGTTAGTTTTACACTGAGAAGGAAAGCTTGAAAACGTACAGAAGAAACTTTAGGAATAACTTGTTAGGTGAGAAGTTCTTCATCCAGTGAAACATGTTCTTGTTTCCAACAAGAAACTCAAATTTTAGTGGCTAGTAAATGTGTTTTGGAAGAGAAAGGGATTTCAGGCAGAAGACAGCTTTCAGGGATTTCAGGCAGAAGGCTGCATAACAAATGAGAAAAAGGGATTATGTGATCTCAGGCAGGCTGTTTATCAAGTAAGCTGCTGAGCAGGAAATCAAGATGTAGCAAAAGGCCAAAAGAATAACACAATGATTACAGCAAAGTCTTTTCAGCCTGTGATTCCTCTAGTCTTCAGAAATCATTTGTTTTAAATGCAGAAATACAAAAATGAATCCTAGAGGTCGATTAATGCATTTAATTCAGAAATAAGAAATAAAAATACAAAAGAGAGCTTATACAAAAGCATACCATTATAAGAAAATAAAACAATCCAGCAGTTAGCAGACAGTGTTGCACAATTCAGAGTTAATTTTAGGCTTTCATATGTTATGAGCAAAGCCTAGTAGTTTCCTAGAGTTTATATTTTCACTGACTAAATGGTGAAGGAAGGAAGAAAAGGTCATATACTTCTATCTGTCCAGCAAGGAGTCCTCTCAAGTCCCTCTTCTTTTTCATACTGCATGCAGCCTCTGTGCCTTAGTTTTTGAGCTGGGCAAAATTGATTTTCTTTTGGCATCTCATCTTGCTAGAATGGGCTGTTGGAATAGCACTTAGGGTGTTTTGGGGAAGCAGTCAGGATAAAAGCAGTTCAAGCAAGATAAAGTATGTTTGATTTTGTAATTTGTGGACCAAATCTAAAATGGTAAGGAACTTGTTCCCAAAAGCATAGCAAAAAGAGGTGTGTGAATCTCTGTAACAATATATTTCACCTGCCACATGGTTTCCTATAATATTTATATCCATAGTATTGAAGCAGTCTTTTACTAAATGTTACTGGAAATTCTTGTGTTCTTTTTTTTTCCCTTTTCATTGTACCTGGTCTACCCTAGTCTGCCTGTCACTTCCAGGCATATTCTGCTGGATGCAATTGTTATCAGTGAGAATAAAGATAATCCCTTCTTTATCCATAGTGAAGGAATAAGTCACAAAAAAGAACTGTAAACCATCTTAAAGCTAGGAATCTTTTCTGTCTGAATTCCTGTCCAGGCTGGGTTAGTTGCTTCATTCTGGTCTCTTTTCTTTTTCTTGACACCATTTAGTGCCAATTTTCTCTCTATTACACATAAACGCTTTGAATTCAGAGACTTGAACAAGATGTGCAAATGTGGAGGTTTTTTTCATCAGGCAGGTCTATCTCAGGAGTGGATCTCAACTGCTGGCACAATGTGAAATTTTAAATAAGGCTGTATGTGTTGTGCAGAGGAAGTACTGAGTGCTTTGGGAATTAAGTTCTTTGAAAAAAAATTAATACATGGGTCCATTTCCCTCAATGTCCCCTTCCCTATTCCTAAGTGCTCAACTCTCAGTTTCATTCCTTGGAAACCAGAAGAACTGTCCTTCTGTTTGCAGTTTCAGCAATACAAACACACGTGTTCTCTGTGGTCGAGGGTTTCTTGTTAATGGCTGTCCCATAGAAACAACAGAACTTCCCTTCTCAGGATGAGTTTGGCTCTGGTTGGACTGTCTTGCTGCATATTTGTGCTCTCAGCTGATTTTGGTGGAAGAGAGTGTTCTTAAGATGAAGCACTGACACGAGTCATGTTCACAGTTCAGATTTAGCACTTAGTGAGCTTTCATTTGTCTTACCCTCATATGTTTGAGGCAACATTATGGTCTTTTTAATACAAAACAGATTGCACAGCGCCTCACGGAATTTCTCAGCTACAAAAAAATACATGATGGGGTCGAAGGCCCCGTTGAGGCTGGTGAGGCAGGAGGTGATGCGGTTGCTGAGGGCCAGGAGACGCTGCGTTTCACAGGAAGCTTTGGTCCCGTTGTAATGGAGAATATAAATGTAGCGATTGACGTGGTAAGGTACAAAGCAAATTAGAAAGATCATCAAGACCATGATGATCATTTTGACAGCTTTTTCCTTCAGGTGTTTCTCAACTCTGTTCCCACTCTTCAGGCTCTGGATGATGAGTAAGTAGCAAGTGACAGTAGTAATAAAGGGGAAGGTGAATGCCACTGCTAAGGACACGAGGGCGTGGCGTGAGGCCTTTTCTCTGTAGAGCTGCAGGCAGACAGTTGTGTTTTTCATCTGGACCGTCTGCACGCTGAGCAGCAGAGGTGCCATTGCCACACCAACGATGACCCACAGAAAGACGCATGCCACGTGGGCATAGCGGGACCTGCGGAGCTTGATGGACTTCACAGGGTGCACAATGGCCAGGAAACGGTCAACGCTGATGCACATCAGGAAGTAGATACTGGCATACATGTTGAGGTAAAAAAGGAAGCCAGTGAGTCTGCATGGGATCTCACCAAATGGCCAATGGTTACCAGAAAAATGGTACACCAGCCGTGTGGGGAGAACCAGCACAAAGGACAGGTCAGCCACAGCAAGGTGCATCAGGAAAATGTTGGCAGGTGTGCCTGACTTTTGGTCCCGGATGAAAAGCCAAAGAGCCAGGGCATTGCCAGCAAAAGCCAGGATGAAGTCCAGAAAGTAGAAAGTGGCAAAAATCATATTCTCAAGGTGTGTCTCTTTGCCACATTGCTCTGATGTTTCCAAACTGAAATTTGATTGATTTGAGCAGTTGAAGAGTAGGCTTGAAGCTGCAGGCCCATTCATTTTCCCCCACAGTTCTGAAGAAGAAAAAGCCCTAAATGTGAAAGAATTAAGAAATTATATTACTGAAGAGCCTGGATTTGTGGAAAACAAAACAAAACAAAAAAAAAAACAAACCCTGAAAGACTGAAAAACCCACGTATGAAAGTCAGCAATGTCTCCTGTTTGCTAGCATCGGTGTTTGGTATGACAGGTCAGTCTGAATTTAAAGGTTACATTAGAATTCTGAATACCCTCTGCTCTGCTGGGTTTACCAGAGCAGTAATTCCTGTGGAAGGAACCCCAATGAAGAGCTGCCTAGCTGGTGATGAGCTTGTCTCCAGCCCATGCTGAGGTCAGTTTTACAACCAGGTAGTGAGATGCTTGTGTGTCTGGTTAAGAGGAGTAGGAGTGAGTTCTGTATATCTAACTCAAAAGTACTTTGCATGTTTCAGTTTGAAAGCCTGATTTAGGACTAAGGAGTTCCTCATGAGTCAGCTTTTCTGAGCACAGGTATCTGTTGTAAGGTGATCCAGCTTAGAATATCTGTCTTGTTTTTAAAAGAGATAAAAGATAGATCAAGTATTGCTGTTATTTAAAAAAACCACAGGGTTCCTGAAAACCTTTGAGCATTATTTTCAAGTCCTGTGTTTAAGGCAAATGCACCTAGTTCCAATATAGGAGGAAACTTTTCAGATAGGTAGCAGCATCTCTTTTGACACTGAACTGACCCAGGGAAGATTTTAAATAATGCCCATGCTGTCAGTCACCTCTCAAAAGTGTCATCCTTCCCTGCAGATTTATCTTCCACCATAGCTCTCTCTTTTCCTGCCTCAAAAGCCTGAGCTCCACTGTAGCTTATCCAGGGCCTTTTCCAAGTAGAAGCTTAGCAAAACTGGCTTAGCTTTGCCAGTCTCTGTTTGCAGTGTCCTGAACAGCATCAAGAAGTGTGATAGGATTTTCTGAGCACCTACCCATGGCTTTTTATACATTGCTTGTCTGTGGGTATAGGTGGTAGGGAAATGCAGGTGGTCTGAAATTCCAGCATTGTCTCTATTACTTGAATTCCTCAGAAGTGTTACAGTCTGTGCAGCAGTACCTCTATATTGCTCACCCTTGAATTTTGTACTGACTGACCATTTCTCCATAATACTCAATGCATCTTTTAATACATCCATTATGCACTGTGTCCAGCTCCCCTACAGAATTCATTGTTCAGATGCCTAAAAATATTGGGATCATAGAGAACTGAAATGGATTAAGGTCAAACAAATATATTGGAAAATGTAAGAAAGCTCCCAGGTAATTAATATCTTCAGTTTGGCTGCTGTTACTTCCAGGTGAACAGAAAACTGGAATAACTGGAGATTAATGTTCTGGGAGATCCAGAACATTAATTCTGTTTGGTTCACAGTTGAAGAGACGAAGTCAACAGCAGGGAGATTGGATGAAATTCAGAAATTGGAAGTTCTTCCTGTGGCCACAGAGGGCCCTTCTTACTTCATGCATTGCTGGATACCCTTCTGGATTTGAGTAGTTATAACAAGTTGCTATCTTGCCATTATTTGCAATTGCATGTGCAAGGAAGACTGTACAGTCCTTTTGTTCTTATCTGTAAAAATACTTGTGAAATTGTGCTTTTACATACAAAAGGAAAATGCCCTGCTGATTTTTTTTTTGTGTGTGAAGGTTGCAAGTTTACAGAGGAGACCACAGGTTTTTTGTTTATATTATTCATTTGTCCCTTACAAAGTAAAACCTGCAAGTACTCTTGAACCCAAGAGTTTAAAATTTGTATGGGGTAGTAACATTGACTCACATACTTGTCCTCCTTGGATGGAATTAGTTTAAATATGTATTTTTCTGTTACATACCAAAAGAGAAACACATGAGACTGTGCCTTTTTACTGGCTGTTAATTTATGATGGTGCTTATCACCTCATGTTCTAGCTTTTAACCCTTTTTTTTTCATGTCAGGCCCATTGTTTAATTATGCTTTTCATCTGTAAAAAGTGTAGATCAGGTGATCTTGTGTACACACCTGCTCAGGATAGTCTTATGGCTAAATGTTGCTCTATCCATGGTTGTGACACCTGAGCAAGCAGTAAACACTGGCTTGGAGCAGCTGAAAAAGCAGAAACCAGGGTTATCTGATGGAACAGACTGGGATGGCTCCTGTCTTATTGATAGTGCTTTAAATCAGTTCCCAAAGTGAAGGAGTAAGCAGACTTTTCCCTGTTTACAAGCTAATTATTAGGGGTTTAACAGCATGGTACACTGAACCGATTCATTTGAGTTGATTTCCTGAGGCAGATCTTGGAAATTCAGATTCAGCTGAGTGTCAGTGCCAGACTTAGAACAGGCAACACTTCAAAACTGAGAGTTTTATCCTCACTGATGACAGCACTGAGTCTGCTATGGATTCCTGTACGGGTGTGCTTTCAGTGCAGAATGCTGTGGGTTGGAGTAGAAAGGAGAATGTCAGAGCTATCTGGAAGCCCAGTATGTCAGTGTCAGGAAGAGAAAGGCTTAGAACTGATGATAAAATTGAAATAGATTCAGTCTTTGCAAATGACAGCTTCATAGGAGAGCTGCTGTTATCTAATTTACTTTTTAGAGCAAGGTGAAGTAAGATGTTATTCATTGTCTGGTTAGAAGTTATAGAAAAAGGAAGTGGCTCTCTTTCTAATTTTGCTTATGTTTTAAGTTAAAAGTAAATTTTAATTACAGCTTTAATTTTTTTTTGTAGTTCTAGTTAATGGGTGAAAATAGTGGTGTAGCACTTGAGTAGGTTCAGAAAAAAGCCAACATGTCACTAGAATTAATTGTTGGGCTTATTTTTAGGCCTTACATGTTTTCAACAGAATTCTACAGCTTTAGATAAGTAATAATTCTCTGACAGTGTGTTCTCTAGAAGGTGTTGAAAGCCCTTTGCAGTTATTTGCAATTCCACTCCTATTCTCCTTGGGTTTATCCTATAAATTTTAAATAAATGTGTTTAGTGTTTTTATGCTTACTGACAAAGCACTGGGATTCCTATAGTCTGTATAAAGGCTAAGAGCAAACTAGAAACCTTCACAAATGACCTAGAATGTGTAGTCTGTGTTTAAGCTATATGGTGCAAGAGGCTGTCATTCCACAGACAGAAAACTCCTTTAGGAGTCTGACTCATTATCCAATAATTTCTGCTTGGACTGCACTCTTGATGTTGTGTGAATATTTAGTGATTTACGTATTGCTGAACAGAGCACTGTTCTGGAATGAGCCATTATCCCAGGCCTCCCAGGGCTGAGCTGAAATGGGGATGTCACTGCTCATTTGAAATACATGCACACTGGCCATATTTCATGCCCTGTTTCTCTTCTGCTCAGAAGCAAGAGAACAATCCACAAGGCTGTCAGTACAGACATAACGCAGTCACTCTTTCAGCAGATGCTCTGTCTGTCATTAATGAAAGAACTAGCAGGAGAAATCTTTAGCTCTTTGTACACAGTTACCTGGCTAGTTGGGAGCTTTTGTTTGCCCACTGCAGATAAACTGACCTGTATGTTAGAGTTTGTGGTAGGTATCAGAAATTCCTGTTCTTGCCTTCAGCTAGAGCAGTTTTTGATATGGTTATAGTGGTTTGTGTGTTTTTATGATTATGACTTTAGTGTCTTGTCAAATCAAGAGTTTTCTATCTTTCACTCAAAGTACTCTTCATTAGAAATAGTCAATTTCTGACTGAAATTTTTCTCCTGAAAATCACTCTCTGCTGAGCCTGTATTTCATCTGAAATACTTGGTTATTGTGAGCATCAGTGTCAGAGAGCACTAGACATGCCGTACATTAGGTACAAAAGTTTGAAAACCTTTTTTGTTTTGAAGGAGTGACATAAAGACGAGGAAATTATTTGAAGTTCAGAAAATGCTGCCTATTCTTAGATTCAGACATTTCCATTATATTTATCCACCTCGGTATGTGTTCTGCTCCTTATTGGCACCAGCTAAAACTAATGCCGTTTGGAAAGCTCCTAAAAAAAAATAAAAAGCTCCTAAAGCTCCTACTAACAAAAGTTGGTCTCTTACCTCTTTACAGTGCCGTCCTGTGGGTGCAGTATAGGGTCCTTTGGGGGAATATCTCAATGAACTCCTTCTGATGACAGCAAACTAGGTAGAAACAGCAGAGCAAACAAGATGATTCCAAGAGAATGCAAAGTTGCAGAGTTGCTGAGAGCAGAGAGGGGAGCCCCTCTATATAGTGTCCTCCTCGCTGTGATAGCACATTATCAGCTCAGTCACACAACAGAGCAGGGGAGAGGACACCCCAGCACTGAGGAGCAGTCTTCATCCCAGCTGAGCTCTTGGCACTGGGGCTGCTGCTGCTGGTATAGATATGAGTATCCTGCATGAATATGCCAGTGTTCCTGGTGCTTACTGAAGGCTGCTACTGAACCTCCAGCCCTAAACACAGAATCCTTGGAGTCCCCTGATTATTTTAGGAGGGTGGAGAGATGCATTGTTTGGGGGAAATCTAGTATTAACAGACACAACAGGACACTTCAGAATGGGATAATTCCATAATGGTGGGAAGGGGGAGGGCGAGAGGGTTAGGGAGAGGGGAGGCTGCTATGGTAACAGCTTAGCCTGTCCAGCACTTCCCCTTGCTTCCAATAGAGAGGGTCTGTGGGAGGGCAGAGGGTTTGTGAGTGGGGAGGGGGGGTTGAAAATGGTTTATCAGTGCAAATGGCTGAAGGCATCTCATTCAGCTGAATGAGAGGGGTCTCTTTCAGGACTCTTGCTTTGGGGTCCCCATGTCCAGCCCTGTATAATTACTCTGCATTTGACAGTGCTGAGTAAAATTGATGCCTTTATGCTGAGATGAGCACAGCTGTGTGTTTCCTTATAATGGGGTGCTGTCTGCTTTTTCTGGACTCTGTCTGGGCGGACAGTACTTCCAGCCCTGGGCAGAGACACTTGCTGACAGAAGGACTCAGATTTGGAGAGAATAATAATGATACTTAGCACTTAGACAGACACCTGCCAGCTGAGAGTCATAAATGTTTGAGGCCTCACAACAACATGTGTTGTATTCTTATCCTCATTTCACATATCTAAGGGTAAGTAATTCATCAGGGCAGAATTTTGGAAGGAGCCCCGTGAAGAACCAGCTACTTAATCCATAA
Organism: Vidua chalybeata; assembly: GCF_026979565.1. NCBI lineage: Eukaryota > Metazoa > Chordata > Aves > Passeriformes > Viduidae > Vidua > Vidua chalybeata. Next base: position 19,182,838 of record NC_071539.1, read on the forward strand.
ACCTGCCCTTTCCATTTGAACTTTTTCTTTTGTCTGATGTATTCTGAGAATGACTTGTAAATCTCAGTGAGTGTTTGACATAGTGATACAGTGAAAGGAATGAAGCAGACTTGTTTGTTTTGGGACAAAGCAACCCACAGAAGTCATTCTCTGTCATTTGTCTTTTACTATAAATTCTTCCCAGCCCACAGTGTTGCAGCTAGAGGGATAGATAATAGGCAACAGCTTCTCCTCAGAGCTCTGAAGTATTGAGATAAAGCTGGTGGCTTCCATCAGCCTTCACAAGATTTTTTTTTATGCCTTTGCCGGAGCTTTCCTACCAGAAATTTGGGTTATCTGCCTATTTAAAAGTGTACTTGTAATGTGTTCAAGAATATGTGCTAGGAATACAGCTGCTTTCCCCACATAAAATTGCATGGTTCTTAATTTTCTTTGACTTAGGAGTAAAAGGAATTTGTAGGCAACAAGAGGTCTCTTGTTTTTCCTAGATATTGAAGACTAAGGAATCCAGCCGTGGTAAAAGGCATTCAAGCAATGCACTTTGGTTTGATACATTTAATTCTCTCTCCTTGACTCCCTCCCAGTGCTGTAATGCCTCTGTTATGGTTGGATCCATTAGTTATAGATAGAGGGTGTTGCCACCTTTCCTTCCTAGCTATCAGAGAAGATCTGCAGGTTTGGAAAGGATCCCTAGAAGAATGACTGGGTGACATCCCTGATGGCACATAAATCAGTGAATGTTGGAGTAGTCTTCTAAGGAAATACAACTGTGTGACTGACTCATTCTTCTCTGTGCAACTGGTGTGAAACACTGGACACCAAACTGAATTATGTTTTGTCTGACCTCAGAAGACAGTTCTGTTACATAAAGTACTTCCTACAGTATGTATTATATGTTGTTTTAGGAGAAAGAGTTTTTTAATATTTTCTTTCCTTTACTGTGTTCAACCAGGCACCTGTGCAGGCCATGCCACAACCGTGAAAAAGCCAAGGGACTGGGCAAGTACATCTGTCAGAAGTGCCACTTGATAATTGATGAGCAGCCTCTGATGTTTAGGAATGATTCCTACCATCCAGATCACTTCAACTGCACCCACTGTGGGTATGTTACCCTGCTGTAAACTCTGACAAAAAGGGAGAGAGACCAACAGTTGACTCAGCAGTGCAGTCCTTCCCAAGGTCTAAACTTTGCTCCTTTGCATTGTTGAGCAAATAGAAATTGTGTGAGGAAAAACTGAAATAAATTTGGAAAAACTACAGAAATTTTAGTTTTATTTTGCCATTCAATATTCTCTTATTCTAACATGATAATGCTAGTTTATAATGAAAGTGAAAATAGTTCCGTGGCATGAACTTACCTCAAAGGCTGTGTGCAGATTACCATAGTAGAGTTTTCCAAAGATAGGAGTTACTAGGCTGTCCAAAATAGTTTCACTTCGAATTCCTGGATAGAAAAAAAAAAAAAGATGGCTTGATGAGCTGTGTCAGTCTTGTGGCACTGTCCATTGCCATGCTGATACCTGTCTGACCTGAAGTACTTACCATGAAGACATTTTAACTGGGCACAGTGCTGCCCCAGAATGGGTGACAGTGCATGTAAATGTCTCAGTGTTGAGCACTGCTAGGATGGTTCTTGCACTTGAGCTCTCCCATTCAGAGATACTTCAAGTCTTAGCATGGCACTGTGAGTGCCCATGTAGGTGCACCTCGTATGTCTGAGAGTATTCAGCTGCAGACGTGATGGTCTGCGTACCTTCTTCTCTGGCAAACTGAGAAAGCAGTTTTAGAAAGATGAGTTGACAATAACTGGATTTCACTAGCTAAAATGACTGCATTTCTAGCGTGACTCTTGCCTAAGTTAACTTCCAAGTTTAGTCTTCCAGCACTGGGCACCGAGGAGTTTCCCTCAGCGCCCTTAGCTCAGGGTCTGTGCCGCAGGAAGGAGCTGACGGCCGAGGCGCGGGAGCTGAAGGGGGAGCTGTACTGCCTGCCCTGCCACGACAAGATGGGCATCCCCATCTGCGGGGCCTGCCGCAGGCCCATCGAGGGCCGAGTGGTCAACGCTCTGGGGAAGCAGTGGCACGTCGAGGTGAGGCCTTCTGAACATGAACTTCCTTCAGCAGCTGGTTTGGAAGGGGACTAGTGCTGCTTGGAAGCTGTAGACATGCAAGTGGTCTGTAATACATGAATTCAAACTAAACTCAATTGTTTATGCTTCGGATTGTCTTCGCCTTTTATGGGTGAATTAGTTACAGCAGACCCATCAGGGTTCCAAAGAAAGCTTCACAACTTCTAAAATTTTTAAAATTTGTAATGATCCTTGCAGAATAGGGTTCACTGAAAAGCATTTACTTACTAATAAATTCATATATTTTGTATTATGTACTTAGCTATATCCTCTCCAATTCGAGTTACCAGGCACTTAACAGTGTTGGAATTTTTACTGAAAGCTGAGCAATTATTGCTTTTTATACCTTTTCAGCTCATTGTTTCTATAATTTTCAGTTGAGTCATCACAACTTGCTCTGAAGATTTTAGTCATCTTTGTTTCGTCATTTATGCCTCCTCGGGCTTGACCTGAAAGAGATTCTGCTGCTCATTTGAGGTGTATTCATACCAATTATGTTTATGTTCCTATTTCTCTTCCTGAAACAAGCAAGATAATAGTCCACAAGTCTATCAAGATAGACACAATAGCATTGCCTTTCCAGCAGGTCTTCCATCTATCCTTAATACAACTCTTAATTACTATAAATAGACTAAATATCTCCTCTTTTTTTTTTTTTTTTTTTTTTTTTTTTTTTTTTTTTGCTTCCATAAAGATCTTTCCTGTCTGTGCTTCATTAAAGCATTGAAGTAACAGCTTTAAATGAAAAGAGGTGGATTTAGATTAGAGACTGGGAAGAAATTCTTCCTGGTAAGGCCCTGAGGCCCTGGCACAGGTTGCCCAGAGAAGCCGTGGCTGCCCCAGCCCTGAAAGTGTCCAGGGCCAGGTTGGAAGGTTGGAATCAGATGAGCCTTAAGGTCCCTTCCAGCCCAAACTGTTCTGTGATCAAGTGTCATGTATTGAGCTAGGATTTATTGCCATGATTTTACCTGGTGATGGGAAAGTTGTTTTGCTTGCTTGCCATGGAATGTTTTTTTTTTTTTTTTTTTTCCCTTTTACAGCATTTTGTTTGTGCCAAGTGTGAGAAGCCATTCTTGGGGCACCGACACTATGAAAAAAAAGGGCTGGCCTATTGTGAGACTCATTATAATCAGGTAAATTCAGCCATCTGTGATGTAAGTACTTGTTGTGTCTGGCAAATGCTTTTTCATGTTTTATATATGCAAAGCTATGCAGATTTTGTATCATCTGAATTTGTAGATTCAACGAACTATTAAAAAATTAGTCAGATTTAACAAAAAAACTAGTTTTTCTTGGTAGAAAAGTGATGCTGAAAACAGAATAGAAATGTCTTGGGGACACTGATTTTAATTTGTGCCATTGATAGAAAATCACTGACCGTGGGTTGAGATTAAAATCCCTGTGATTTTACTTCTAATGTATTTGTGTGGGGTTCTTTGATAATTACTTCTTTCTGTGAGCATGAGGCAACTACTGTGTTGTCTAAATCATAGAAAAGTAGATTAATTTAAAAAAAAAACCAAACAGAAAAACCAATGAAACCCTGTTTTTTTGGTGTGATTAGACTGAACAATGCTTTGGTTTGGTATTTTCTAGTGTCAGATAAATAACTCTCTCATAAGAGGTAAGTGTTGCTGTTCTGACAGTAGCTGTATTTTAGCAGTAGTTCTATTTTGGGGTTTGTAGTTGAGCATCAGGAGATGTTTGTCTACACTAAGCATCATACTCTACCCATCCTTTCTTCTCCACAGGACTTTTAAGATCCCATAACAGTACTAGAGTGTGAGGCATCAACAAAAAAGGTTTTGTAGTATTTAGTGGTATGAGATCCAAAGGAACATAGACTATTTGGCAAGTGTATGAGAAGTTATTCAGAAGATTTAAATTGGTATATTTGGGGGCCACTGCTGTATCTGGGAATTCTTTGATTATTAGTATTTAATGTTCACACCAGCTGTGTGATTTGGGGACCATGAGTAGTCAGCAACATGAGTTTGTATTCTTATTTCTCTTTCTGTGCAGCTCTTTGGAGATGTTTGCTACAACTGCAGCCGCGTGATAGAGGGAGATGGTAAGATTTGTTCTCTCCTTGTTTTGGGTTACTGTCCTTGTTTCATTTGTTAGTGCAGCTGTTGCAGTCCCACAGTTGCAAGACAACAGTGTTTGTTTTCACATCTGGCCTCATTTGAATTAGGATATAAATCTGAATTCAAACAATCCCTCAGTTTCCTCTTACTTGGTGCTTTTGCAGTGGTATCAGCTCTTAACAAGGCCTGGTGTGTGAATTGCTTCTCCTGCTCCACCTGCAACGTCAAGCTCACGCTGAAGTAAGTCAGTGTTTGTATTTTGGACCATGTGAGTGAGACATTTGTCCCTAAGGCAGGGTATCAGCCTGCCTCTGCCTCTCTGAAGGCCAATATACCTTTTCTCTGTGGGAACAGGTGCTTATAATTCCACTGATTTCAGCACTGAAAGGGAGCTGGCACTCGGCATCCTCTCTGATTTATTTTCCTTCATTAGTCTATTCTGCAAGGAGGTTGGGTAAGAGGGGAACTCATTCAGCAGTACAGAGGAAAGGCTCTAAACTTGGAGGAACTGCCTGTCCTGAACAACCTGCAGCCTGGTTGCTCCCCTCAATAACAATATTTGCTATTGCATAGATTATTTTGAAATAAAATACTGTGGTATTTACCTCAAATATCTAGAAGAGGGGCAGGAAAAAAAAAGCAATCCTACATTTCTCCTTTCTTAGGTTCAAACTCTTATCCTACTCTGCTGGGTTGGCTCCACTGGCCATATGAAAGAGCTCTAATTCATCCCAGAGGGAACCTCTGAAGTGACACTTGTATTCTACAGTAACAAAATTAGTATTTTAGACTGCTACATGTAAATATATAGCAAAATCTTGCTCCTTATTTACCTAGCAATGCTAAAGACCTCAGTTCACTGAAAAGAACCCAATCTCTATAGTTGCATCACCAGATGAGGAAATGAGTTGTTTTATAAATGACATAGAACCCTTGCAACAACACTGATGTAGATGCATGGAGATTTTAATTAGAGAAGCATATAGTTTGCAAATACCATTTGAATAACTGTTCTTTGTGTTAAAGGAATAAATTTGTGGAGTTTGACATGAAGCCTGTGTGCAAGAAGTGCTATGAGAAATTCCCTCTGGAGCTGAAGAAACGTCTGAAGAAGTTGTCAGAGCTGGCATCCAAGAAGATCCATCCTAAAGCTTTAGATTTAAACTCTGCTTAAAGCAAACAGGTCTGTCAGTCTCCTGACTGCACTCTTAACACAAGCTGCTGCTCCCTGCAGCTGTTGATTACAGAAGCAATTACTAAGAAGTGGAACCAAAGATAAGTAGTACCTTCCCCTGCTTCTGGTGAGGTCTCTTGCATCTAGACTGTCCCTTTTCCCAAGCAATTGTCTATTAACACTGCAGGAAGAGGAGGATGAGTTCTGCTTCAGCAGTGCACAGGCTGATTATTAATTTGCTATTAACATTGCATTTTGCCTTTGTGGAGCTATACACAATCTTTCCTTCCTCAATTGAAATGTACTACTCTTTTCACTCTTCTAGTCTAAGGAATTTGGAAAAAGTGGTTAAATGTAGGGCTGGAAGAAATGTCAGATTTGCTCTTTCTCAATCAGAGTATCAGAATTTTTCTTCTTACTCTGGCTGAAGCAATTTTTAGGTTTTTTAATATATAGGCAATTAGTCTGAAAGTTGTCTTTCTTTACTACATGCAAAAAGTTCTGGTCTTTCTCCAGATTCCTACAGAGAATATATGGGTGCCCTATGCCATATCCCAGTCCTTCTGGTTTGTAGGCTTACTGGACAAGCCCAGAAACCAGTAGCTATGGCATCTGCACTGCCCATTTAGGCCCAGTGTTAAGGCAGCTAAGAAGTTTCCTTTGCTGCTTCTGTGCTCAGAACTAAGGAGATTTCAGCTGTCAAGGCCATGTGAGCTTCTTCAGAATAGTTGGGCTCTCCTTAAGGAGAAGGTGGCTATGGCAAACTAAACATTTTATTAGAACTGACACTAATTTTCTCTGTTCTCTACTACTACATGGCTGGTAGAGCTTCTGCTGGTCAACACAAAGCATGTCCTGTCCATTGGCATAGCTGATATTTATTGAGACAGTGTGGCTGGAGCATTGGTTACACTTCTGCATAAGGAAACTGAATAAATAATATGGTACCAATTTAAGCACTTCAGTTTTCCCATTCTCACTTTATTTGCCAGCCAAGGATATGCTTGTTGGTCACACTCCAGAAGGCCCAATTATATGAAGGTGTTTCTAATGTTTACAGATTGTAGCAATTGTGGTGCTATGCAGAAAAAAACCTCAATTTTTCTTAATTTTTTTTTCCCATTCATCTTTCTGAGACCTGAGTGTACTTAAGGAGAGGATCTCAGACACGATGCTAACATCTCAAGCATATTGTCCTCCTCTGTAATTTTGCCTGTCACTAGTGAGGTTTCACTGGTCCTACTGTCTCTGCTACCACAACCCAAGGTGCTGAGAAATTTACTGCTTTTGGATATTCTCAATACTTCTTTAGAGATGAGCCATCAGCAGTGCTGTTCCTGAGCCCACCCACACGATGTATGATCCTAGTGAGCTTCTGAGTCCCCCAGAGGTGACCCCCATACTTCCTTGTGCTGAACTAAGCTGAGCAGCCTGAAAATCCCTTTCCATGCACAGTTGTGAGACTTGCCCCTTTGCAAGGCTGACAGGCACTGGAGGACTACTGTCCTTTGCATGATTTAAATCTTCCAAAAAGTGGCTGGTTTAGTCAGTCAGATGAACACAGCATTTGGGCCTGGACAACACCCTGCAGCCACAGGTAAATTAGGTAGCAAGAAGTTAAAGCTTCCCCACTTTTTGTGTGTGTGAGCAGCAATTGGACTGGGGCAATTGTCTACCTTAGAACTGTGTTACCGTGCTCGCTGGATCAGTGCCCATGGAACTGCACCAGTGATACCAAAGCAGTGGTAGGAAATCTGGATAAGTGATCAGAATCCCACATGTGAGACCATCTCTTAGAGTTTCACTGCCTTTGCTAACTCAGTTTCCCTTAGCTGCTTTGCTTTTTCTTGCTGTAAGTTATCATTATCTTTTAACTGGGTTATGCTGTATCCACTGTAACAATGATGAGGGGTAGGCCTAATTTTAGCAGTAAACTCTTTCATCTTCTGACCAATTTGCACTGCAGATTCCAGTAACAGTAGCTGCTTGTGTCACTGCCTTAGGAGAACACGTGGCTATTCACTGTTCTCTCACCAGCCTTAAAATGGTCTTTTAGTTAAGGGCACAAAGAACAGCATGTCTTTTGGTGCAGTCATGTGGCCTTGCAAAGACCTCCATTTACAATCAAACCTGTTGTTTGGCGTTTTGTCACAGCATAAAACACTTGAATTCTGACCTAGGTGCAGGTCAGTATGTTATGCAGATTCTTCTCAGCATAAAACATTCTGGTCTGTTCCTGTAATCTCAGTCACAGGCCCTATCTGATGCTGAATCTGAGCAGCTGTGTATCCCCAGCCTCCTGGGAAGTGGTGGAGGAACACACAGCCACACATTCCTGGTAAATATGGAAGGACTAAGTACCTAGCAGCCAATAGGTAATATTCTTTCAGCAGCCACTCTCACATTCAGCAATGGAAAATGCACGTATGTGAATGGCATTACTTTTGTGCTGCCAGTGAAGATTTAATGCGTGCTTTCACCTTGTCTCGTGTTAGAGATTTGGCAGACCTAGAAAGCTTCAGAGCTCTAAGGAGAGTTGATATCATTCTCTTTGATAAGCTGTTCAGTTCTCTAGGATTTGGAATATGTCCTTATCTTCAGGATGTTTTGCAAAATTAATTGGTGAACAAAATAATTGTAATCCCTGATACTAATGGAGGGTGATATTCTCTTAAATTATTAATTTTTCATAATAATTTTTCTTATGCTTCTGCTGCCCATAGCCTGCAATGTGCAGAGTTACAGTAGTTTATATTACCAACATACTTTTCTTGTGAGAGCGGAATTGAAGGAGTAGGAGAAATAACTATAAATGGCTTTAAAATATGCATCTTCCTCTACTTCTGTCAGTCTACTTTTTTAAGACCGAGTAGACTATAGTGCAAACTCAGAACTTCTCCTTAGTGCCTTAGTAGGCTGACAGGTTGGGTTTTGTTTTCTTTTTAATAAATATAGTCAAGGTGTCAGTAAGAAATAAGTGGCACGCTTTTTTCCATTGCTGTAAATAGACCTGCTGGCCAAATTCTTCCTAAGCATCACACCACTGGAGAATAGAGATTTATATGAAGGTTGAGTTTGGCTCAGAAATCTACACTTAATAGAAGATGTCTCATACTATACATTTATATTTATACCTAATTAATATTTATACCTAATTAAAATCACTAACACTCACGGAGTACACTTCAAAATGGTTTTGCTTTTAGAAAGCATGGTATGTGAAGCTTGTTTTTTTTTTCCAAAGGGTATGCTAATCATTTGCAGTCTTTCTTTGTGGCACTAATCCTCCCTCTAGATTTGTGTCCTGGTGTTTCTACAGCAGTCTGTGCAATGCTGGCAAACACTGGTCAGCCTTTTGTAGAGAGAATTCCTGATGTGGCATGGCTGGTATTAGATGATATGACTGACATTCTTTCGTAAGTGATTGGATGGAGAAGGAATAGATTGCAGGCAAGCATGTAATAAACATGGTTATATTAGCTTGTAAAGCACTATTAAGTGCTGAGGGTATTAGATTGAGAAAAGAATTAGCAGCTCCCTGCCTTGGTTCAGGCCTTGATGGGTTCTGCACCATGTAGAGCTCTCACTTTATCACATGTTGTTTGAGCTGTCTAACCAAAACACATGATTGTAGACTGAAATGCTGTAATGCTGTACCTTTGTATGTTCTTGTATTAAAGTTAACTGTAACACATTTTAAATCTTTACACAAAAAAAAAAATGGTATAGTGTACAGTTAATACCATATTTTCAGTGCTTAGCCAGAAACTGTTACCCTCTCCGAGGAGCTCTGGGATTGCTGAAACCTGAGGCACTGTTGTGGTGAATTCACATTTTGGACCTGTGCTGCTTCTGTGGTGATGTGTTGGTTGATGAGGATGTGAAGAAAGGGGTATCATCCTTTTAGTGGCCGTGTTGTACAAATTGTGTTGTGTATGTAATGAGCAGATGGGATACTATGATCATTTACAGGATATAGTGGATATTTGGATGATTTAGGTTACATGGATCTGGAGCAAACATTCACTTGGTTAAAAAAAAGACATTGTGGTTGATTTTCTGCAGTCTTTACTTAAAAACCAGAAACAATACAGTTTGGATGCAAAATTTCTTTTTGTACAGGTGAAGTGTTGAACATTTCTCACTTATAGCTAGTTAGTTAGATCAGACACTGGGTGACAAAACCACTCTGGGTAATGAGACTCCAGCATTTCCATTGCCAGCAATGGACATTACAGCAGGAGCATCTAACTGCTTGCAAAAAGATCAGCTATTCTGACAGGTGTGGCACTCATTTAGATGCACAAAGAGAGTGGGGCTCTTCCCTGCCACCCATACACAAAACTCCCACCAGCACTGAATTTTGCGCACACATGTCTGAGGGAACAAGAGAACCATTGTGCATCCATTGGCAAAGTTGAGAGATCAGGCAGAGCTGTTTTTCCAGCACTGCCAGATGGTGTCTCAAGGAACTTGGTGTAAATGCTTTAAGACATGTTCATGTTTCACTGGGAGCAAGGGAGGAGTACTTGATCTGAGGGGGTAGCAGCTAAGCTTGCTCCCACCGTAGTCTATATCTACTTTACACACTCAGAGCACACTCTGGTTCCCCTGGCACCAAAGCTGTGTTTCTACAAAGCTCTTAGAGATTAACAAGTGCTGAATCAAATTTTACCACTCAAACTGTCTGCCAAACAGGAAGTAGAAAAGATCAGGACAAATTAGAGCTATTATTCTTGTCTCGTGAGGGAATGTCTGCATAACTCCAAGCAGAACATTTTTGTAGAGCAGAAAAGTCTCTTGTCAACAGACCTCTGTTAGACTGAGTTCTTCAATTCTGATTTGGACTGAATAGCTCATCTATATCTTGAAATAGGAGCAACTAAAAGTGACGGACCCAAACCCCAGACTCATTTCAGAGCTTACTAGAAACTGCACAGTAGAAAGTGGTTGTAAGTTTCCAAGAGCATTATAACATGTGGAGCAAGGCTGTGGTGACTCAGGGGACAGCCTGCAAGTTCAGCAGCATGCAGGAAGGACAGTTACATTCTGACAGTAATTGGCTGTCAGTCTGCTGTCATGTGGAGCATGTAACATAGGGACCAGAGGATGGAACCCAGCATCTTACCTTTCGAACTGCCCAGTTATCTACTACTAAAGGGCATCTCTCCACTCTTAGAATTGCCAGTAGGAGGAAAAAAATTACCTTTGTTTCCAAAGACTCTTGGAGTTTGTGCATTTGGTAAGAGCATATACAATAAGGGGTATTTTCTTTCCAGAAGGAAGACGGCTCTTAATGTGTATCTGTCTTTGAATGGAGGAGATTCAAGCTATTAGAAGGGGCTCTTACAGGGTTTCCCCACTCCCACAGAACATTAAAATCCATCTAAACTTTCTCTAAATCCAGTACCTGAATGGAATTCTCATACTACATCTAAGACAGAAGCGTTACACATATTTGAAAGCACATGCTCACTTGAACTTCTCTTGTAGTAGTATTTAGCAACTCAGTTCATTCAGTGTGTGATCAGAAGATCAATCAACAAGATTAATATTTTTTAAATGGCATTTCTTCTGGGATATGAAATTATAGATAGTTTGGCACAATACAGGTCGTGGGCTCTATTTCCACTCTCAGGCTGGGAGGTTCTTTTGCTTGTTTACAGCATTCATGAGCAGACGTACATAAGATGTTAACAGATCATCCATTTTGTAACCCTGTCAGGAAAGAAAAAAAGTCTTAAAATCTATCAGAGAGCTCCAGAAGCAAAAATAACTATCACTTCTTCCCTCGTCCATCATCTTCTCAGGTTCTTCCTTGCACAAACATCTTTTCTTTCAATATCTGTTTTGTTTAGTTATAATTTACCCATTCTTCCCTCTGCTTTTCATGGATTTCCAAAACTTTACAAACCATAGCTCTACTGCCTCCTTGGTATTCACTCTGTAGCTTGACTTGTACTTAAGATTCTTGTATTTAAGAATCCAAGCTTTTCTGTCAGAGTAGTTATACTTTAAAAGTCTGTTATCTTTACAAATCTACCTTTAAATATTAATACAGTGATGCTTCTCTGAGACTCTGAATAGTCTGAAACAAATTGTTAAAAAGGTGGCACCACTCCCTGGAAAATATGAAATCTTACAAGGCTGGCATTACTACATAACTGGAGGCAGACATGCAAGACAGAAAGCTTCTTATGTAGCTTTGCAGTCTTAACTTTCTCAGATGGATAAAATTTTGATGCCTGGGAAGAATTTGGGACATTACTCTTTTTCCTTGTGTCCTGTGTGATGCATCTTTGCATCAGATAGCATTATATATGAACTGAACCAGTTCTAAATAGCAGTTTTATTGACACAGCAGTGAATGCTTTTGGTATTTATTATATAATTGGCATAATTATGGTATATATAGTTTAATTATTTTGGTATAATGTTGTACTGGTATTTATCTGTTTTTGCACCATCTTTTGTAGGAATTGGGGTTGGAAAGAAAAAATTGGGATTTTGTTGTGTCTTAGTTGGCAAAATTCTTCTTACCAGAGATGTCTCACATAAGAGCCGGTTTCCTCGTACCAGGTTCCCTATGGTCATGTGAAAATACGTGCTCCCACTGCTCCAGTTGGAGATCTTATTGAAGGGGTAGACTACTAAAATATCCTGTAAGGAGAAACAAAGTGATCTACAGAACATTTCTCAAATGAAAACAGGCTGTTACATAAGAAAACCTGTAGAGCCAGAGTATTCTTGTTCTTTCCCACTTCATTTATAAAAATCATGGATCAAGGTATTTCTTGCATCCAGATTAGTGGTATATTGTATTTTCACCAAACAGATCACACTAGTGAGACTTCCTTTCATTATATATTGATCTTTGCTTTAGCACACTGCCATTAGATTTACAATAATCTAAACCTATCTTTTGTTTGGTTATTGAAAGCAAATAGTGATACTCTCTTTTCCTGAGAACTTGCTAAGACCAGACTGTTGGGGTAAGACTGCAGCTAAACATGGCCATTCAGCCTGATCTCTTAGAGAGCTGGGGCTTACTGCAAAGCATTTTTCTGAAGCAGGTTCCTGGGTGCACTGCCTATCCATCTTCCTGATCTTACCACCTTGCCAGGTCTGTCATGATTCCCATGTCTTTTTTCAGAGATGCTCTATCCTATTCCTTTCCAGAGTAGAAACTGCAAAGAAGTGATTTGAGGCAGTAGCATTTTCTTCATTTTCACATAGAAAAAGAAAATTAATAGCCTCTATCCTCTCCTAACATTCCTGGGCAAGGTCCTATCACTGTCTCTAAACTAGCAGGGTCCATTCAGTCCTTCCTTACATGGGCTTGTGAGAAGCAGCTGTTACCTTTGTCTTCTGATGTATCAGTGAGACTCCTTGCTTGTTGATTGCAATCAGTACAATCTCTGGGAAATTGGGCTCCGAGGCTTGCTGTAAATGAGTAACACAGCAAGATAAGCAGAAAATTGAGAAATTATCTGTATCAGGGGCTTAGTGACCTTTAACAATGTCCAGTGCTTCTTGTTCTCTTTCCCAAATGAACATTGAAACACTTTGGCCATATATTGATAACTTGAGCAAATGCTACATGACAGCAGAATCAAGTCCATTATTTACTGTGCTGTCTGATGACAAGTTTAATGCTTGATTGCAAAGCATTTAAAAGCCTAGTGAGGAGAAATTCAAGGTAACACATGGGAAATTATTCTTAGATGATACACACTCTAGAATGAGAGGATTAGTACCATTCTGTTCTGAGGGAAGAGTCCCCAAAGAGATAATATTTGGCAGCATTTTCTTGTGGAGAGCAATGACAGGACAATTTAGCCCCCTATAGCTACTACACAAATGTAGTAGAGGTATTATAACTAGAGCAAAAACATTGCCAGTAAACAACAAGCATAGTTCAGAATGGATAAAGAATCCATCTCCCAACTTGGAAGGAACTGAGTTTTCTTCTATAGATTACAGAAATTCAGCTTGATAATGTATTTTTACTTTCAGATATGGAATTGTAGTCAGTCTAGTTCCCATGGCACTGATCTACTACCAAATCACTCACACAGGCCTTCAAACCTACCTTCACCTCAAAAAAGGCTGATCCAAATGTTGGCCACCGGTGTATCATTTTCAAGAAAGCAATCTTGGCCTCATCCACAGTTTTTCCTTCATGTTTACTATATGCTGCAATAATGCTCTGTTTAGAAGAGGATACAAAAGCCAGCTGAGTTGGAGACAGGCAGGTTTCCAGTGCCTAGCCTTAGCACTAAAGACAGCATCAGCTCATCACCACAATCAGGTTTTTTGCCTCAGCAGCAGAAAATTGAAAATGAAAACATTTGCTATGCCATGGGGTAAGGTAAGCCAGAACCCTCCAGTGTTCCTTGTTCCCCTGCTGGGGGAAGGAAGCCCAGCAGCCTGAGGAAATGGACTTCAGGGCAGAGGGGCAACATGAGATAAAACTCAGAAAGCCAGTGTTCAACACCCACGGACATTACATCTTTGGCTGAAAAATGGAGGGTGAATTTTCCCTTCATATTTGAAAGAATGTTCTGTGTTTTCCTCAGCAGACTAAGTGGTAAGTACCTGCTAAAACCTCCTTGCCCTTTTGGTGGATAAAAGAGCCTTTTGCTGTAAGTAGCATGAACACGGTGTAAGGAGATTGATTTGCTGCCAAGAAATTCTTATGAAATCCTTCATTTTCTATTTCTGTCTGATATCCTCAACCTCTGAGTCCCACTGCTGACTCTCTTATCTCCTAACTCTTTTTCTGGCCACTAGAAATAGATTAGTATCTCCAAGAAAGATGCACACTTCAGACAAGCCATTCAAGCCTGCAGATATCTTTCAGAATTTTGGTAGAATATGTGAAATCTGGATTGTAAGAGGCAAATCTTTTTGCCTGCTGGCAAATCCAGCAATATCCAATACTGTCCCTCCAGAGTACTTTCAAAGACCATCTGATCAAAAATGTACTGTGGCTCAATGTGTTTTCTCTACTAAAGCTCTGTAAATGTAGTATGACTAATGAAAGCTGATGTTCTTACCTTCTTCCATTCGTCTGGTGCCACTGCTCGGAGCAGATTGTCTGGCACCAGCTCCTTCAGGATTTTGGGGATGGCTGCCAGCTGTGTGCGGTCGTTGTTGAAGCGCGCTTTATAAATCAGCCCTGCCAGCTGCACAGCTTCATCCTTGGAGCACTTGTGGTAGCCTCTGAGGTACTTTGGCAGCTCCTGGAAGAGACCAGCTCTGAATGCAGACAGAATGGGCTAAAGCAAACACTGACTTAAGCATTCTAAATTTGTGAGGTCAGGATGCAAGTCTTGCTAAACACAGTCCCAGGATATCCCAAGAACTTTTAGCTCCTTCTGAAGGTTCTCTGGATGATCTTTAAAGATCCTTTCCAACCCGAAACTCTCTGTGATTCTCTGATTTATAGAGCAAGATGAGCAATTCCACAGTACAATGAGGTAAAGGAGCTGTACTCTTAACATGTTCAGTATAGCTAAGCTGTGAACACTGAGAAATAAATCTGTTCTGAGGCTGAGCTGTGCCCCCCACCTCTGGAGGAGGTATTCTCTGGAGGCTCTATAATGCAGGCTTTCAAGAGGCAGACAGTAGTCCTGCAGACTTAATTTCTCACAAGAAATTAAGGTATCACAAGATACCTCTTCTTTAGGGAGCTGCTTACCTGGTGGTAATGGAAAATGGTATCAGCTTTCAGATCCTTGCCAGGAGTGACATTCAGCCACAGCTTTCTCATGAAGTACACCTCATAGGCCACAGACAGAGCAGCTCCTAAGGAGATCAGATTTTGTTAGTGTTCTCTGTGTCACTGATAGTCCTACAGTTTTTAAATGGCTTGTGAATTTCTTCAGAAACGTAATTATGGTTTTAATAGTAACAAACAAAATTACTAACAAAACAACACAAAAAGCCATTTTAGATGACATAAGAAATGATCAGTTTTCAGTTCCTGGACACTGCTCATACAATGATCAGATGGAGGAGAAGTTGAGGGACTACCATAGAATGTTTGTTATTGGTGCTCATGACAGCTGTCTGCTGGTGTGCAGTACACCCAAATTCTCTTACACGGGTGCAAATACATTTCCTGGTGGCTGTGCTTCTGAAATGAATTGTGATTTAGTGCACCCATATCTTTAAACTGATTTTCAGAGCTCCTAGCAGCTACATCAGCTGAGGGAAGTTAGAAAGTCTTAGATATATAGATAGAGCTTCAGGGAGTTGAACCTCAGCTGTCCTGAAATATGCAAAGGTGAGGACAAATTGATACAGAGTTTGATATTGTTTTCAAAATGTGTATTATCCATTGGAGGGGGGGGGGCTGGGATGGTAAGTGTAAGGAGTTGCTGTTATTATTACATTGTTTTATTCTAACAAGTTGTTCCTTAACACCATAATGTGTTTGGGTATCACCAGGTAATAACCTGGTTAAAAATTTTCTAACAACTCAAGAAATGTGAGTGACACTCTGTAAAGAACCTATTTGCATGTGTTGGCTGATTCTTAGTATTTGAGGATCAACCCATCTAACGTGCATGTATCCAGCTGTGTTTTGGATACAAAAGGTCAAAAAAATCTTCTGTAACAATTTAAAATTTCTGGAGAGATCCCCTCCCCACCCCCCCTCCCCGCCTCTGAATTTTTGATAGCCAGTACTTGGCTGCATCAGGATCAGGTCACTGGATCTTTCTGCTGGTGCAGGCATTAGCCATGTATGTACAAGCAAAAATGATACAAGACTCTGCTAAACACTTCCCAAGATGGAGTGAATCCTACTGGATGGATCAGCTACTTTCCAGTTCAACACAGCATCTCATGCAGCTTCTTGTCATGCTGGCATTCTCCTTACCATCTTTTCCTGGCTTGTTCCTTCTGTTCCAGTCTGTCACCTGCCTTAGTGAGTCAAAGAAGTAGTCTGCTTCATTCTGACTGATCACCTGCAGAGGCCAAGCAGTGAAGGAGAGAAAGGAGGGGTTAGTACATCATATAAAATACTGCCTGTGCCACATACCCAAGTATCAGGCTGAATTTTCTTTCCCTGTCTACAGTGAGAGAGCAGAATTATAGCAGGAAAGAAGTAGAAAAATAGGAGGAAGGCTCAATTTGCTTATATTTCATACTGGGATCTTTATTGCATCTTCTGTTGCTTTTTGCTTTCCAGGTTGCTTATTGAAGTCAAGCTGAAGATGCCTAGATTATTCCCAGTCTTCTTCTCTTTGTAAAGTGTTGTTACATACTGTGTTTCTCTTTTCAGGAAGGCAGCACACCAGAAACTCCCTGTGCTAGGGCTCAGTGCTGCTTTTGCTTTAATCAGAGTTTCAAAGAGAAGGGACCTCTCAGCAAGACAGCCAGCCCAAGCTTCAGCTCAGGCAAAGCAGGCTCCCAACAAACCAGAGAGTAATTAACTGGTGCTGTTGCCCCTGCTTTCCCTAATCCTAGAGGGCACTGTACATGTGCAGCACATCTGGGCAAAGTCTGAGTGAAAAAGGGTTGAATCCAGCAGTATGCAACCATCCTAGCAGCCTGGACTGCCTACATCTTCTCTGCTTTTAGTGCCACCTGGGTACTGGCAGAATGATAGAAGCTCTGCATCTCCATCCAGCTCCTTCAAGAGACTAAAAATAATTGTCAAGTGCTAAAAGTTCAAGTTTAGGTTATATCCCTCCTCAGTAAGACAGAAGCAGTAATCACCTGCTCTGGTCCTTGGCTTTATATGGTTGTTTAGGTGGCCTGGTAAATAATAAGAGAGCATGGGCAGCCTGGCTACCCTGCCAAAGTCAAGAAGGAGTTACCTTGTCTGCAATCTTCACAAAGAGGCTGAAACCTTCCCAGGAGTGCAGCTGCAATTTGGAAGCGATGTTCTGACACAGAGTCTGGATTTTGGTGTTTGTTCCCACATCAAATGTCTATGAGATAACAAGACTCTTGTTACACAGAGGAGAGGAAGAAATAAGAATACTGAATGTTTTCACACATGCTCCTGGATGAGCACATCGTGGCTGGAATAATGGTCAAGGCTGGGAAAACAAGTAAGTGCTCACCAGTTCTGTTTCGTTGGGGAAGCAAATCTTGTGTGAGATCTTAGTGTTGTTCTGTAAGATGGCCTCAACCTCCACAGGATGGGGTGCCCACTTCCTGCAGCCGCTCCTGGAAAATGCCACCACCATCATAAGAGAGATCCGTTTAATCACTGAGGAAATGAACAACAGTATTCCAGCCAAACAGCAGACACCCTCCAAAATGCCAGTACTCTGCGATGGGGCAGGCTCTAATGGACGTCCACCCCAGTGCAATTTCAGTGTATTAACAGCAAGAAACTGAGGGTCTTATTAGCATGTAAAGTGAAAGTCTGTTCTGTCTCTGCAAGGAGGCTGCATGAAGAAGACACCTTCCTAGCCAGCACCATTGCCTCTTCTATGGATTCAGCAGCATTTTTCCTTACTGACATGTGAATATAACGGCTACAAGGAGAAATATATTTTATTTAATTCCTGCATCAGCAAAAATATATGTATTTGGAGCCCAAGTACCAAAAAGGTCTGGTGGGCTGCTTGAAAGCATTTATATAAGAGCTGGAGTGCAATAACTGACTTAGGAGGTGCTTAAGCTGTACAAACCCAGTTCTTTGAAATTATACCTCAGAGCAGAGCTGCTTTTTACAGCAAAGGAACTGGCCCCGAAGTCTCAGTCATGCCAAAATCTTGACATAGTTAAAGTGAGAACAAATCTAGCAAATTACCTCCCGGGGCTGGTAAGTTCCTGTCCTCAGTGGCACAGAGCAGGCTGTTGAGGTATTTTGAACACCATTGCTTATGGGCCTTTCACACGGGGTCAGTCTCTCAGGAGAAGGTTACTCTGGATCCCAGCTTTAATTGTGTGGATTTGATTTTTTTTTTTCTGTTCAATAAAGAATCATTTCCATTTGGAAAAGGAAAACTTCACTGTAACCAAGCTGAACAGCATGTGCTTTGTACTGTGCAGGCACTGTACAAAGTGTAGGCCTGCCCTACTCAGTCACCTTTTCCTGACCTGAGATCAGAGGGAGGCCCTGGGAGCTCAAGGAATTGCAGTAGTTTGGCTGCAGAGGCATAGGGCTAACCACCTCTCCTTACAGCCTGAGCTAGGAATTCACTGCCAAGGTGAGATCTGCTTAACACCCATCACGGTGGTTCCCTGGCCAAGATTCTGGGGGTGAAGTTGTAAAGTGGTTTATGGCAGAAAAGGTGTGTACCCAAGGGCTCAGTTCGGTTCCCCTGTGTGTATTTAGGTCAATCTTTTGAGCTGCCTGCTCTACCCTTTCCAAAGAGACCAGGTTACTTACAGGGAGAAGTTGGACTAGATGATTGTTGAAGATCCCTTCCAACTGAAATAGTTTATTCTATTATGTTCTATTCTATCCTATCCTAAGCAGATGCAAGTTTAATCTTAGGAAAAGAACTGCTCTTAGAAGACAAGATTTGTCTTTGTTCTACTTCCCATCCCCCAGGCTCCAGATCTGGGGCAGTTTAGCAAATAAAATCCTCCTTCCAAGCAGCCCATTCTGCTTTCCCCTCCCTATTTGCTCTCTCTAAAGAAGCTCTGTGCAGCTCAACAGGGCTTAGAGCATGAATAGCACATGATATAGGGAGGCAGGAATTTTTAAGTCTTCTCCATAGAAATAAACAATGAATAGCATTCCTTGCCATGCATTTTTCAGACACTTCAAAAGCAAGTTCAATGTGTGGTGACATTTCACCAGCAGTGCCAAACCCCACCCACTGCAAGGGGGATATCCACTGTTAGTTCCCCTAAAGCCTGACCCGTGGGGCTCACAGACCAAAAGTGTGGCCCAGCCTGAGGGAGAGGGGAAGATGCAGGAGCTGGAAGGAGAAATCATTGGGCAAATTCTTTACTGATGAGGTCTGTGGCAGGCAAGTGGTAAATCACAGCACCATCAAAAGGGAGAAGGCTGGAGTCAACCTCGATGCCAAAGCTTTCTTCTCAGAGGGGCAAGCTGGGTTATTCCAGTGCTTGAAGGAATCTAGGGAAACCTTTCTCCTACAGTTCAGTTGAGCCTTACTGAAATCCTGTTAGTCCTTCCCCTCTCTTTGGTTGTGTCATGTCCCTTAGAATGACAACTCATTCGGAAGCTCGGGAAGCACTTGTGTTTTGGGGGTCTTGTTGCTTCAGCCTGGGGTAATGCCAAGTGGATGGAGAAATGCCTTGCTGTGAGCAGCCAGGTAAGAGTCAGGGCTTTATTCATTTGGGTTTTTTCAAAGAATGGGAATTGATTGTACTGATCCTTTCAACAAGGACACGCTGCCTCACCAAAGAAAAGTAAGGTCAGGATATCATCGGTGACATCATTCCAAGCTGCATGCCCTTTAGGATGTTTGAAATACCCAGCTCTGGGAGTCAAGTGATTATGTGTGGTGATGAACTTTTTAAAATGCTGCTAACTGAAAGAAAAAAGTGAAACTGTGACATAGACCTCTCTCTTCAATGGTTTAAAGTCCATAAAGAAAGTTCAAAATAATGATCACTTGAAAAACCAAGATGTAAAGAGGAAAAGGAAAGTGACAGTCACACTATTTTAGCCCATGTGTTTTTTGGGACCTGATCATTGATATTTGAACACTTTGAGCTGGTTATATGCCAGATTATTTACCTCATTACTGTCTGAATCCTCCGACGGCACCCCGGGGCCAGTGTTTCTTTCTGACGTGTCTCTATGAACTTCTGGGCGTGTTTGAGCAGTGACTTGCTGGGTGGGAAGAGGCCAGTGCAGAGCCAGAGGAGCTGCCAGCCCTTGGTCTCACTGTACCTGGGAACACAAAGTCAACAGTTCTGCTACAGCCACATATAATTCTCTGACCACACACCAGCTACAGGGAAGAGAAATACACTCCCATCATGGTCCCATTGTGCAGAGAGCTGCAAATCAACAGAGCCTTCACCCAGGCTCTGGCATTCATTTGCTGTGCAACAACCACAGTCTGCATGTGAAGACAGTGCCGAGTCCTGCATGAGAAATACTTGTGACAGATGCAAACCTCATGAATAAATATAAATTCCAGTTTAGCAGACATCTTAGCAGCAGTGACCCTGGTGCCATCCTCTTGGAAAGCCACTATTGATTTGGTGTTCAAGCTCACATGTATTCAGATCGTGGTTTCTCAATGCATGTATTCACCTGCCCTCTGCACTGGGCAGCTTTGCTCAGGGCATGAACATTTTGCATGCACTGGCACTTACATGTACTCCTGTTCTGAAAAATGAACATGTTGATAGCATTATGTAGTGAGGTAGATACAGTTCTTAAATGCTCCAGATCAAGCTGGTTCTCTTTTTCAGGCAGAAATCCAGTTCTTCTAGCTTCTGCATCTGTGAAATCTGACAGTTGAAGCTCTTCTGGCACCTTGCCCTCACCATTAAGAAAGGCTCTGCAGCCTTGAGGTGGTCAGTCATTCTGCCTCAAAGCCAGGAGCAGAACTTCAGCTGTGTCCAAGGATTGCTCTGAAATGCTCACTGGTGTGAAGTGGTTTTGGTTGGGAAAGTCAGCATGTCTGGCTCTGAAAGGGCATCAGACTTCACTGAATAAAGAGGTTCTGGCTTCTTTATTCCCACGTACTGTTCTAATTTTGTAGATGAAGACAGACTATTTTAATCCCATTTATACTCTATAGAGTGGTGTTTGTGTCTGTGTGCAAGCAGGACATGGTCCACAACACAGCAGCCTGGGAAGGATGAAAGATTTGTTGCTCTGGCTGCTATATGCAAATAGCCACTTTTCAAGCATTGTTTTTTCCACATCAGTGATCCTGCTCACATTGGTGGAACACATCAGGCATGGCACTGGCACCATGGTTACAGATCATGCATTAAATAGCCTGTAAGATTAACTGCTTGCAAGGGAATTTACCATTCAACACTGACACACATGATGAAAGTTCTACTACATGCAATACTTGTGGAACAGAAGAAAGAAAATAAATAGAATGCATCCAGAAATGGACAAACTATTTTGTTCATAATTAATATTATTTTAAGCTGCTTTTTGCAATTCAGTTTTCCTGGAAGTAGATCAAATTATCATTTTGTGTGTGGGGAAGAAAACACCAGCCCTTCTTAGAGACTTCTTTGTGGTCAGGTGCCTCTGTAACCAATCTGTTCTGCAAGGCAGTTTTGTAACCTAATTAATATAACTACTCAAAAGTATTTATTCATTGGTGGTAAAAATCCAGTGTGAACTATGTTTCTGTGAGAGGGGAATGCTGCTGTTGGGAAGTTTAAGTGGAGGGTTGTCAGGGCAGTCACAGACGGGATGCAAGGACTATGTAGTGCCAAATTTCCCGTACAGACTGCTTCGGGAGCAGGAGAGCCTCAGTGACACCTTGCCTGCCTCACACCACAAGGAGATGAGCATGGAATGCTGATGGGAGCAAAGCAGCAGCTCAGGGGAGATGATTGATGGTGCTCTCTGGCCTCTCCCTGCTAGGGAGTGGTCCTGAGCGCTCCACAAAGGTAAGCACTGGCAAAAGGGGGAAGGGAAACTGTTACTGCAACATTTGTTTACCCTTCCTCCTGCCCCCACTGCATCACAAATGCAGCAAGGGTTCCTTGCTGCAGTGCCAAGGATGCCCCCTGCACCTGAGGCCTGGCTCTGCAGGAGCAGGGTGTTTGTACCCAGGTAAATTAAATACCTGTTTCTGTTCTCAGTCAGTTGTTTCATAATCTGACAGTAAATCTCATCCCTCAGGACCTCCTCCTGAATAGCGGGCACAAATATCTGGTCAGTGACTTCCACGGAGGAGTGTGCCTGTTTTGAGGGGTAGTCTCCCATGAATTTCATGATGGGTGAATATGCTGTTAAGGAGAAAAGGAGAAGTTTCGGAAGGCAAATGGGAGGTTTCATCCAGATCCTAACATGCTAATGACTTTGTTGATGTCTAAGTGGCTAAAACTGGGAGGAAGGTCTAGAGCATGTTCCCTGTCTGTCCCCTTCCCCTTTGCAGCAGTACTGCTTGGCTGTGGTTTTTACTGTGCTAGTAGCTGCATTCTCTGGGCATATGCAGTAAATCTCTCTCTAAAGCCACATTATTAGTTTAGTGAGCCATCATAGCTGTGGAGTACTGGGAGGAAATTGGAACATTTCCCTGTAGACAAGGGAAACAGATTTGATCCCCTCCATCTTTATGAAAATGTATCCCCTATAAGGTGGCTGAGGTATCTCAGTGGACCTAGCTAAGTCTTCCTTCCCCTTTAGTATTCTCAGATGCCAAAGAAAGGAGAGAAAGGATATCAATGAAGGCCTGACAGGCCAAATCCCGAAGATCAGGGTCTGTGCATGCTCTCTTCAGCAATGGCTGTTTCAGAGGCTCCTTGGAATGTGCCCATAGTTGACTGTGCCCACGGGATTTCTGGAGTACAGCTTTGCTGATGGATTCCTTTTCAGGAGTCCTGAATGAAGACAAGTGGAAGCAATACAAAATTACTGGATCAGTATTGCTATGAACAAAGGAGGTCATTATCATGAAGTCATATCTCTAGACCTGTTCTTTCACAAGACAGTGATCTCAGATCTCCTTTGATTCTGTAGGTCAACAAGAGCAGGGAAATGTAGTTTCCTGCATATCCAGAAGGTAGGAAGCTTGCAAAAAAAGAGGAGTTTTTAGAAAATTAATTTTCCCCTTACTTTCTGAAGCCTGAGATGATGTATATCCTCACTAGTTGGTAAGTGCTGAAGAAAGGGTGAGAAATAAGAATAGAGCCTGCTGGAAGAAGTCAGCCCAGTCAGTCCTCCCCTTTGCATTTCTGCAGACTTAAGACGCAATAGGCCATGGGCCAGAATCTCTGTATCCAAAATCACAATTACAGGGAACAAAAAGAAGAAACACAATCAGAAGCGGGAGATGCCATTACATAATAGGCTTTAAGGATTACTGATCAACAAGAACTTTTCTAGGGCATACTCTACACAGAGAGCTTCACCTGAAGTGTTCGTAGGAGAACTCCTCCAGGGTGTAAGGCTTCACCTTGATATCCTCTTCATTAGGTTCCTCCATGAAGGAGTTCTGTGAAGCTGTCCTCCTCTGGTCTGGAGACATCATCAGCAAACTCTGGAATAACACAGCCACACAGAGATGTCGCATGGAGACAGGTCTCTGCAGGCACTGTCAGGTATTACTCAGCATATATGTGCAGGTAGCCCTGTGTGCTGCCCGAGACCTCCTGTCTCAAAAGCAGCATCTCCAGAGACTCAAGAAAGACCTGGGAACTGTTGACTCCAAGAAGCAATTTACACTCACATGACAGTAGTGGACTTGAAAACATATGTGATTATCCAAAGCACAGCACGTGTTTTACAATGCATCTGCTTCTCTCTAGTGTGTTTTGCCACCAGTTTTTCTGCTTTTTATGTGTTAGCACAGGGTCCAATATACTGAATCCTCATAACTGAAGACAAAAATTATTAGCAAAAGCATTAATGAGAAACCTTGGCTCCCTCAAAGACCATACTCTCCTTAAGTTACCAGATGCACTCAGAGATTCTCTTGAGGCATTATGTGATTACCACTCAAGCCCAGAGTGAATGCAGGAAAATTCAACTGCACACCCATACCTGTTAATTGCTACTAGTTGCAGGCACTGAAATCTCCCATGGTGAATAGAGTGGATTTTGGGGTTTTTTTAAAGTCATTGCCTTTGTGCAGCTGCAGTCTTCTCCTTAGAGTCTGGGCTAGGTTTAGTTTTGCTTTCAGATAGGACAGAATTAAATGCTTTGTTTCAATGGGAGGTATAAACTTATCTGACTTTGGAGGGACAATTATCTTCCAGTCATAAATTCAACCATATTAACATTTTTATCTTCTTCCAGTCTTTTCACATGGAGTGCTTAGCGTTCCTTACCAGCACTTGACTAGAGGGTTTTGTGAGGGAAGGAATGATGTAGATATCTTCCAAAAATACATTCCCTGTTTTGCCTGTCCTTTCATTCTGGGCACAGATCCAGCCAGAGTCTGCATCCAGCCTTTTGTCTTCGGTGAAGATTAGCAAGTCTCCCTTCTTGAATGACAGGATGCCAGCATCTTCTGGAAAACAGAATAAGGGGGTACTGTTCAGGCTTGACAGTCTGAGAAAATGTAAAGGGGTTGCAATGTAAAAGACAAGGAAATTGTATTTTGAAGGCCTGACTCCAGTTAGCAGTAGAAAGTGATTTGTGTAAATATGGCTAATTTTCCAGTAACACTTCAGAGAAATCACTTCTGTTTCCTCTGACACCCTGACTTTGATCCACTGAGGGCAATGGCAGAAATCCATTTGATTCACATGAATGCTGACTTTGTGTCTAGACTGGCAGCAAAGCATGGAAAGAAACTCAGTAGTTGTAAGTAGCTGAAGATAATGTTTACATTTTAAACCACCTGTATTCCACAGGAAATTCCAGTTTACTGCCTCTGTGAAATTCTTCTGCAAAGTATTTCCAGAGCACCCACATCCAACTTCCTACTATAACCAAACTGGGTTCCTGGACACTATACTATCTAAATAAAATACATAAAGAAGGAGAAGGAAGAAGGAAAGGTTATTTGTGTGCAAAGGTCCTGAATCCCATTGCCTTATGCTTGGCATTGCTGTGCTGATGCATCCCCCAGGAGCAAAGGGACTCTTGATGCAGTTTTCCCTCTCCTCTTTGAGCACCTTCAAACAAGTGCTGTGGATTCTCTCATGATTTCTTCTACACCCTATAGAAGAGTTATGAGACTTACCCTGAGATTTCTTCTCATGCATTGCCACAGCAAATTGTGATCTTTTCTTCAGTCCTTCGAGGAACATCACCACCAGTTCAGCAATGACAACACTGTTTACAGATGTCAGAACAAACTCCTCGGCACGAAGTGTGATGAGAGTGCAACTCTGTCCGAATGACTTCACTGCCCTATGTATTATTGAACAATTTGTTACCAGAGCATCTGAAAAACTTACAGACCCATCTGTAAACACAGCCAAGGCACCCATATCTCCTTTCAGGTAACTTCCTTACAGTGAATATTGGTAGTTCTAATTTGCCTTCCCATGAGCTGGTAGGTGTGAAGGACTGAAGAGGTTCAGCTTTGCTCTGGACTCCACCATGTTTTGTATGGAAGTGCTTCCATATAGACAAAAGAACACTCTTCTTTTGGAGTAACTTGACAACTAATTAAATCTCTGGCAGTCCTCACAGGGGGCTTTTTTTGTGTATGTAAGACCCTTTTCTCCGAGTGACCTGATGTAAGGATGTGTGCCATGAGCAAGCAGTAGTTAACTGCTTTTCTCAATGATCCTGTCCTGGTCCATGACACCCAAGAAATATGTGAACTCCCAGCATGCACAACAGACAATGGCTTAAGTGTGTCAGTTATTTGGACCATTCTTGTCTCAATGCTTGCCTATGCTTCCTTACACCTTTCTGACTGAACAGGATCACTTTACACCAGCTGGAAGGATCCAGTATTTCCTTTACAAGGCTGCTCAGAAGTTTCCCCTTTCTCTTTCCTTGACCTAGGCTAAACCACCTTTCCAGACAGAGATCAAATCATCTACAGAGGTGGCATAGAAGGTATATCCTTTCTGAGTATGGAAGAGATGCCATCTTCAGATCTTGTCTTTCTGGGGCTCTCACCTGTTGGTGTGGATGCCAGTTATCTCTGGGAAGGTCAGCTCAAGGAGCCGCTTTTCTGACTCATCCAAGAAGCAGATGCCTTTCCAATTTATAGCAATGATGAAGTGGTTCTTAGGCAAGCTGGGTCCTGAAAATACAGAAAAAAATCCTTATCAATGCTATACAAGTCTTCTCCTATTGATCTTACATCTGTCCTCTATTCCCAGGCGCCAGGTATTACCTGAAAACTTAGTGACTTCAAAGAATCTGGAAAAAAGCAAAGGCCACTGAAAGCGAGCAAAATCTACAAGTTGCTCCTTCACAGTCTGAGAGGAGAGATGGTCTTGTGTGTATGGGGCCTGCAGGAAAAAAACACACCCAAGGTTTTCTCAGTAAAATCTGGTTTGCATGATCTGCAGACAATAAAGAACAAGCCCAATCTCAGAGATCCCAACAATCCTCTGCTGTTACTGGTGTCAAGGGAACTTGGAGAAAGTAAATCAGGAACGGTCTCCAGGGACCCACATGCAGCTAACAGTGCCCACATGCATCTGGATTCCAAATTTCCCTAAAATTCCACTGACCTATTCAAAGTCTAACACACCTTGGATGCCATGGAAAGAATTCAGGTAATCCCTTTCCAGATCAAAACCGATACTTCATGCCATCCCATCCTGACTTGGTCATCAGATGGAAAATAGAGCCTTAAAAGCTACTCTATTCAGAGATTTAAATGTACTTTTTCATTCTTCCCCCTTGCTCTTCATATGGAAGTGTGAGTGCAAAGGTTTTCTGCTCCCCCAGACCTAATGAGCTCTTTGGGATCCACAAAGTGAGCTGGTTTTCCTTCTTCCCCTACAGACTATTCATAAATTAAAACAGTGAAAGAAGCAGAAGCTGGTGCTCAAGAGTGGTTACCCAGCAGTGCCTGACAAACCTCTTACCTTGGCATGTGCATAGGTTACAAGGCTCACCCACTTTTCCAGGGGCTTGGACTTCAGCTGTTTTACTGGGATACAGTCATTGAGCACCTTCTGTACAAGTTCATTGTGGATGGTATCTCCAAATTGGATATAACAATATTTTGCACCTATCTCCACCAAATCTTCCTCCTGAAACAATTAATCCATTAAAAGAGGCCTAGAAGGATGTCACAAAGGCTAGATAGCCTCTTTCAACCTTTGAACCATTTAGGAATGGGTTTTTTCAATTTTTGACTGCATAACTCTTAACAGTCGCCCAGCATAAGGAGGGATGAACGTCACACAATCATAACATCAGAGAGATTATTAGCAAAGATATTTTAAAGTACGACCCAATTTACCCCTTTGGACATGCCTCTAAGCTCTCACATGAACTGGAAGTTGCAGGGAAGGAGAAAGGATTAATTAGAACTGGCAATGTGACAGCTGGCACAATCACCTGGACAGGGATTGTTCATTAAGAAGGGAAGGGTTGTTCACATCCACTACAAACTCAGTTCATATTCCTGCTTTTTAATGTGGGAAGCATTAATATAGTTTTGTCTCTTTAGGAGGATGAATCGGGAGACTCACCTTCTCACAGCGGTACTCTCCAAACCGAACGCCCCGGATGACTTGGTGGTAGATGAGATCAGTGCTGACAGGATCCTCCCGGGAGTTGTGCCAGGGGGTGAAGATTTCCTTGCGGAAGTAGAGGCGCCAGGGCGCGTGGCGTTCGTGTGTGCCCCGCTCCTTCACCAGCTGCTCGCACTGAGAGATGGCGTCCAGGACGTGGTCCCGGCCCCCG
The DNA here is from genome assembly GCF_026979565.1 of Vidua chalybeata. Lineage (NCBI taxonomy): Eukaryota > Metazoa > Chordata > Aves > Passeriformes > Viduidae > Vidua > Vidua chalybeata. The sequence goes on from NC_071539.1 coordinate 19,210,656, forward strand.
CCCAGCGACCAGACCTGCCGCAAAGGGACACTGCATTTACCGCCTTGCCTGCTCAATAAACACAAAGCTCCTGGTCTCCTGACTGCAAAAAAACTCAAAAAACGTAAGCAGATGAGTATGCGAGTTGTATGTGATAAGTGGATGTATTTTTACTAGTCAGCTATGTGGCAAAGGAAACCTGACAGGGCTGCAGCAAGAATTGCTGAGTGATGAGCCAACAGAAAGGCACAACAGGATTATCAGGCCTTGAGATCCATCTGGGATTCAGAACTGATTTAGTTTCAGTGCAGGACTGGGTTGAGGGTGTGCCAGAATTCAGGAATCCTCAGTGAGGCTGGTTGGGCAGCAGCAACTCCATAGAAAGAGAAGGGAGCTTTCATTCTGTTTTTCTACACTTTACCTTATCAAACACAGCAATGTAGAGCGAAAACCCAAAGACATCCTTCAGTTTGGTTTTATCTGCTATGAACTGACAGATCTCTTTGGCAGTGGAAGCAGAGTCTGCAGGAACAGTGATGCTTTGGCCATTCATCAGGGTGACATTAAACATAATGGGTTTCTTCTGCTTTGTTGCCTGTAAGTCAGAGTTAATAGAGAGAAAAAAATTGTGGACAAACCTTACTTTCTTCTGAAGAATGAAGTAAGCTTTTAGATCTAAGAGCTGCACACCCTGTACAACCTGGTCAACAATCTTTAAGTGAATCACCAACACCCACACAGTTTCTTCAAAGCGTGGTGATTCGTAAATATAAATAACATCCCTGGAGCAGCACTGGACTCAAGTTTTCTCCACCTCACAGCTCAGGAAAGCTGATAATCACATAACAGTGCCAACTGATAGACTTGTCATGAGCCACATTTGTCCTGATGACTTTTGGGAACAGCCTTATGTGCATCAGTGGAGAGATGGCCTGCAGCAAGTACACTGCCCAGGAAGATGTGTGTTAAGCAATAGGGTCCCTGAGATTTAGGGAGGAATTGAACTGAGGTCTTTACTTGAAGGGGAGGGGGGTTGTGATATTTAATTACTAGGGTGACATTTAAAGGAAGTGGAGGACAATATAGCACCATCATACTCCCTTCTTCCTCTAATTTTAAAAGCATAAGCTTTGCTGAGTTCTTTCCAAAAGTGACAGCAAGAGCTTTCCTCAGGAGGTTGTTTCTGGCCTGTGGTTCTTGAGTGGATGGAGATACCTTCCTGCAAATCATCTGCTGCTGCTTTCATACTTTACTGCATATAGGGTAACTGAATAGCCAGAAGAGGTGTATCCAAGAAACTGCCCAGACCAAGGTGGCTGGTCTTCAATCCCCTTGTGCAATTGCTTTCCATTATTTGATTTAGGAACGCCTGCTATTACAGATTAGTGAATGTAGTATAACTACAAAGTAAGTAGTATACTTACAAAAACCAGTATAAAATGTCCCAGATCAATATAATTAAGCCAAAAGGGAGTTGCTACCTGAAGTTCCAGCCAGCTGGGAGGTTCAGTCCGGGCCCCGTTGCTGTAGGTGCGTCTCAGACGCTCAGCACAGTATGGAGCGTAGCCCGTGGGGCCATGGTGGATGAAATTCAACAGGTACTACGTGCACAGAGCAGGAGAAGGAGTTAGGAAACATTAATCCTCAGCAAATATTAAAAACCTTCTGCAGCTGATACACTAGATTAGAGTGATCCATTAGCTTTTAGTTCGCCAGAAAATATTAAAGATTAGGGTTGGAATTAATGTCTTCAAAAAGGAGGCTTGAGACACTTCGTTTTCACTCATTCTTCAGAACTTTCAGTCCAAAGGGAGAGAAGATTTCTGTCAGTCTATCCACCATGTTTAACTACATGAGTAGTGGAGACTTTGTTCTTATGGTTAGGTTAGAGCAAGAGTTAGTGTTTTCAACCCAAGAGCCTGAAGTCTTAGGACATGCTGTACGAATGAAGAGTTGGGAAGAGGATTTATGGCAGATTAGGTCTAATGAGGATTGATACTTTTAGTTCTACCAAGTTCTCTGGCAATATCAACTGAAGTCCATGATTAAGATGGGACATTTGAAGAGATGAATGGGATAAACTGAGCTTTTGGAGTCTGTATGGCTCTTGGATGACACAGACTTGTATTTATGTATTTGTATTTAGTGCAAGCATGGGTCATTCATCTGGTTATTTTAATGATTAAAAATATTCCTAGACGTAGGGTATGGTCATATCTTTAATTAATTCTGCATGGTTCTAAGTCTTTGGATGAAGACTGGTGTCAAAATATGCCTATGGCTTGTGACTGGTTTGTTCCAAGTAGTGTCTATTTAGCAGCATTTATGATTAGATTGATTATTTGGACTGGGGTGTTAGTAAAGCAAGGCTGAAGTTGCATGCACATCCACGGATCCTGTTTGCCTCTCAGATCTAGGAGGAAGCCTGATGTCCAGTTGGAGACACAGGTTGAGGTTTTATCCTGTGGTGAAGTGGATTTATCATCCATTTAAACTTGGAAATTAATAAATAATTAAAAAGTTGAAATATCTCTTGGACTTTTTAGGGCGTAGAGATATAGGGTAAGGACTGATAAAACTTGAAGGTGTAATTTTATACTGGCCTCGTGAATATATTTAATCACTAGGGTTGTAACTGGAGACATCTTTTGGTTGTCTTTGGCTGGAAAGGCAGAATTGGAGAGGCTAAAATTTGCCAGATCCCTTGCAGATTATAGATATAAAATGAGAGCTGTGATGAACAATAGAATCCAGACTGTATTATGTGTAATGAAAAAAATTAAATATGAATGCAGCAATAATTTATTTGAATTCTCAGATAAGCATATGAGATGAGAAAGTTTCTGCTGAAACCACAGCACTAGCTACTCTGGAAGCCAAACATTTTATGAGGCTATCAGCATCAAAACATCAAAATACACAAGACACCAGCTCAGCTGAGGCGTGTGAGCTGCTGTAAGAAAGGTTAGCAGTGTACCTTCACAAACGTGTCTGAAGGAGGAAAGCAGCCAAGGCAAAGTGACAGCAGGATCCAGCCACGAGCATAGCTGCTCCTGTTGCTGTTTTCTGTGAGTTGTTTGCAAATCTGGCAATAAATCTCATCTCTGTAAAGAAACATGTGAGAGCAACAGATAATTCACTGTCTGAACTGTCTTGGCTACGTTTCGACTGCAAGCTTGGCAGGATTGCAGCATGATGAAGTAGATCTGAGCTAGGTTCAACCACAACATCTAGGATAGCACCTGTAATGCACCACAGGGAGTAGCTTTGTTATGGAAAAGGCTCCAGGTATGCTTAGGGCCTTTTGCCACCCCTTCTTATTCAAGTGGAATTCCCATGCTGAATTAACTTCTGTGAGAAGCAGGGGGCTGTGCAGGAAAAACAACTGCTGGGTCATCCAGCTGTGAAATGGCATTTCTGTCCAAGAGTCTAGATGTGTAACTTGCTCTGAGCTCTCTACAGCATGTGGGTTTTAGCTCATGGCTCTTGTCTGTCTGCTTGTAGGTGGATTTGGAGATAAGGATGGGGGACACCCCGCTTAATTTTATATCTACATATTTACACATTTACATATTTATATATTTTATTTATATTTATATATGAACTTGTGGTGTATCTTGTACAGAAATGGAGAAAGGAGTGCTTCTGAAAATGCAAGTTATCTGCATCAAGAACCTAAGGAAAACAGATGCAAAAATCTGCATACAAATAAAACTGCTATTAAAAAATAATCTTAATTTATTCTAGACTCTTGGAACACACATTTGTCAAATCTGATGTGCGAGAACATAAGTTGGATGAGTTTTTTGTTCCCTCATAGGACATTTGATGAAACACAAACTGAGGGTATAGGTACTTAGCCTGTGGCTATTATGATATATGGATTGAATGCAATTTTTGCCAGCTGAGCATTTGATTTAGGGAGTGTCTTGACTGAAACAAAGTGACTGTGGATAGAGGAATGCAGCCCATGACTGAGGTCAAGGCACGGCCTGTGTCTGTGGGCTCTGTTAAAGACTAGTGCTTAGGATAAAAAAAGGAGAAGATTCATGAGGTCAGGTCAGAATCAATGAGCTTCTGCCATGTCCTCACACCATGCTTGGCCTCAGATCCAGCCTCACATTGCTTATGGTCAGGATTTCTCCTCAGTGTCTGATACACTCAGCAATCCAAACCTTTGACCATCTCCGATGCGGGGACATTGCTTGAGTGCTCAAAAAGAGGCTATAGGGAAACCTTTCATCCACCTAGTATACATTAACTCCATATTTCTTCTGAGTGACTCTTCTCCCTCATTCTAGGGCAGTGCTCCACCTTCAAGTGCTATTGAGTCACAGCCCTGAGCTCTGCCCCTTTCCATACCTGTGGGGTATTCAGAAAGCTATACAGGGAGGCAGCTGGCCTAAACTGCAACATGAAAATACCAGAAAAGGCAGTAAGGGAGTCATTCTCCAGGACTGCAGAAAAAGGATGCTGGATTTCCTTGCAATGAGCACCTGGCCCTAGGAAGGGGGTACATGCCGCCGTGCCTACTCTGAAGCTCCCTGGCTTTGCCTGCCCAGCCAAGGCATGGTCAGCAGCGGGGGACACTCCCTTGTGTCTTGAGGAGATTCGGGGAGTGGCTAAGACAGAGCGCTTCGCTGTCTGCCTTGTATGGAGGAGAGGTATCCAAGGAGGTAATGAGGGAGTCAACTCAAGGCCGGGGAAAAAGTCTCAGGTTTAATCCACGCTCCGAGAAGCTCCGAATGCCATTGTATCCAACAGCGGAAAGTGCCCCCGAGGCTTTCACAACAGCTCAAATACCGGGGCGGTAACAAGGGGGAAGGGATGCCCACCACCCAATGGGGGGATCTGGGGGGGTGGAAGGCGGAAGGACAGACAGACACATAAACCAATGGGGGAAGTTTAAGGGAGGGACCCCTGGCCCTCATCCACTCACTCGATGCCCAAAGTGGAAGATTCTGGGAGAGTGGGATGGGGAGCCGAGTGATGGACAGGGTACCAGGGAGGGGACAGGGGAATGACTGAGCACTTTCAGGGAGATTGGCATTGGGGGAAAGGCAGGAAAGCTCAGGGTGGAACCACTGGGAGAAAATGGGGGGTGAAGGGGCAAAACATTACAGAACTGTTACAGAGATATAAAACCACAATACAACAGGTACATATTTCCTACCTGATGGCAGGACGCAGAATTGCATTGCCAATAATGAAGTGTACTTTTTCTAGGTTGGACATAGGTCTCTGAGAGATCGAGATGTCCTCTTGGAAAGCCTCTTCTCCACTTCGTAGCTGCTCTGTCACCTAAAAGAAACATTAGAACCCCAGAGTGCTCCAGAAATCTCCCCTCTTAGTAGGCAGCTCTCCCATAAATGAGAGACATTCCTTCTCTTACTGGCTAAAACTCTTCCAGCTCAATGCAGGAGAACCAGGCCATATTACCCCCTTCCCTATAAAGGTAACTCATTAAATGTGCTGTTACAGCACTGTCTCTGGCTAGGAGAACTTTCTTGTACTGTCCTGTACAGCCCTAAGCACATGGTTCTCAGTCTGCTCAGGCCTCTGGGCAAGCTGTTCTGTAATGCCAACAATTCTCCTTGTGTTCTCTGCTACAGAACAGATGACATCAGTGCACATGGGGATCGTTTCCAAAGAACACTGCACCAGGTATCCCACAAAGGGCTGCCCTGGCTTGGCAGGGAAACAAGTTCTCAGCTGGGAGGTTGCTCACATAACATCTGTCAGAAGGTGAAGATAGGGTTTCAGGCAAGAAGAAAGGGAAGCAATTTATTTCTACATCTTACCTTCCCTGTCAGCTTGGATGACCGTTTCAGTTTCAGGGATGAAATCCCCTTAGAAATCTTGTTATCCCTTCTGCCTTCTTTCTGCAATACACATTACCATTATAGGAAATTAGTTTAATGCACAGCAAGAATGATTCATTAAGGACAGAAACATGCTCAAGTGAAGATGTTTTTGTTTTTTCCTCTCCTGCCAGAAAGAGCTGAGTGTCCTGCCAGGACTTTTGCACTTGTGGCATTTCAAGTACAGTAGCATGAAAGAGTTCCTTTGCTTTTCTCACTCTTGGTAGAACACCACAGAAACCAGGCAAAGCAAATGAAAACACAAATATAGCCTACTTGTCTCACCATATTTGGGCTGTCATTCCTCAACTGGACCTGGTTTTTCCTGCCAAGTGTGTCATATATCTGTGTCATCACGGAGCTGCTCTTGGTGGTGGCACTCTTGGCAAACATTGCTGGCTCTGGCAGGTCCCCCATGAACCTCAGGATGATCACCCACACAGCTAGAGAAGCCTATAATAGCAGAAAGCACAGTCAGACAGTGCCAACAGGACCAACGGCTCCATGTCATTTCTGCCTGTTTAGATTAAGGGCATTTTCTGCCTTTACCCAGTCCAAATTGTTAAAATTCCCATTTCCTCTGGCTACCTACACGAAGAGTTTCGTTTCATACCAAACAACAAGACAGCAACACACAACATTTTCCTGCTAAAGGAAGAGGGTACAGCTCTGGTGGGAAGGTCAGACTTCCTCTATGATTGCTGAGCCCTCACCATTCCCTTTACTGGCACCTTGGAGATGTGCTGTGGCTGGAGGGAGGTGGTGAAGCCTTGGCTGAACTGCAGTCTGCATTTGCTGACCTGGACAGATAAGCAGTGGAGTGGAGTCGAGTTTGCCAGGACCCTTCATGCCCAAAACTAGAAAGCCAAGTAATAGCAAAGTTCTTGAAGCATGGGGTTTTCCATTCTGCCAGGCTCCTTAGAATCAAGGAAAACGCCCTCCTCAATCCCCCTTCTGGTTCAATGGGATATTGGAGGCCTGGCCCTCCCCCTTCTGTCCTATCTCACAAACCAGTAACCCTAACAAGAGCAGAGATAAGCTCCTATGCTTCTTCTCTCATGCTTCTTCTCTCCAGTCCATTTTTGTCCCCAAAGGGTGTCTGGAGAAGTCAAAACACACCTCTGAGTTCCCTCTTTGGAAAAGAACAAACGTGACCAGAGATCCTGCATTGAGCAGGTATTTGTGTGAAGCGTCTGCCAGCAAATAGCCAAAAAATGCTGATGGGAACTGCTGCTTTCAATACCATGGCTCAGGACTATCTCCTTGGCTCTGGAGTCTCTGGTTCCCAGGGCTGTGCCAGAGCCAGGACCCAAGGATGATGGGACCTGTAAAGCCAGGGCTGTGGAGAGAGCAGGTTCAATACGAACAACAAGGAGCAAGATACCAGGACATTGTCCTTGTCATCATGGTAGAGCAATGGGTGCCGTAGCTGTCTCCGGATATGTGTATGTGTAGAAGACCCCTGGAAATAAGTAGCTGCAAACTTGGGGAAGGTGTATTCTTCCAAACCATGTGCTTCCTCTTCTAGCTCCACACTCATGGGAATCATGTCCAGGTCCACTTCCTCCAGCTTGTTGGGCATTGTTTCCAAGTCCTGTGCAGAACATGAGGGAAAAGCATATTTTCTTTTATTGAACTCTGATATGCTTATATTTAGTTTTGGTTTTTTTCCCCTTGGCCATAGGTCTTCCAGAATTTGCCTTTCCAGCTAACCCCAAAGCCATTTACAGTTGCTACCAACAAATCATTTGGACTCAGAGCTTGTCCTTCTGAGATGCATCCATTCCATATGGTCTTCCTGTCTTGGTCCTCAGCAAGAATATTGCTGATGGAAAATCCAGGTGTTACTGTTCACATCCTATACTTATCAATACCATTTTATTTTGCCCACCTCTTCCTACAAAATTCCAACCTCACAGCTATCAGGACAAGTATATCACAAATGTTGCCTTCTAGAGTATGGTATAACTTGTGTCATGAACTTTCAGCTTGTTTCAGGCAGAAAATCACTGAGAGAACTGTCAGCAGAGCATGAGGTTGGTGCCAAAATGCAGAGGGTGGTACTGTTTGGCTGGGCCAAAGAAACAAATGCAAAGTTTGAAGCTATATAGTCCCTAAACTGCATGTGACCAAAACTTTTGGGAACTCACCTCTGCAAGAGATGCCTTAGAGACTGGATAACTAATTTGGGGGATTCTTTCACTGTACAGAAGTTCACTAAACAGAACTGACCACTGATAGAATTCCAACAATCAGTGGACTTACACAAGGGATAAGCATGACCCATTACCAGTCTGCAGCTCTGTACCTCAAAACCCAGAGGAGCCTGTCCTTCTTGGCCTCCAATCACAGAAGGTAAAAACCCAAAAATTTTGTCCACCATTTCTTGGTCGCTGATAACATCATGATTTGTTGGTTTATTGGCAAGCACGTTCCTCTTCTGTCTTGCTTCTGCCTCCTCTCTCTCCTGAGTTAGCAGGTGTTCCTTTAAACACAGAAATAGGCATGACTTGAATATGAACATCATGAATGAACATCATTCTGCTAGAGTGAAGGGGTATGAAGATTAAACACTTTTACAAAGGTGTGTGACTGTGAGGTCCAGCTCTGCCAGTGCAGTGTTGAAACAGGAAGTCAAATGTTGCTTGTGTCAAGCAGTCACAAAGACCTGGCACATCAGCAGCAGGGCCCTGCTCTACAGCTGTCTTTATGGACTGTTGGCCTATTAGTAATGATGTGCAATTATATAAGAATTTAATCAACAACAGATAATACAGGAAAACCACAGAATTTCTAACAACAGAAAACCCCACAATATTTAAAATTTTAAAATGTTTTGTGTCAGGAGACTTGTAATAGCATTCAGCATATTTGGCTAAAGTGCCACCTTATGCTGCAATCAGAAATGTGTATGTATTTACCTTGTTATATTTTCAAAGCATCATTAAAAATAGGGTTACAACTATGTCTTACCATTCTTTAAATACAGCAGTGCTCAGAGGTTTGAGCAAGTCCACAGGTGTGAGCTGGGTAATGCTGGCCAGTGTTCCTCCACCAGCATACCTACCTTTTGTAATCTCATAGCTTCTTCCCTTCCTTTCAGTGGTCCCAGGGCTTGGATGAGATGCTTTTCTTCTTTCAAGTGGATATTTCTGGCTTCCAGCTTGTTCTGTGGACAACAGGACTATTCTGTGACTGTTTGTACAACTGCTAAACCAACTCCCTTCTGCTTTTAACAAACTGTCCACACCAGGACTTTGTCCCAACAGAGTCTTAGTTCAAGATCTGACATTTTAGGGAACAGTCCATAGGTAGAAATCTGCAAACTGGCTTAGTCCTGTTTGTACAACATTAGTACAGAAAGGAAATCAGGGAGAGGCCTCTCATGTGCTATAGACTGACAAGGGCAGCACCTACCAAGACACACTGCATTTGGATTCCCTTCTGGCAGTCCCTGAGTGCCACCTTGCTGTAGAAATTAATCTCCCCTTGCAGGACTGGCTGATACACACATATCTTATCTTTTCTCCCTTCTGTCACAGCCACTGCAGCTGTATCAGTGAAGTTTTGATCCATGATAATGATCACATAAAGCAAATGTAAACAAGATCAATCTGCTTAACATCTGCTTTTATACTTGGCAAGAGTTCAAAATAAAATACCCCAAAATGAATATCCACACCCAATGCTATGTTAAGGCAACACTTGCTGGTGATAAAATCTCTATTGGAATTCCATAGAAGCAATGTGTTCACAAGGTATCTGTGAGCATTACCTCCCTCTTTATCCTCTGGTAGGTCTGGCGAGCGAGCATGCCCCTTGCATATGCCTGTATGACACACGCAGCTTTCTTCTGCTCTGCCAGCTTCTGACGCAGCAGGAACCCGCGGCACAGGGCCTGGAAGCTGACGATCCGAGCCCGCGTGGCCTCGTACTGCTGAGCCAGCTGCCGGCTGCGGTACAGCGCCTGCAGGCGCCCGAAGCCCAGCAGCGCCTGTGCGTGGTGCAGAAAGAAGAACTCATTACGGTTCCAAACCATCGGGACAGGCTGGGATGTAAGTTGGGATGAGTAGAAGACAACAACATTTGGTAACTGGATAAAGACACTGGAAGTGGGTAATGTAATATTGCCCTTTATGCTTTGTTTTCTACCAGTAATAGGCCTTTAAAATTAGTATATAGAGTTATTTGGGGATCTGTTCTAGGGAGTGGCTCCAGAAACTGACAATGGTAGCATGGGATTAGGACAAGAGAAGGAACAGAGCAGAAATGAAGCCAGGAGAATGGAAACAAACAGACAGGAATTGCATCACTGAATGTTTCTGACTAAAACTGGCAGTTTCTCCGTCCCATCTCAAATGGGATCTATGGGATATAATAATAATAATAACAACAGTAATAATAATAATAATCCCTGCCACACAAATACATAATCTGTGAGTGTCCCTAGTTTTCCTCATCCAGAAAATGCACCATTTATAGAAGATCAGTTAGTTGTTTTCACACAAAATCACACAGAATCATCAAGGTTGGAAGAGACCTTCAAAATTATCTACTCCAGTTGTCAACCCAGCATCATCATAACTACCCCTAAACCATAGCCACAGGTGCCACATTCAGATGTCTCTTCAACACGTGCCAAGATGGTGACTCCACCACCAGCCTGGGCAACTTATTCCAGTGCTTGACCACTCTTTCAGTGAAATTTTTTTCCTAATATCTAATCTGAATCTGAACCTCCCCCGGCAACATTTTTAATAATGTGAGATTGATATAATGACTTTTCTGGTAATTCTTTTACAAATTCCCAGTTTTCCTGCAGTTTTCCAGTTGTGGAAGACACTTTGCTCATAGTGTGGTGGTGATGCACAAAGGCTAGGCTTGTGTTTCTGGCTATAAAAAGTGTGGGACCACTTATATGTCAGGTCTCTGGAGCCAGGCCTACCAAAGGTGAGTTGGGTTCCTATTTCACCAAAAAGCAGAAATGTCTCAGGTTCAGCAAGGCCTGAGAGGTCCCAGAGCCCTCCTTGGACTTTATACCTTCCTTTACACCCTCTCATCTTGTCTATTCTCCCTTCAGTTGAGAATATCTTGATTCCTAATATACCACTCAGTCTGGCAGGGCACAATATATAAACACACACACACAAATATATATTCATTGATACAACTTCATCTTACCATTCTGAATTCCTTCCGGCAGCAGTAGCCTCTCCAGGCTGACTGAATGGCTACAGCAGACCTCCTCTGTTTCAGGAACTGCTTCCTATGCAGACAGACATATGAGGTGACAAACAATAGGTTATTTCTGTTGTTTCTTATGATAGTAGTGGAGAATAAGGTGGCTTTTTTTTCTCTTTTATGCGATGTCCACAGTCTGATGTCAGCCTTGTTTGCTGCAAAAATACTCATAGCAACTACAGACCAAGTTAATTGCTGTGGTCAGAGAGCTCTGTAAGAACTGAAAACCCCTGACATCAAGACTGGACAAGTTAACTTCCCCATCTAGTAACCTCTTTCTCTCTGTTTTGCTGCCAGGACGAGGAGCCCATCTGAGCAAGATGAACCTCCCATGGTACAAACTCTCACACTGCAGCTGAAAAAGGCAGCACATAGCTCTGATGGGTTAAAAGTAAAAGCAAGGTGAGCCTTTTGGTTTGGATACTGTGTTGGATAGCAGGCAGAGTCTGAAAAAGAAAAGAGGGAAGATTTGGGGCATTTGTGTAATGTTTTTTAGTTCTTCCTTCACTATGGTCAAGAGTATTTCTAAACCAAACCAAGACTCAGTCCTATATAATGGTTCTGATTGAGGGGATACAAGATCCATGAGTACAAATCATGATGTAAAGCATTTAATGAGGACAAACATTTTTTGACAGCAACTAAATTTCACTTCTGAAGATACTTCAAACTAAACCAGACACAATGCAAGAATTAGGCATCTTTGGCAAACAGAAGGACTAGTTAATTTCCATCTGATTCTTATCAACGTCTTGTATCAAAGAAGCATCCTAAATAAGAGAATTCTTGTAGTTCTGAGAAGGACACAGATTCCATGGGGATTTCCTGCTTTCCAGATGTCTACTGTTTACTGAAAATATTAAGAGCAAGTCATCCTTTCAAACCTTCCTTTTCATACATGCCACAGCCCCGCATTTTGAAAAACATCACAAAAATAACAAAACTGAGCCAAAACAAATCTTTGTCCAACATCTGCATAGATACACTGTGCATTATTACATGATGAGCATGAAATTTAGGCTGGTGGAAGGTATAGCCTGATACATTTTGCACTCAAAATGCAGCATGGAGTGTGTTAAGCTGCACCACAAAGATTAGCTACTTCAAAATAAAGCAAATTCCCTTCTGTAAGATCACTGACCTGTCCTTCAATCCTCTCATCACCTTCTGGATAAGAAGTACCTTATCTGTGAGTATATTTTGGCGTTGCAGCTCCAATACAGTGTCATGATGATCCTGTTAAAAGAAAATGTGGATATGCCAGCTTAGCAGACATACCTACAACCTCTGGAAATGGGACATATGATCAGAAAGAGGCCCAAAATCAGTATGATGTAGCATAATGCAACTAAAATGCATTTATGGGACTGCAGTAGGAAGAGTGCACACCACCTGACCAGACTTGATCTAGATATAACCACCAACAAGCAAGAATCTGCCTGCAGCAAGACTGTTTTCAACTAGGGGTATGCTACAGGCAAGGTGTCCTCTGCAATAGTGCACTGGCATCCTGTTCTTTTTTATGCTCCAATACATTGCACTGTGCTGTTTCAGCTGCAGCGCTGTAGCACAGAAAAAGGATCAGCCTCTCCTACACCAAACTGTCTCCATTGAATCATCTGGCTTTCAAAAACAAAGATCCACCCTCAGATTCAAGAGAGAGTTTGTAAGACAACCCAGTCCTCCTTGGTTGCTACTCTTGCACAAGCAGGCCAAGCTGTACTGTGAAGCATCCAGTTTTTCATGAGAAAAGACAATAAACTGTCCTTTTTACTTACTTTAAGGAAAATCTTGGTCCTTCCAACTTGCCAGCTTTCATCCTTGCCCAGCACTGCTTCGGAGATGCTGATGCAGCTCTGTCGAGTATCATTCTTCAGCTGATGTGCAAAAGCATCATGATGTTAGGGCTTGGCTGTGAAACACAGCAAGTACTATGCAAGGATCTATTGCCCTGCATTCCAAAGGGTGAAGAGCAGGAACAGATGAGGTCTTGCAGACCTCTGGGCTGACAGTACAATGAATGAAAGTGGTTCAGCTCACATGGTCAGGAAGAGGAGGAACATGATTGCATGACTAAACATTCCAGAGTCAAGGTGTGAGGAGGACATCAGAGACCTGAGAAATGTGTGATCACAGAAAAAAAACATCTGAGGGCAATGGGAATGGGGCTGGTACCCTGCCTAGGATGTCTGTGAGAAGCAGGCCAAGGACAGCTGGACTTCAAAGCAACTGTGTTTTCAGCTAAGGTCGAAGGGAATATTTAACTATTTAGCTATAATTACTATGATAACAGTCCCTGTGATGACTTCTTCTGTGCTGACAGCTCTCTCAACTCTGGCAGCAGTCATTCAAGAACTTCCTGCTGTGGGAAAGACTAAAGCCTCATAAGGAAAAGTTAGATTAGCCTCAAACCGTGTTTTTGCTTGCACACCTTTTGTCGAAGAGACCATGGCAGAAGAACTCTGTATCTCTCGAAGAACTCCTCAAAGCTGTAGCGAACGGGGTACCCAGCTTTCCTGATCTGAATGGTCTCCATCATCCCTGAATATCGCAGCTGTTTGATACATAGCTCCCGATCAAACAACTGAAGGGGAAAGCAGACAAGGAGGAGACTTAGCACTGATAAAAGGTACACGTGCAGTATCCCTCAGAACATGTCTATTAACCTCCAGCCTCAGAGGGCCTCCAATTGGCCTACTGTGCTTTTTTAAATTGTAATTTTCTTCCATGCACTAAATTAATTCATTTCAAGCATAAACAAGTCACCCCAAAGGGTCTTCAATTTTGTGTATGTCAGCAGTAAAATCAGTCTGTTAACTTCAGTCTGGCTACCATTTTTCATTCTACCATTTTTTGTCCTGCAATTTCAGATGAACAGTGAATTGATCATATAATTTTGTAGGTGTGAATAGATGCATTAGCAACTTAGGCCTTTGGGCATAGCATGCAAAGCACAGCAGGCATGCTGCTCTTTTCTTCTTATTATTGTTTAATCTTTTCTGAGTTTAAAAATTGGCTCACTAAGCCACATGCAGTGCTTCAAAAATTTTTAAATCACTTGACCAACACCATACAAGGTTTTACAGTAGAACCAGGTCAAAATCCCCCAAGTCCCAGCCACACATCCTAATGACAAATGGATGGTATGTCAGATTAAGCCAAATAACCCCTCTCACAAACTCCCACAGCTCTCCTATTCTCTCTCAGGCTATTTCATACTATGAGCACTGTTGAGCCTAATGATTTTTGTTTGTTCCTGTGTTGAGGGGCTACAGATTTTTCAGATTTGTCTTTATCTTTACCGAAAAGGCGTCTGTAACTCTACTCAGGAATACACCTGTGTGTTTTTTTGCTATCCATTACTCTATGGTGTTTTTTTGAGATGCTTTTGTAAATTAACCATGCTATATCCTCCTATTATGTTTATTGCAAGAATACCCTGTACTCCATCTATTCTTGGAAGCAGCCAAGTACAACTATAAAATGTTACACAGAAACTGAGAGCCTTTTCTCATTACAAACTTTACCAAAGGTAAGACTCTGTACTGTTAGAACATTACCAGTGGTTTCTTGGAGTCATTTGGCTTGATGCAGCGGATGAAGTATGGCTGGCACTGCTCAAGGATTTTCATTAGTTTTTCCAGGGACTGCTTGAACTGTCCTCCCAGTGTTGAGAGCCGCTTGGTGGTATCCAAGCCCTGGGAAGAGAAAGCACATGCTGACTGCAACATCATTCACTCTCAGAGGCTAATTAATAAACCTTTGTATTTTTGTACAATGTAACAGTATCACACAAGCACCAGAAAAAAAATTATTTACCTACATGGGAGCTACACTGGCCATCTGCACCTTATTAATTTGTCTTTATTCTTGTAAAGAAACCCCTCACTAAGTGCTTTCACCTAGTTGGGCACTAAGTTCTAGCAGCAGGGGTGGTTGTGGTGGAAGTAATTCCACCCACAGGAGCCCACATGTACCTGTCTGTTCCAACCAAGGCTGTGTTTAGTGCTGGGCCAGGGTGCCAAGCTGTGATTTGTGGGAGTGTGCCTGAAAGCTTGGTGAGAAACAGCCACTCCCAATGCAGGAATAAACTCCAAGCCAGATATTTTGCTGCCATCATAGCTAGGAATGCTAAAGATCCAGAACAGCCCATTCCTTAGGGATTAGGATGGCTGATCACCTTGCTCATTAATACTACAGTAAGCAGTGAAAAGGCAAACTTTTACTGGAGTATAAACTATGAGGCACTCCAGACTTTCTCAGCCTCTCTGACAGCACAATTCCACCTGTCTTTTTCACACAAATCATCACATTAGTCCTAAGTTTCTACATCTCAGTATGGGCACATTAAATTACAGTGACAAGAGTACAGATTCCACTAAACAAAAGTACTCCACTGGCCTTTTACATACAGGCAATGAGCTGATCATTGCAGCACAACACGGCCTGTTTGTTTGTTAGTTTGTTTGGGGGGTTTGGTCTGTTGTGGGTTCTTGGAATTTTTTCAAAGTAAATAATTTAAAGTCCAGTGGCTCTCCCTTACTTCTGTGATCTTTAGGGTACCTCATCCTGCTGTTCTTACTTCTAAAGTGCCCTTTTGAATACTCAGATTTCCACCCTCTGCTTTAGCTACAGGGCAAGGCTGCCCTCCAGTGATCAATCATTCGTGTCTTTTGAAAACAGCTCCTGGGAATTTCTCATTGCAGCTCTGATGCATCTTAGGGTTAGCAAGCACCCAAAGTAGGTATAATAACAACATATATGTATTTTACTGATTTTCACTCTCAGGCCTCAGAGGCCTTTCTGCTGTACCATCAGTGGGATGGCCACACAAGGCCAAGGTCCATGCCCTCATGATCTCACACATGCGACATTGTTAAAGCTGAATTTGTTGTGGAGTTAATGGTGACTTTTCTGTTGTGGTGTGTCAGAAAAGGAACTCTAACAAAACTCAGGACAAAAAAGTGTTTTCTGGCACATCATTCATAATTCTTTTCTGTAGCCTGCTTCTTAGGCTTCCCAATGGTGGTCCCATTTATTTGAACATCAACAGCTAATTTCTGTGCATTCTGACATGGGGTAGCCCACATTTGTATTTCCTTTCTTGAGATACTACTGTACTTTTTTTTCAATAACACAGCCTTATTTATAGGGACAAGGCCCGTTAGAGCATTAGGGCAATGTAAATACACCTGCTATTTAATCTGGAGGTATTCATAGCATTTAAGAGATGTTAAGCAAGTTATCTGCTGTTTATACCACTTCTGACATTCTTTGCCCCAGGATGTTTACCTGTCCGTGGCCAGGTGTTCTGGACAGCAAAAAGCCACACTGGGACAAAGACAGAGGAAGAAAGGACAAGATCAGAAAACAATGCCAGGAGAATAGACACATAACAGGTAAGATAGCAAGCTGATTGTTCTGTATCCTGACAGGAAAACTCAGAGATGTAAACAAGCAAAAGCAAAAGTACCTTCACATACTGGTGACACTACATAGCTAAATGTTCAGAAATCAAGGTATTGGAAGTTGGAGCAGGACAGAGAACCTGAACTGTGCCTCACACTTTTGTAGTCCACTGCACTTCACACTTATTTTTACTAGGCACAGACACAACAGGCTCAGTGGAGTCTGTGATAATGACCCATCACACAGTTTTTTGTCACACAGTGACACATCCAGTCGGAGACAACATGTGGGGAGGCATCAGGACTTGTGGTTCTGAAACAGCCTGCAGGCATGGCTACACAGATGTCCAGGGTGCACACCTGGGAGAAAGGGCTGACATTGCACTTGTTTACAGCATGAATGCCAGACCCTGACTTTTCCTGCAGCCCCCTTGGCAGAAACAATTTGAATGAAAGAGACAGGGATTTGCAGAGACAGTGCAAAAGAAAGAGGAGATCAAGAACAGCCAGAGCTTTATGGAAGGCAGGAGAAATTAGTTGTTTCTGCAAGACAGTGCCAGTAAACCAACCTTGTAGACCTGATCAGATCCAAGATGCCGAATGGTCCCACGTCCCAGAATATGTGGGGTTGTTTCCACCTGGAAAATCTCTCTCAGGAATTTGTTTTTGGAGGAATGGACCACTTGCATTACATTAGCACTCAGTGTGTCACGATTTTTCTCCAGGAAATCTATAGGATGGAAACAATATTAGCCTGTCACCTTGGCAGCCTGCTGGCTCTAACACCACTGTCTACCTAAAATCCACTTTATTTCCAGTAACTTGCAGATTGGTTTAAAGTAATCCTTCTGATCTCCTGATCAACTTCAGATCAACACTGCCCTGGAGAGCCACACATCCATCATGCATCCAAGGGCAGGTCATGCTCTTCCCTTCACCCTCTGTATCCAGCAGAGATAGGCTCACCTTTTGATTCGTAAAAGACAACCCCAGCAAAGTGGTTGATGCCAAACTTGGTATCATGGACACTCTTAGGTGGGATGTAGACTTTACTTTTACCATGGAGGGAATTGATTTTGACTAGCATGGTGGCATCTGTGCCCTAGAAACAAATAGAGGTAAAAACGGATGGTTAAGCAGATTGTCCCCAGCACTGGCCTGTGCTCAGCAAACAAACAGAAGTGGTGCTTAGAGAAAACAAAAGCTCAAATTCTGCCCTTATGTGTGTAGTAGATCTGGAGAAAGTGCCAAAAGTATCCTCCCTTTTACACAGACCCCTGTCTCAAGCATCATGACAGAATACAATATCAAGCACAGGGCCTGATGTTCTAGGGCTGTACACAAGCCCCCATAACATTACTAACATCACCAGCTGGGCTGAGAGTTTACCAGATTTTTGGACCTTACAAGCAAAGCCCCCCACCAACCTTCTCACACTCTCCTACCCAGGAAGCTGTAAGGGATGCCTCCTCCTTCTCCTGGGCAGGCACAGTTCTTCTTGCATTCCCCAGCTGGTGCAAGACTCAGAGATCCCTGGACAAATCCCTGAGCAGATCCCAGTCAGCATGGCCAGACCATGAGTTCCAGAGGCTAGGCAGTCAGCTGGGTGCTTCTCTTCAAGGGGTGCCATCATGATGCCATCCCCTCATGGGCCATGCGAGCTCTCTGCACTCACCTGCACCCGAGGCAGTGGGGGCTTTGCTCTCAGAAGTCACGTGCTCTGGGAATCATGGAAGAGGTGCTTTCTTGATCTGTGGGACCACCCTCTTCTTGGGGAAGAAAGGGGAAAGCTCTCTGCCTGTACATGATCCTCTCAAATAGTTACCTGAAGGACTACAAATGAGCTGAGGCGGGGGCTTGCTTTTCTGGACCATTGTCATCTGATTCCTGCACCAACACTCCAGTTTAGCCTCACCATGCTCTGCAGCCTATGAAAATGCTCTACAGGGATGACTGAGGTCAGATGCTACTTTCATCTCTGCTCTTCTGACTGGCCTTTGCAGGATAACATTTCACAGAATCACAGAATCATGGCAGACAACAGCCACAGGCTTTCCCTCATGCACTAAGCAGGTCACCTTGTCATGGAAGGAGTTCAGGTTAGTCAAGCAGGGCCCTTGCTGACTGGACCTGATCAACTTATTGCTCTGTACCTGCTCTGTGATGGT
This sequence comes from Vidua chalybeata, assembly GCF_026979565.1. Classification (NCBI taxonomy): domain Eukaryota; kingdom Metazoa; phylum Chordata; class Aves; order Passeriformes; family Viduidae; genus Vidua; species Vidua chalybeata. Next base: position 19,229,313 of record NC_071539.1, read on the forward strand.
TTTCAAAATGATCTGTTTATGACCTTCCCTGGCACCAAGGCTAGCTGCCAGGCCTGTAGTTCCCCTTCAGTTCCTCACAATGGTGACATTGCTCAATTAAGTGTCAGCAAGGGGAAGAAAGAGCAAGCTGCAGCCCAGACCAACAGCAGAACAATACTCAAACAATAAACAATTTCAAAGATTTCCCAAGAAGCCCTTGTAAAATGGTTGGGACTCCTTCCTTCTCTGTCTGGAACAGCGGTAAGAGTTTCAACAGCAAGGCACTAGGAAGAGCACATTCCATTAGAGAATGAAGCAGTTGTGTAGTGAGCTAATTTGAAAGAAACATCTATGGGGAGAAGATATTGCCTCTCCTAATGTATCTGAAGGCCACTTTTGCACTTTTGTGTGGCTAAACCCAAGTGTTACCTGTGAGCTGTATGCAAAGCCAGGCATTATGAGTGAAACCAGAAATTTACCTTTGGGAACCTGCTCTCTTCATCAATGAGGGAGATGATATTCATGGGCTTGAGTGCAATGACTTCCAGAGCCTGGTGGTTATCAGTGAAATCAATGTTGTTCCAGGCAATGTGCTCTGCAAGGTATTCCTCTTGCTCCAGCTTGAAGACATGGTGCACAAAGAACTGCTGAAGGTGCTCATTTGCAATATTAATGCACAGCTGCTCAAAGCTGGGGAAGAACAAGATGAAAGCCCATGGTCATCTTTGGCCAGTGCTGCAGTGCTCTCTGCTACTTGTTTAGCCTCTGCAATAAATGCATTCCAGATACACCACTGCCATATTCCACAGTGCTGGTGACTGCCATCGCTGCACATCGCCAATCTTAGCAATCCAAGGGAGGCATTTTCTGCTGTGGCAGAGACCAGCAGCAATGACCCAGCGGATGACTGAATGTTGCTGAGTAGGCAAGAAAAGATTTTTTATGTGTTTCAAGAAACTCCAGAGATAAATGGGAATATGTAACTGTGAAAATTGCTTGACTTATGAGCATGTGACATGTTTCTGCTTGCACTTTATGCTGCACCTGAGTATCATTACTGCGTACTTGCTGTGACACACTGTGTGTGTCTCTGGGGTGCTCACCACAGTGAGGACCCATGGGCACTGCAGATCTTGGGAACAGCACAAAATAACAGGAGAGAACACAAAAGACAGAAGACAGACTGTAGAGATCCCAGATTCTGTTCCAAAAGTCACTGAGGAACATTATCCTGCTGAAGGCAAGAGGCATCAGTTGAAATGAATTGCAGAGACTGCAGAGTACTGCAGAGTACGTGCTGATGGTTTGTGGAGAACTGATGGTACCTGACAAATTGAGGGCTGCTACCCCTCCCCCCAGAGAGAAGGGCAAACAGAAATGCTGCTTTGGGAATGGAAACACCAGTGGAAGACACAGCAGTGACAGGCAGTGACACAATGATGTGCTGACCAGGAACTTTGCTGACCTGCCCTTAGGAGTAAAGAAATGAAGCAGAAAAAAAAAAAAAAAAAAAAAAAAGCTAAAACCCAAAAAACCAACCAAGCAAAACCCACAAACAAACAAAAACCCAAAACCAACAACAACTGCAACAAAAAAAACAACCAAAAGAAACCCAAACTAAAATGGTAGAACACTGAGAAAAATGTAAGCATGAGCTGAAATGGGAAACACAACACAGTCTCCTTTGTATGTCAAATGTACTATATGTCAAATGTATCCTAAGAGATATTGTAAAATGCTATGGAACAGGAAAGTTTGGTACAGAGACACAGGGATATACTACATCCTCACATAGTGGCAGCCTGCCATAATAGCTCCATAGCAATCTCCCTATAGAAAATTCCTCTGGTTCTGGAACAGACATGTGCAATACCTGCACTAAAGTTAAGGCTGGGGAAGGAGGCAGAAATATAATCAAGACTGAAGAAAAATGGAATCTGCATGATCAAAACTGGGAAAATCCAGTAATGGAATTTTCACTATTTTTCTGAGAATCAGGATGATGATGAAAAAGCATGTGTTTCTTTGTTTTTTTCATTCTTTCCCTTTATATCAGCTGTTTTTCAGCTTCCTATTGCATTGCATCTGGAGTTTCCTACCTGTTGTTGCTGAAGTTTTCAAACCCAAAAATGTCCAGCAGTCCAATGGATTGATGTCTGTCTTTAGGTTTCTGAGAAGCTGGGTTGAAAATGGCTGAGTTGATTTTGTTCACGATCCACAAGAAAATCCGTCCATATATACCCTGAGAAAAAAAAAAAATTAAAGAGGAATTAGAGCCCATCATTAGAGACTTTGGATATAACTTACTGCTTGCTATTGTGCTGTCAAGCTATGCCTGAGAACTGCAAGGGCCTGGAACCCCTGGGTCAATGTTTATCACATGGGGCTCCTCAGCCAGGAAGAAAGACAACTCTGAAAGCATCCCCAGTCTTTAAACAGGGAAGCTGTGAGCACCAGTACCTTCACAAAGGCATCCCTCCCATTGGCAGCTTGAACCACATTCAGAGGCCTGGACACGCTTTCTCCTCGGACAATGATGGAGAGGTTTGTGAGGCTGTTCTGGAGTTCACTCGAGTCCACCTGGAGAAACAGTCATGGTAACCTGGTCATTCCAGGTGAACAAAGGAAATCCAGCAAAGTTTGTGTCAGGAGGAGGACTGTGACAAACTGCTTGTCTAGCAGCATCCACTGGCAACTTGCTGTCCCATTTAAAATCCTCCCAGCTTGGAGAGACATCTGCAACAGCATGACTGGAGTGTCAGCAGGACAGAGGCAACATGCCTGTTGAATGTTCATTCCTACATTATCTCCAGAGATGTGCTCTGCCAGCGTGCTCATGGGACAAGGGAGAAGGAAGAACCAGCAGGAGAAGATGAGAGTCCATTACCTCGAGCAATTTGGTGGCAATGGAGAAGTGTGGAGAGTCTATCACATCAGAGCAGTCCAGGTTGTCGTACACAGCCGCTGCAAGGAAGAAACAGCCAGTCTCAGGGGGAACCATCACTGTTGTTAATGTAGCTGTATTTCTGTGACCCCATAACACGTGGAATGTGGCAAGGTACTCAGTTCTCATTTGAAACTGACAAGTTTGGTGAATTTACCAATGAAGGTCCTGATTTCACCTGGATCCTGAGATCTACAGGGCTCTGTCATGCCTAGAACGTCAGGCTAAAAACAGCAGCCAAACTGATAAGGTTATTCATTTAAAATAGTAATCTTTGGGGATCTGAGGAAGTGATATCTGACTCCAGAAAATGTGTTTCTGGAAATGTTTTTCCTGTGTATCTGACTTGTGGGAAATTTAGACAACAAAGAGGAATAAAAGAAATCCCTAATTTTAGTAGTCAGCATTAATCCAAAGAATCCAGCTGGCATCTCTGTATTGGGCCTGCAGTATCACAAAGCAAGGAGCTCTTTTCTAAAATGTGAAAGCTTCTGGCATGTGCTGGTGGGTCACACTGTCACACTGTGCCTGTCCATTCCAGAAGTGCACCTGTGCAGGTGAGTGTTCAGCAGACTTAAGCAGGAGGATGACTGCTATTATGTCCAAGGCAAACATCACTCCTGTGTCCTCTGGCCTGTGTAGAACAACAATCAGCAAATATAAGATGGCATTATACTCTATTGTTTCAGTTTGTGTGATAAGGGCCTGTTTACAACCATGAAGACCTGACAGTGTGACAAAATAATAATAAGATGCTGTTTTTTAAATCACATGGCAGTGGAGTCACAAATCAGAATTTCATGGTGCTTTTCTGCCTGCCCTTCCAACTCTGTTCACCTGTTAGTACAGGTCAGAGCAGCACAACCTAATCTGTGCAGGTGGAAGCAGGAAGCACCCAAGGGAAGTACCTTTACCATCAAGTCTGAGGAAAGGTAAGCACAGGCAATGCTGAATTTACCTTGGAACTCTACATTCCCTAGGTGCAGGATCGCAGCCAGCAGCTTGCTGATGTCCCAGTGCTCAGAGTCTGAGAACATGAGGATCTTCATGGCCGAGCGGATGTGGGCATAATCCTTGGCGTCATTCCGGCTGTCACAGGACATGCAGTTACCCTGCAAGTACCACACCAACAGGTAAGGAAGATCCTCCTGCTACCCAGACAAGGAAGAAAGCACGTGCAGACTGACAAGCCTTTGTACACAGGGTGGCTATCCTGTGAGTCCACAAGGATGCAAAGTAAAAGCCTATTTAGACATTCTATATCCTCCTCCCATGATTGTAACTTCCTTCATCTTTTCTCTCAAAAAGAACGCATTAACAGAGGGCTCAATAATGCATTTCTCCAGGGCTAGACTGAATACTGGGGAAGCCAAAAGGAGAAGTTGATGGGAAGGCTGCTCTGGAGCATAGAAGGACAGGAAGCTTTGACAAGGTTACCTACATTTACAAGGCCATGCCTGTTTCTTTGGTTTCCTCTCTCTGCCTTGTCAATGGAAAATTAAGAGCCCTCGTCCCAAACCAAAGAAGGTTGGATAAGTAGTAGAAGGCAGATCTCAAAATAAAAATATTAAGTCCTAGTGGAAGGCAAATGGAAGCATCCAAAGCAGCATCAGAAGCATGTCCATCAAAGCTTGCACAGCAGGTCCTAGGATGCTGCTGCTAAGAGAAACTATTTTCAGCCATAATGGAGATGGGGAAATGCCTTTTTTACCCTTGCCATTTCTGACAATATAGTGTGAAAATCACAAAAATGAAATATTCCTAGACATTTCAGTTTACAGCATGTAAACATGCCAGCTTGTACCAAGAGCTGACCTTTACAAAACCATGGATATGTTCTCCTTTAATCAAATCCTCCTATTTCGGTATCACAGTGCCCTACTACTGACCCAGGAGCCTTTTTATGGAATAGCCAATGGGCTAATTCCACTAATTGCACTCATCAGTTTTGCTGCAAGATCACTGCCATTTTGAAAACATTACATTTGAAAAACCTCCACAACTTTAATGGTTTTGCTTTTGAGACTCCAGAAACAGACTTGTTTTCATTTCCTAGAAAATAGATGCCCAGCTCATCTAACTTCAGTAGAGGAAGGACTTAAACACATTCTTTCCACAGCTGTAGAACAGCCCAAATCTAACCAGCTGGCATATTTAATATGAGGTATATACACAGGCTAAAGGATAGGATTTTCATGATGGCTTTCATGTCCTAAATCACTCAATTAGCAATTTCCACAACCTCACCTATGAAGATCCCACTTCTGCCACAATGGCATCGTAACTCATGATCATTAGCATCAAACATGGGAGGTTACACTGAATGCCAGCTGCCTGCATTATATATATAAGATTTTTTAGATATAAGAACTAGGATTCTTAATAATTTTCCTCTAAGATACACATATGTGATTACTGTTCTCCCTGGCATGAGATCCCTTGCATTCCTTTGAAATCTGGGTGTCTGTGGAAGTGGGGGATGTTGTCCACATTCTGTTTTAAGATGTCCTTTATGTTTCTTAGGTCTGACTTTGACAGAAAGCTTTGACCTGCCGCAAGCTGCTTCCCACTGGTGGACAATACAGTAAGTGTCTGAAACTGATGCTCACAGCATTTTTGGTATTACTGCTTCTGGTACTCTAAGGGAAGGACTGTTCATATTTGGTAACTACCATCTGCAGCTCCTAGTGATTGCAATTGCTTGATGGAAGAAGCAAATGGCAGAGGCATAATGGAGAATAAAGCAGAGATTATTACCATAGTGAGATAAGTGTACTCTGAAGCAGTGCCCAGATTCAGCATCTTTTTCTGCTCTGTATTCATCCCCATTAGCATGCAGTAGAAGATGTGATAGTTCCTCTCCTCTGGAGCCTAAAAATAAAAGAAATAGTCCAAGGGACTGCCTTGTCAGGATAAGCTTCTAACACAAGAACAGGCAGAACATACACCTGCCAGTGCCCTCACCTGCCGGCAAACCCGGGACTTCTCCAGGAGAAACTGTTCTATCCGGGCTCCTTCTATCACACCATTTTGGTTGAAGTGAATATCAATGTATTTCCCAAAGCGGCTTGAATTGTCATTTCGAATTGTCTTGGCATTTCCAAAAGCTGATGGGCAAGGGACAGAGATAGTATCTGTATTATTGCAGTTCGTGAACATCAAGCCTGTTTTTTTCCCCTTCTACTTTACTGCTAGTATTTTACACATTGTGTTCCAAATGACAGTGCTGAGAAGCACTGGAGAATGTCTTGTCTGAGTCTGTCTCCTGAAGAGAGGGGCAGGCATACTGTGCACCCAGAAAATTGGGTCCTAAAAGACATGTTCAAATGATCCAAATGTGGTCCATATCTGGCCAGCCAAGAGATCTGGGCAAGTCTGAAGACCTCCAGAATGATTTACTGAGAACATCTTGATCCCTGTGCAGAGAAAGATGGGTGTCTCAGGGAGCTCCCCTACAGATACAGCTATGCTTGGCCAGTCACTTTGTCACTGTCTAGGGCAAATGCCAAACCAGGGGGCTTTGCCTTGGGCTCTGCAATCCCAATGACTCTTGTGCTCCTGGCAGTTCCAGGGTGTATATACTACAGAGGCAACAACTCATCCTACAGTGTGAGAGCAAAGCTGCTGTGGACTGCATGGGAACAGGGCAGAAAAGTATAGAGAACATCTACAGTGCATCATCAGTGTTTCAGGGGGGTTACCAGTTAAGCAGATACAATGGTTCAAGGATCTGTTTCTGATTCATTTTATCCTGAGACAAATGTGGTAAATCAGCCATGTTTGCTAAGTAACCCACCTTCCAGAATGGGGTTGGCCTCTAGGATTTGCTGCTCTATCCAGGAATGCTGGCCACTGACAGCTGCCAGAAACTGTAGTATTAGCTTTGTACTTTCGGTTTTACCAGCACCAGATTCTCCACTGCAGTAAGAAATAAGATCATTACAGGCTTCCTTTCTTTTTTTGGTAACGTGGCAGACCAAGTTACAAAAAAAACAATCCCACTTGAATTTACCCTGTGAATGGCAGATCAGACTGTCTTTCATAGAGGGCTGGAAAATTTGAGTCTTTCATCATCTTATCTACTCAAATTTAAGTTGTTTCTCAGATTTAGGCTGAGAACTAAATTCTCCCACTAATTAAAAACAAGCAGATCCAGGGAAGACATTCTGTACCTGTACAAATTAAATGACCACTTGCTTTTCTTCTTTATTGCACTACCAGTTTGTCAATGCTAGTGTTAGCACATAGCTGAGTTGGCTCAGCTATAATCATATGCTATTGCAATGAGACTATCTGCTTCTTCACATTGATGACAAACAGAAACTGGATTCTTTATAGGAGGAAGAAATTTTCCATCCACCTTTGGGTTAGCAGAGGTTATTTCTCTTGAGGAAATGTCTAGCCTTGGAAAATACATGTAACAAAATATCCTGTCTCCAAGGTAAAAGATAGCCCTACATCACACACACTCAGGTGTTATGTTTCTGTATGTAGTGACCACGTACAGAATGTACAACCACATGCAAAGATTCTGAGAGAAAACAATGGGCTTCAGAAGTCCTTTGCTTACGTTTTACCTTTTGCAGTCCTAACTGAAAAAGAAGGAGCAGGGAAGAAAATATTTCCTTCCTGTTGTCTCTAGTTTCATCTGTGCCCTTCCATTTGGAAGGTCTGGAGACCTTCCTGTGTCCACCTGTGTCCACAAGATGCCCCAAACCATGCCAGACTTGGTTTCTGCTATTTGTCCTCTCTGAGTCCATTCACCTGATCACACAGCACTGGTCTCTCTTATTCCTCTTCATATTGAAGTAACAATTATCTGCAATGGCAAAGACATGAGGTGGAAGCTCTCCAATCCTCTTGTTACAGTAGAGTCTGATCTGATCCACCGTGTAGAGGGGCAGCAGCTGGTATGGATTCACTGCTACAAGGATTGATCCTGTGTAAGTCTGGAAAACAGTTGTGAGGATTATTGCTACAGCAAACCTGCAAACAAGAATACAACCAAAGCCACTTGCAGTATAAATCTAAACAGAAGCAGGAGGGAAGCCTAGGAGATCATAGCACTTGGGTGAGGCTGAGAGCCCAGTTCCTCACTATCAGCTGCTGGTACACATCCCAAGATAAGGAGGGGTTTGCCCAAGGAAGAATGCTAGGTGTGATCTCCTTGCTAAATGGCAGCTCAGTCCTCTGTCTCAAGCTGAAGTACACAGAAGTCCACTTTGACCTGGCACGTTGGTGCTATCATAAGGGGTTTTGCAGTGTTTTGTTAAGCTGCTTTTGTATTCTAGTGCAGATGTAGCTGAACTTTGCTAATGGACCAATTTACAGTTGTGCTATTCATACAGCGATTTAGAAACATTTGTAAACAGCACCACCAGTGAAATGAAGGAGGCTGTTGAAAGCTGTGGAGATACAAGGCAATAATATGGTTTGAAAACTACATTAAACAAATGTAGGCCGCTAGAGTTTAATATAACAGGTCTATACACACACCTTGTTAGTTGTAACTGTAGGATATATAAAATCAGTCATTTTTTACACTAAATATCATCACACCTATGGTTTAAGAGGCAGCTTCTTTCTAGTACTGTATATAATATGGGAGGCAAAGCATGGGAAAACATGAATATTAATTATAACATTACAAACTGGAAACTAAGGAAAAAGAAAATAAAAATGCCAAATTTCCAGGTTCCAGATAAAACCTGTAATGGACAAAATATCCAAATTTATTCATTAGCCATCTTATTACATCAAAATCAAGTAAATGTTGGCTTGGACTGGGAGACAGTTGAAATCATGTCACTGCATACTAGTTAGGCTGATCCTCCAGGTAATAGCAGCAGTGAGCTGTAACATGGGCTGGATTTAGTTCACTGTCAGTGGCTGGTGGCAATGATTGCTCTGGGAGAAAGTAAGTGGAGTCACTACCTGTGCCAGCACTGTGACTGAGGGGCTGCTGGTAGCTCTCTTCTTCACAGACAAAGTACTTGAGTGAAAGAAGAGAAAAACTGTGTTGTGTCTCCTTGGCACCCTCAGTCATTAAAGTCAGAGGGCCCCATGTGTGAAAGGCTCACAGGCTGCTCAAGTGTAGAAGCCGTTCCTGGAAGTGACCTGGAAGTGACCTGGCTGTTCCTGGAAGTGACTGTGGCACTCACATAGATTTTGTGCTCCTGATGTCGGATGAGGAGGTTGTGCACCATGCCAGCTTCATGGAGATCCCCGAGGCGGATCATGTCCTCTACCCCCTGGACGGAGGAAGGGTGCATCAGGTGCACCATGTGCATATTCCGAGCCGTGATCCAGTGCTCCTGACAAAGGCAAGGCACAGACTTTAACGTGTCATGCTGTGGCTCAGGAGCAAACAAAGGAGAGCTGGGTTAGACTAGAGTAAGCTTCAGCATAATACATGCTCAAGCAAGCATGTTCTAACACACAGGTGACTGGCCTACAGGAATTAACTGGTTTAAAACACTGAATGAAGCCATTCAGGTGGGTTCTGAACCAATTTTAACACTGTTCAGAGTGTAACTCTGTCATCACAGGCAGAACATTGTATAAGGTAGGGATGAACTGATTCCAGTGGGATGATGTTTCCACCTAAAGTTTCACCAAATTTAGAGATTGGAGCCCATCCATTTCCTTTTCCTAACCATGTAGATATAACCTCTATCTTATAAAGCTCTGAATCTTCCTAATGCTCAGTCCTGGAGATATCAGGTGACCATCCTATACTTGCCTTATTTCTATAGCCTTTCTTCCAGTATATCCTACCTATATCAAAGTCAGACTACCTGGATAGATGGAGCTTTGGTCTGACCCAATAGGGCCTTCTTTTGTACTTTGTACTTTTACATTTTATGTTCATCTTTTACAGAAGTTTATAGCATAGCCCACCTTGCCTTCATCATCCTCCAGCAAGATCCGTCCTGAGTCAGATTCCTTCACAACTGCCCCAATAGGGACATTAAATTCACTGTTTGGTTGAGTGTCCAGCCACACATGATCACCCTGGGGAGAAAAAAGCTACTGTCAAGTACAGTGACATACTTGATGCCATGTAGCTCACAGGCAAACACCTCTTGGTCTTCCTTTTTTAGTTATTTGATTTCTTTAACAGTGTTTAACTGAGTAAGTTCTTACTGCTTGCAGGCAGTACATTTACAGACCTCTGAATTCTACTCCCATCTCCACAGCTGATCTGGAACATGACTTTGGACAGGTCATCAAACCCAGCTGTCTCACAAGAGGAAATGAGGCAACACTTTTTCCAAGGACAGCAACAATGCAGCTCCAGTACCTCTCAGAGGCTGGCTGGGGACATAGTGAATGCTGGGGAACTGGCTTGGCAGCCTCACATGAGCTATGATACTTTCTCAGAAGAGATTCTTGAGAACATAGACTTTACCAGGAAAGAGAAATATAAAGGGAAATTTTAGATATATATTTTTCCTGCTATAGCTGAAATGTGAGTGCATGCACGATCTCTCTCATGAAAAAACCGACCAACATTCTTTATCCAGCCCAGTTCCTCTCTTCACATAGGTAGAGGCTTATCAACATCTGGCACCTCTGCAGAGCAAGCAAGAACCTGCTCTGCTGTGCCTGGAGAAAGGGGTGAGACACAGCTGCCCTTTCCTAGGAATAAGCAACATCTTGGTGTTGCCTGTACCAGTGTCCTGGTTATACTTCCCTACTCCAGGCTCTCGGGAACACCTTATCTTGCTCCAGTCCCTAATACAAATTCAAACAGAAAGATGGAATAAAAACTGAACAGAGTTATAGATCAGTGGACTTTCTAGCTGTGTCTTGTCATATACAACTTTTGTTACACACCACAGCACCGATTGTCATAGTTTCAATGTTTTTACATTGAAACAATGAAAAAAAACATTGAAAAAATTTCTTTTTCCTCTCAAAATACTTTGTGGCTTACATTTAAAACCAAACAACCAATTTTAAGCATCCATAAACACTGCACAAGATTATGAAGAATGTTACAGACTAACAGCTCTTATTTGTGTTAAATAAAACTTCAAAGGTAACTTGTGTAGTTTTAGTGCCACACCTTGTGACAGAGGTCACCTGCTCAACAAGAGGATGGCCTGGTAAGGCAAGACACCTCTGCTTCTCTAGTCTAGGCTGAAATTGTTTATACCTTGTTGATACTGGGTTATTGCAACTTTCTTTTGATTGAATCATGATGGTAAGGTAATTTTCCTCCTCTTTGGGCCTCAGGCTAATCCGTCAATCAGAGCAAAGAGTAGGACTTACCTTTCTGAAAACCACCATTATGTTTCAGGTCACTGTATGCAACCTGCATGCCAAAAACATAATGTTAGATCAGAAAAGGGCTTTGATGAGAACAGACAGCAGGGTTTCCTTGCAAAAAAATAACATCAAAATGTCTTAAAATAATTTTGTTAAAGCAGAAGAGATCATAGTAAAATAGAACCAATGTAGAAACAATTACACCATCTACAAAAAGCAAAGAACCTGCAGCACTGGGGTGCTGCTCTGAGTTCTACCACATAACACTGGAGATGCTCTCAGCCCTAAAGATTTCACTGTGCACATTTTCATACCAAATAATTCTCTCAGTCAAGTGCTAGGCACAATTATTGTCTGAACTTCAAGGTTGGCTCACTAATAAAAAGACTCCACAGTGCAATGTGATTTGATGCACAACAGAGTTACCTTTAGCTGGTCCATTGACCCAGCAGTTCAGTGGCTATCCCAGAGACACAAGTTTAATTAATACTTTCTGAGCTGAGTTCCCTCAGACCCTCCAGCTTGAACCCACCACCAAACAGAAACAAAGGCCTAGAGTTCACCTTCCTTGGCTAGAATGGGAGGGATTGCAATCAAGGTATAAACAGCAAAATAAGGGACTGGAGGGAACCACAATAAAATTAGGAACGCACTGTCAAGAACATAACAGCCAAAATATCAGTGGCCAGAAATCTACAGCAGTGCTTTAATTAAGGGATGATGCAGTTTAGGCTGTCCTAATCAGGAAACTGAAGTCTTCAAAGCAACTTTATGTCCCACAGAGCTGGATTTTGGGAGTGATTCCATGGCTAGGATGATTTGCCAGCTGGTCTTTCATATTCTGTTATTCTTACAGTGAAGTCCTCATGATCTTATTCAGGACTCAGAGGCAGGACCTATGTATCAACTTCAACACTGAGATGGCCTGTTGCTGTGAGTGGTGCAGGGTGGCACAGAAGCACAGTCCTTGGCAAATATATGCTAAAGATGGGCCACAGTCAGCGACTCACAACTGATAAGCCCTTTTTCACCTGCACCAGAAAGCAAAACATGGCAAAGGAGTAGAAATATTGACCCCGAACAAGGAAGGAGTGGCAGATGCAAGCACAGAGACAGCCGTACAGTGTCACGTCAAAGGGACAGCTGTCTCCAGATCCGGTCTGACAGCAGCCAAGAGCAGACATGTAGGGAGGAGATGCCATATAATCCCAGGATATGCAGTTCCAACATTTAAAATTCTTATTGCCAGAGAAATTGTAAGTGGCCACCCCCTCCACCTGGTTGCATGGCCACTTCCTGGCCAAGCCTGTCTCTCTCTGCTGCTGCTCTTGACAAGGTAATGCTGCACCATATACCAAATCACACCCCACAGGATGGGAATTTACCTCTCCAGAAGAAATCTTCAGTGTGGCTTTTGCAACTCAGGTCCCTCTTTTTCATAAGCATTGGAGTAAGAAGGGAAAGGATGGTGAAAGTGGCCCTGGTGCCATTAAGTTACAGTTCTCCACTGCACAAAGGAGGAAATGACTGAAGCACGGTTATTTATTACAGGACTTTGCTCCCAGTTCAGTGTATATGTCACTTCCATGTCAGGTGTTCCACGGAGCATGAAGGCTAATTCTTGCCTGAGTGAACCTTAAACTTCAGTCTCTCCACTAGGCCTGTATCCTTTCAGATTTCTGGAAAGCACTCCCAGAAGAAAACCCTTTAGTATCTGGTCTTATCCTGCTCCGACATGACTGACTTCCCTAGGACTGTCTCTCACCCTGTTATGTATGAAGAAAATCAGACCCTCATTCCTTCATCAAAACCTCCCCTTGGTTTTCCATAACTGTTTTCTGCAAGAAAATGCCCATCAATCTGTGTTCTGTCTGGTCTGTGTTTCACAGTACCTAGAGTTCAGACCAAAATTAACTCATCACATTTAACTGAAATTCATAATACACACACACATAATTGGACAAAACATCCTGGTTTCACTCTCATTAACTTATCTCTCAACAAACACTCTGTCCCTGTGTTCCAGAATCTAGGTGCATGTTAACTCCCTAGTTGTCCACTTCTCTCTTCCCAAAATGGGACAGGATGGCCAAGAATTTTCCTCTGTCTGTTGGCTCCATATGTACTCTCTGTGGCCTTCTTGCAAAACTGGTAAAATTCCCATATGGGAAAGAAACACTAGTGTAGTACATATGTAGAGAGGCAGACACAGGGTTTCTGCAGCCAAAGCAAGAACTCAGGAATCAAGCACGTTCCAACATTTATGATGAGCCCAAACAGTGAAGATGAGATTTTTTCCAAGTACCTTAACCCAGCCATGTCACCTTCCTCCAGGGCCCTGTGCACAACACTGTGCACTAGTCTGTGTACCCACTATTAAACATGCAAATGTAAATGTGCAATAATTGTGAGCATGTGCTAGTATACTTAATACCCTAATTCTTATTTTCTTGTTTCCTAGGTTCAGTGTGGCTGCACTGTATAACCCCTGCTGTAGCTCCACATCCAAATCAGAGGTAAGTATTCAAGCATGACAATAAATAGTTGGGAGTAGCATGTGTTTATCGACATCACATATTTGTGTTTTAATGTCAGCCTCCTTACCAGAGTTTTTGTTCAAGTCTTACAGCAGCAGATACAGATGCAGAAATAAAATGTAGGCCTTTCAGGGCTCAGAAACTTTTGGAGAGAAGCAGAAAGCCACAGGGAGCTTTCTTCAAGTTTCTAACTGTGTAAATCATTCCTACTCAAAGATTTTGCTTCAAAGTAGTTATTTAGCAGACTTATTTTTGATACAGTATTTAGATGTCTATATGCTGTATGCGATTAACAAAATTCCAAGTACTGGTTTTATTAGGTAAAGGTCAAATAGTGGCAAAGAAATCAAAGCACATACCTTTATATTACCAAGACAGATATCTAAACCCAAAGCTTTTTGTATAATTGGACAAAAAAATGCCATGCATATTCCTTCAGCAAACAAAACATACCTGCTGAAATTCCAAATGGAGCCTGTTTGGGGGCAGAGAATCTCATTTTAAAATTAACTACACTGTTAATACTTGTGCCCAAGACACAGTGCTTGTGCTACTTCAGAGAGAAGTACAGGATTTAGGTCCTATAGAGACTGTACTAGATGGAATCATAGGGAAATCAAGGTCATCTGAAAGAAAAGCACAACTTATTGTACAGCTGAAATATGCGCTAGAGGGGAGATTTTGATTTCCACAGGTGACATACTCAAGAGGTAGAAAACAAAAGCTGAGGGAGCAGGGACTGATACACCAAGGGGAAGCAGCCAAGATGCTCTGTGCAGCACATGCAGCTAATGAGATGAGCAGGCTAAAGGTGCCTCCAGAGAAGGACCTGTGAGTGCACAGGGGCAGCTCAGGTTTGGCAGGCACTGAGCTGTGCAGACGAGGAAAGACAGGAGAGGAGCTTGCCAGGAATGAGCAACGCGATGTACTGCCGAACACAGAGTTTGATGAGCAGGGCACAGGAACATTTCTAGTGGTAATTAGGGGTGATCTGTAGCATGGTCTATGCTGATTAATTGTTGTAAGCTTTCCTTTAAGGAAATTGCTGATGGTGAAGATAGTGACATTACATCTTAAGTAATAAAGCTCAAAAAATTATTATGTAGCAAAACACTGGCACAGGCTGCCCAGATAAACTGTGGCTGCCCCATCCCTGGAAGTGTCCAAGGCCAGGTTGGACAGGGCTTGGAGCAACCTGGGATAGTGGAGGGTGCCCCTGCTGTGGTGGAACTGGATGAGCTTTAAAGTCCCTTCCAATCCAAACCATTCTGTGATTCTATGATGAATGCTGCACCGAGAAAAGCAACAAAATAAAATTGGATGAACCCTGGTGAATTTAATTCTGCTGTTGTTCAAAGTAATAGGTCTGTCCAGATAGACATGTGTTAACAAAACTGCCTCTTCCTGACACTTCCTAATTAAGAGATTGATGTCAGGATCAAAGGATTTAATTTGCTCATGGCACTACCTTTCATATTTTCTCTCCAGCTAAATCAAAGTGGCCTCATCACTTCTGCATCACCAGGTCCTGGATACCAAACATCATTTTATGTTATTCTAGTTATTTCTCTGAGGTTTCTGAAACAAGGTGGATTGGGTGTAACAATTTGCAATTTAAACTGTTCATTCAGCAGTCCTACACTAACCTCCTTCCCTTCCTCTAAGCAGATTTGTAGCTCTAAGTCACTGATGTCTGTTAACTCTGAAAGGGGCAGTGCAGGAAACAAACTAAATAAGAAGTACATACCATTAAAGGATTTCCAAGTGCATCGCATGGTTTTCTTGAGCATTCTGTTCCTCAGGGAAAGGCTCATTTCATTCCAGCCTGTTCATGGAGTTGCACAGTGAGGCAGACTGGCAGGGCTCTGGGATCTGTGTCATTACACACCTTCACACATGCCAAGTGGGCGCTGCTTACGCTGCTTGGTAGAAGACAGGTCATTCTCCCCCACTGTGCAATCCCATTATGGTCTGACTGTCACTCCATCCTTCCTTTTGGAAAGCAGCCAGGATGGTATTACAGGAGTATGTTACAGACTGATACTGCCAAGCTCTGGCCCATGAGGAACAAAGGCATGTACACGTTAGCGTGCACACGCACTTACTGCAGAACGAGGGCTGGAATGGATGCCCAGTTATTCACTATTGATGAGGTGAGGTTGTTTCAGACACAGTGCTCCCTCTCCTGTGTGATGCATGTGGCATGTCACAAGTAGGTTAGGAGGTTTCATTTCAGAAAGATTGGAATTCATAACAATTAGGAAGAAACCTCTGTGCCTCCTTCTGCTCTCAGTAAATGGGCAAAATCTCTATTCTTTCATCAGTGCTGCCTCAGTGCATCTGGAATTTGGGACAGTGGCTCACTGTGACTGCAGAACATGACATATACCTATAAAGAACTAATTTCCAAGGCATCATCATACTCTGATCCTCTTGGAAATTTAGTATGGGATAGATTTCTGTGTTTTCTAGGCCCTTTGGTACAATTTCCAGGTACCTGGGTACACATTATTCACCAGGGATTTTTTGGGGTTTTTTTTTGCTAGTTTCTATTTATGTTTTCCCTTGTCCATTATTTTCTTATACACTACTCCCAAGTTATTTCCTTATTCCTTTATTTGTTGTGTTGTAAATTTGTGATCCTGCCTTCTATTTAGTCAGTTGTGTAAAGTCATTCCATTTCTTTATGGAAGACAGAGAAGTGCAATGACAGGAGCCTCCCATCACATACTGCCACATGTGCCTGCTCCTTCCAGAAAAGATCTCAGTGAAAGCGCACAGCACAAAGACCTAAAAGAAGTAAAAATCATACAGGAACAGGAAAAAGGGCATGATACTATTAAGAGCATGGTCCTGAGACTTAAGGATCTTTGTGGCTATCTGAAAAAGACCAGAGCAGTAGAGCTAGGAACAGAGATATTATCTGTGTTTTATGGAAGCCTCTTTCAGAAAAAAAAAAAGTTTTCTGCATTTTTACTAAGAATTTAGGATTGTATCTGAGAAACATCTGATTCCACTGCCAAGTTCTCCTTCTAAGTGTTTCGCTGTAGAAGATGTTGAGTAATGACTCAGTCCTGACAGTTAGCTGTGTTTACATTGAACTCCCTACATGAAACTGTGCTTGCTGCTGGACAGAAAGTGTTGGTAAATAATGGCTTAACCTCTCTGCCATCCCCTCCAAGGCACCTCTAGCACAGAAGAATTAGACTCATTTTGGTCCGAATACTCAACTTACTAAATTTTGATGACTCTGAACAAAGGTGCAGCATGCAGAATTAGAAAAGTCACTGTTGTTCAGAAATACACCAAATGACATGGACAGCAGTTTTCTATCTGTCTCATATTGACCTGTATTTCCCTAGAAAATGAAGGCGTTTTTATGACAGACTGAGGAGCAGGTCACCAGTACTGTATGCATTCATTAGACTCATCATTTTGAAATGCTGCAGGAACGACAGCAGCCATCCCTAATAACCCTCAACTAGCATATCATGTGCATGCCAAATACTTGAGTAATGCTACTACTACTTGAGTAATGCTACTACTCAGAGGATAGGGGCTATTGAAACAGAACACAACAATCCCTGAAAAACAGGAGCATTGTTTTGCCCTGCCCACGTTCACTCCGGAAGTCACCATCCCCCGGGAGCTCAGGGTGAACTTTCAGTCAATCCTGAAAGGCTAAATCTGGAGGAGCCACCCACACATGAACTAGATTGAACTGGAGCTTCAGCCAGGACAGTCAGGCCTCAGTGTGCTGGGAGAACCTGTCCTTCCTTTCCATGGCCACGGTGGGTCCCCTTCTAGCCAGCTGCAAACATGAACATTGCCAACCCCTTGCAGTATCAGAGCCCCTCGTGTGCCTGAGCTCTGGCTCTGCTTTGCCACCTTCTGATGCACGTTAATCTTGCTGATTTGGCTTGTAAAGACCAGATAAATTTACCTGTTAAACGTTTAAGTGGTAAAATATTTTCTGCTCTAGATCACTCTCCAGATCTCCCACCCTTAGTCACTGTGGGAAGCATGGCACCAGCTGCCCTTTGTCTGGCAGAAGGGAGATGTTGGGAACTCTCACGTAGCTCAGTGCTGTGGTTCCAAGCAGCCATTAACAGTGTCAGGGATTGGTTTGGTCTCTTGGAAATTCCCGCAGGGCTCAGACCTTTGCCAGGATCACAACCAGGTCACACTGCCGTGGTCACCCAGGGGCTACAAACAGCCTTTTAGCCTCCTTTTATCCTTCAGTTTCCCCAGCGCTTCAGCTACCGAGCTGAAATCGACCCGCATTCGAAGGGTGGGAGGGAAGCAACCCGGCGAGGCCGAAGCGCGCCCGGGTTCGCTGTGGCGGAACCCGAGCCCGCAGGGCGGGGCCGGCTGGGAGCGGCCGGCGCCCCCTGGCGGCCGCTGCCCCGCCAGTCTCGCGAGAGCCGCGCGCGCGGGGCGGGGGTGCTGCTGGGCGGGGAGGCGCCATCTTGTTCCTGTGCGAGGCGGCGGGGCCGGGCCGGGCCCGCGCTGAGGGAGCGCCCAGGGCAGCGCCCGCCGCCACCGCGGGGCGGGCATGGACACCCACTATTACGGCGGGGAGCAGTCAGGTAGCGGCGCGGGGCGCAGGACCTTCCGGGGAGGGCGTCGGGCACGGCAGGGCCCGCGGGTTCGGGGGGCACAGCGGCGGGGCCCTGGCCCGAGGGCAGCGCGGCGGTAATTGCTTCAGTAGTCCGGTGTCTGGGCAGCGCAGCAGCCGCTGCCCGCTTGGTGCAGGAGGTTTTGTGCGCTCCCGGGGGTGTCTGGGGTAGTTTGTTCGGACAGCCCCGTTTCCCTGCCCCGTTAGAACGGGAGCCCGCCCGGTTCCCGTGCGGTTCCTTTAAACGCTGAGTTTTACTTTCTTTTTTAAATCTCGGAATAGATGATGGAGGAGCTACTCCAGTGCAAGACGAGCGAGACTCAGGATCCGATGTGGAAGATGAAGGAAACGAACAACATTCTGGATCGGAGAATGGCAGTGTAGGACACCATTCAGAGGTACTAAGGGAGCTTTATCTAGATAAAGTTTACTTTCCTCTGAATCCTTCTTTGTTGTTGTTTAAAGTGGCATTCTCTCTTAACCGAGACATATGTGTTTATTTAGTTCTTCTTAAGGGTTCCATCGGGCAAAACTTTTATTTCCATAAAAAAGCTTTGGATAGTCTCTTGACAAGTATGTTGGCTAGGGTTTGTTTGGTTTTTGTCTTGTTATGGTAGCACACACTATTCTGAACTTTAATAAGTTGTATTCGATTAGCCTCAGTTTCACAAAGAGAAAATGTTGGGGGTTTAAAAGAGATGGATTATGAGGAATGTTAAATTGCACCTGAAATTCTGCACAGTGATGT
The DNA here is from genome assembly GCF_026979565.1 of Vidua chalybeata. Classification (NCBI taxonomy): domain Eukaryota; kingdom Metazoa; phylum Chordata; class Aves; order Passeriformes; family Viduidae; genus Vidua; species Vidua chalybeata. The sequence continues at coordinate 19,248,413 of NC_071539.1, forward strand.
AAGACCACATGCTTTGGAGGTGGGGATTTCCTTGACAGAGAATGAATGCTCTCCCATCTTCCATGTCAGATGGAGGCACTGACTTTTGAGTCTGCTTTGTGCTGGTTTTCACCTTATCATTCACAAAGGAGCAGCTGTGCATGTGGAGCAGGTTAAGGTTCCTAAATGGGACCTGTTTTTCCTTTGAAGTGGTTCTCACTTGGAGAAGTGTTCAGCACGGAAAAGCTTTGGTCCAGGGTTGTTTCTGGGGCAGTCACTTCATTTGAGGATTGACTGGGCTGAGAAGGGATTCTGGAAAAAGAGAAGGCTCCTTTTAGACTTCTAGGACAGTTTGGGAAGTTGAGATTTAATTTTTAAGAGTTGTTTGTGACTCACAATAGAGCTACATCAGGTCTTAGTTGGAAGGAATAATTTTGGCCTTTGAATTCAGGTGTTCTGCCAGCAAAGTTACAGAGAACTTTTTGATACTTAAAAAAACTGTAATCAAAGCCATTTGATAGTGTTCTGTGTATTCTGCTGTATTTTATGTAAAGATCAGGATTTACTCTGACTAGGTTTCCAGTGTTATATGTTTTAGAAATTGCTTAAAATGCGACAAAGGCTGATGTGAGAGAAGGCTTGACTCCACTGTGGCATAGCTTGCAATCTTTTTTTTTTTTTTTTCCCCCTGCCTTTATTGAATTCGTACTTCCCTCAGAGTTAGAAAGTAGATGAAGATTGTATTTTTATAAAATGAAAGTTCTTCCCATGTATTTGAACTTAATTGTAAAGCACATTTGGAATTTACTTTTTTTGATAGGTGTTGATATTTCTAAGGGAATAAATCAATTTTGTGTGAGGCAGCATCTCCTGTTATGACAATATAAAATTTCAGTGTGGCAGGAAACACATTTCTCAGGCTGGGAAAAATAACTGTCTATCTGGAGGAATTTAGTACTTCTGTTTTAATGAAAGAAAAGTGTGATGAGTGTGTGGAGAGTCATGCTGCTGCTATAATTAATAATTATATTAATAATATATTTATTATATTAATATTATTAATATTTTTCTTCTGTGTCATTGGTTTATGCTTGATTATTGGTTCTTCCTTTTCTGTACTTCTCTGAGATTTTTACTTTACTTACTGGAAATTGACTGTTGTTTACATCTGCAGTGTGTCTTCTTCAGATTTAGGTGAGCAGATAGTACCAGTTACCATTGTTAACTGGTCCTCTTCACGTGCTGTATTATTTTAAAGACTTTGTTCTGTGATGGCACTTGAATATTCCTCTATAGATAAAATACTTTAGAAAGTCAATTAAAATAAAAGAGCCAAGCTAAGTCACCTTCTGACCAATACTAAAAGAGAACTGTCAAGCCTTAATGCTTTATTTGATTCAGCTCAAATCAAAATTCAAATATTTTGTTTTGCAATTTTGTCTTTCCCTCCATTGAGTTCATTTTGCACTCAAAAGGCAATAATGTGGAGCAGCCATCTCTGAAAGGAGTGGCTTTCAGTCATTTGTCATATTACTTACTCTAAATATTCTCTCCTCCTCTTATTTTCTTCATCTTTAGGAGTATGTGGGAGAAATGACACTCAAAGGTAATAAAACCTTTGAGACAGCCTAATCAGTTAAGTCTATTTAATTACTATTTTCTCTCTAATTTAGAACTCAGATGTAAAGAACCGAAGTTTTAAAATTTCAAACTTTTCTTTCAGGTTTTTAACTTTAAAGAAAAGGGGAATTCCGAGGAATTACTTATGTAGGTCTCAGGTATGTGGGTTTTTCTTTTCCACAATTCTTTTCTGGCTTTCCTTCCCCCAATCCCACTTTATCTATAAATGTTCTCCTTGATGTCCTTACTGATTCTGCTTTAGACAATTAGAATTAGTTTTAGTACAGTAATGAATCTGAAATCATGTTTACAGTGTTTGTCCAAGTCAGGCTCATACAGAAATCTATAATAACTTAGTTTTTACACTTCCACCAAGTTGCTGCTGCTTCATGAATTAAGTTGTGGTTAGTCTGTGACTGTTAACAAATACAAATATGTGACACTTCTGAAAAAAAAAGGAGAAACTTGCTGATCTGCCCATGATGGTTGTGTAGGTCTTAGTTTAACACTCCCCTTTCATGAAATTGTCGTGGATGGGTTCAATTTTGTTGAAGTTACTAAATGATCGAAGAAGTAGCACTTAAAAGTGGCTGCATGTTGATCCAATAAAGTGCTTGGTAGCTGTAATTTTTATGTAGAAGTGTAACACTGTAAATTTGATTTTGATATATTCCTTATTTTATACTGTACTAAAGTCTCATTTTATAGAACTCATTAAACAAAAATTAAGGACATCTCAATTAAAATGTTTATAGATAAAGAGGAGGAAGAAAAGAAAGCAAAGGAATTAGAGAAAAATGCAGTAGCAATTACCTGAGACCTACTCAGTTTTGAGGATGTCTGATCTTTCAGTCAATCATTTGGAAAATGAAAACCAGAAAACTCAAAAATTACATATTTCATTTCTTTGAAAACAGTTTTGTAAAGATGAACAATTAAAAAAGGAAAAGTGAAGACTATCAAGCATACCCAGTAGCGTTTTGTCATTTTACTGGGAAATTGGTCACTTTTTTTATCAATTATATTCCAAAACATGCAGATTCATTAATTTTTTAATTGTGTACAGAAGGCTGTTGCGCAGGGGGCTGCGGGCAGGTCCTGCCCTGTGCGGGGTCTCAGCTCTGCTGCAGAAGGTGCTCTGTGCTGCTGGCTGGGGGCTCGGGCAGCGCTGCACTCACTGACACAGTGGTGCTGCCTGGCTCAGCTTTGCACGCCGGCTCGAGGAGCTGCTGCCTGTGTGCCCAGAGTGGCAGGGACACCTGTGTCACCCTGGCTGCTGCTTCTCCAGGTGGTCACAGTGCAGCACTTGAGCTGCTGTGACCACTGGGTGAGTCTGGCAGCTGCGTGTCTGCTCTCCCTCGCCAAACATCTTCGTTCTCAGGAGTGATGGTCAGTTTGCAGTAGCAGATTAAAGATTCAGGATCTTGTAGTAATCTTCAGTAATAATGCTCTGTAATTATAGTGTCTTCTCACCAAGGTTTTGCATAAGAAGTTCTTTGTAATTTAGTGATTAATTCTGAACAGGTGCATCTATAACCTGCAGCCACACTTCTGACCTTAGAAAGATGAAGAATCATTACTGATTCTTGTTGCTTCTCAATTTTGTTTATTTGTTCACCAAATAATTCCTAAACTGTAAGCTGGGAAGGTGGTGGTCCTAATATCTTAAAGAGGACTATTTTTATTAATTTTCTTGGGTTTGTTTGGCAAAATCCTTTATTACTGCTGACATAACTATCAGTACTAAGCATTCACCAGCTGGCATTGAGAGAAGACAGACAAACCCACACAAAATAAAATGGTAGAAAAACAAAGATTAAATAATTCTTGTTACTGTAGATTCCAGTTTGATTTCAGTGTTTCTCAATAACCTTGCCTGTAACTGCTGTAGAATCTGCTTTCTGTTCTGTTTCCAGCTGCAGTGTTCTTTAGTCTAAAGTAATACAGTCAGGGAGGATCTGTCACATACACCTATGATTGGTTTATATGGGACATACTAGGCAGGAGAAGGGCAATCAAAGTGATTTTTTGGTAAAGGAATAAAATATTAGCAAGCTGAGAGCTGTTGAGTACATCCTCAGCATTTTGTCACTTCCTAATATTAATATTTATTTAAAATTCTGGATTCAGGTTTTAACAAAACCGTGTTTCCTTTCTGTGAGGAGAAATGAGAATTACTGGATACGAAAGATTCAAAAGATGCATTGCTGTAGAGACAGGAACAAGCAGCAGAGAGAAAACAATTTAGATTGTTATAGCAGCTGTTTGTAGTTAGCATTAAATAACATGGAAATAGTGAAGTAGTGTTTGAAGTGCATGTTCTAAAATTTCATGGTCCTGGGGTTTTTTTCATTGTTCAGTAACTTTGTTAGTCATTCTGCAGTAATTTAGAAGATCTTTGTCCAGTGCTAGCCAAAGGAATAAGTATATAAAGTCCAAAGTCTTAAAAAGCAATGCTCTTTGCCACTTAGAATAATTATGGAGGAAGTAGTTCCTAAAAGCAAGTGAAATTAATTTTATTTAAAATTCTTCCTGCATCATGCATTTTAAAGATGAATAGTATTCTTTGTTGTAGGTGTAGAATTGCTACACCTACCTTTTTTATGGCTCTGAATGTGGGAGTAGAACAACTACAGAAAATAAAAATAGATAGAAAGTCTGTTTCCAAGGAAATTAAATTGCAGGAAAAAAAAGATTTGGAAACTTCAGGACATACAGGTCTTAAAGCATCTCCTATCATAATAAATACTCAGTTTGCAAGTAGAAAAGGTTTATAGCTGAGACAAAATGACTGAGGAAAGCCTGACTGAGGCTTTGAGCATGCAAAAGAGAAGTTCCTTGTACAATGTTGTTGTTTTCAGCTGAAAACAGGATTATGGTGACAGTAGCTGTGAGAGCTGAATTAATGGAATGAGTTTTCAAGAATCTAATTCCATATTCTCAGATAAATGCAATTGAGATTTTTTTCCTAAGTAGATTTTAGATGTTGGAAAGATAAAAGATGATGCTGTAAGTAATTACACTTAGCAAGGTGGCTTGTGAGATGTTCTCTTAAAAATGGAGTATGTGCCTCGGTATTTTTTGCTGTGTAGAAAAGTCAAAGGATTATTTCAGAAGTTGCCAGATGGGTGTGTTTGTGCATGGGTTATCTTGGATATCTGGATAAGCATGGGAGCTGTCAGCATAGGGGGGAGAGTAGTTGAATCTGAAACACAAAACTGGTTAACAGTAATAATCTGAAAGGTCTGACTAAAACTTTATTCTTGTTTTTTGGCTTGCTAGGCTTTTGCTCTTGAGTTATTCTTAAATAGGTTTCCTTGACAAAGAAGGAACAGGCGCTAGCTTCATTTGGAGCATAATTCATGTGCTGTTTCACTAAGATGCATTTCACACAGGAAACATCTGTTTGAGATCTTCAGGAAAATAAAATGACAAATGCAAGATGCTCTTTCTTGCCTTGTTCCTGGGAATTTCAACTAAACCACTTTGAAGGCCTGACCTATTAAAATTAAAGTACTAAACCTTTACCCTTGAGCAACTGGACCCTTCTTAGACATGCTTATTTAAGTGTTCTATGAATTCTGTTACTGTTTTCAAAATACCATGGAGCTGCATGATGGACATACTTCCATTGATAATACTTTCTTTGATGTAAAGTATATGATAGTCTTTTGATGCAAATTGTCTAATTATTTCTACATAGACATTATTTCAGTTTGCAGCACCTTGGATAATCAAATTGGAGGAAGGACAAGCAAAAATTCAGAACATTTTTTCTTTACTTTTTAAGGTGTTTTTGCTTAGTTGTCTGAGATTATTTTTCTGTTTCAGAATGAACACAGTGATGGAGAAGATGATGGGCAAGTGGGAGAGCCTCATATGACAGACTCTGAAAATGAAGATAACCCAAGGCAAAAAGAAAGTGACTCAGATAATGAGGAGCCCCCAAATCACAATGTGAGTGATTCAGAAAATGAAGCAACTCATGGAGAGAAAGACAGTGACTCTGATACTGAGGACCATCCAAACCGGCATTTAAGTGACTCTGAAAATGAAGAGGCTTTAAATCATCAAGCGAGTGACTCTGACAATGGAGAACCTCCAAGGGATCACAGCAGTGATTTTGAAAATGAGGAATCACACAAGCAGCCAGCCAGTGACTCTGAGAGCGAGGAACTCCAGAAGCAGCCAGCCAGTGACTCCGAGAGTGAAGAGCTCCAGAAGCAGCCAGCCAGTGACTCCGAGAGTGAAGAGCCTCAGAAGCAGCCAGCCAGCGACTCGGAGAGCGAGGATGTGTCCAGACACAAGCAGATAGGGTCCGAAGATAGCGATGGGGAGGACAGGAAGGAAAAGGTGCAGAATGACTCTCATCATTCAGATAATGAACATGTAAGGAAAGGATTTCAGGGCTCTGACAGTGAAGATGAAGCTCCTAAGAGACATAAAATATCAGACAGTGATGAAGATGAAAAAGAGGAAGAAAAGACAGTGAAGAGGAAAACAGCCATCCTTTCTGATAGTGAGGATGACAGTGAGAAAACACGTAAGAAACTATACTGTGAAAACGTGCTGTGACAGGCAGTGGTGTGAAAGTTAAATCGTTGCTTTTGCATTAATAAAGCCTCTAAGTGAGAAACCATAAATCAGATTTGGTTTTGGAGCAGAACTGCATTTGTAGAGGCTGTTGTTCTGACTGCTTTGCTGTATAAATGTGTATATAACACTTCTGAGTAATAAGTAGGTCTAACAGAAGACTGTCAGGATCTAACTGGCATCTGTTGACATGGTAGTTTGTTATTTATTTACTTTGTTTCTGTTTCTCTAGTAATTTTTTCCTGTGTATTTTTTTAATATACTGGGAGTGAGAGATTTGAAATTACAAATTTTTTATGGGCGGATGTGGTGTATGGAAGCTCCAGTTACTGATTTAATAAAACACTTCAGAATGGACATGCTTTTTATGAAATGGCAGTGGTCTGGTGTTGGAAGACTAGTCAGAGAATAATTTAGAGTAACAGTTGTCCCCTCTGTTATTGGGACATGTAGTAATGATCCTTTCTGCTGGCAGCTGCAAAAAAGGTACGAATCCTTTCCGATGCTGAAGAATCGGATAGTGACGCTGCTTCAGAGAAATCTGACAAAAGGAAGAAAAATGTTGTATCTGATAGTGAGGAGGAAGAAGAAGAAGAAGGAAAAGAGAATGCTGGGAAGAAAAAAGGAAAAGATCTGTTTGGCAGTGACAGTGAATCTGGAAATGAACAAGAGTAAGTGGGAAAGAATATGAATTCTTTTGCGGTTTTAGACAGTGGGAGTGATGGTGAATGGAAAATGGATAAATCCCAACCAGAGAATGACAGTTCACCTTCATTGGTGGCATGAAGAGAAAGGTTAATAGGAGGAGACAGAACAAAAGGGAGATCTTCACACAGTCATTAGCAGTTTTGCAGAAAAGGTACATCTCATTGTTGTAGTCCAGGTAGATAAATGTTGCTGTTACCTTCACAGGAACCTGATTGCAGATATATTTGGAGAATCTGGTGATGAGGAAGAGGAGGAATTTACAGTAAGTGTTACTGTGGATATCTCCTGTTGACTTGCTAGATTTGAAGAGAATATATATGCTCTATCATTCATTTTTGTATCTACCAGACTCACTGGGGTACTCTTTGGGTTAAATAACATTAACAGCTCATCTTTTGGGAGAATTGTTGGTGTCACAACAATTGTTGGTAGTCACAGGGGGAATTAAAAGACTCTGTTAATCTTTCTAGATCCTCTGAAGACTTCCCTGAATCTTTTTTAGTGTCAGTGTCAGATACCTGAGTAGATGCTCAATCCTGATCCATACACTGATTTGCACTATCTGTACTCATCAGGGTTTTAACCAGGAGGATTTGGAGGAAGAGAAGGGTGATGGAGACATGAAGGAGGCAGCAGATGAATCAGACTCTGATGATAACATCAAAAGAGGAAAGCAGTAAGTCATTGTGCTCCATATTCCTTTCTTTATGCCAGATTTTTGTGAAAGGGCATAATGGACCCTGGATAGTACAGGTGTGCACATGTTGGGTATTACAGCAAGGTCTGAGGGTGTCTGGGAGCCTTTGGAACCCTTTGCTAGTTTTGCATTTTGCATACTGAGGATAATTATCTCACAGGGACCATGAGACACATTGTTGGTACAGTACAGAAACACAAAATTATTTCCTACCAAGGACCATCAGTTAACACTGTGGTTGTGTTTCAGCATGGACTTCATGTCAGATTTCGACATGATGCTGCAGCGGAAGAAGAGCATGAGTGGCAAGCGCAGGCGGAACCGTGATGGGGGAACTTTCATCAGTGACGCAGATGATGTGGTCAGTGCCATGATTGTGAAGATGAATGAAGCTGCTGAGGTAAGTTTTCCAGGCTCCAAACACACCCTGAAATTCAGTTCCCTTTTATGGGAAAATCATGTGATTAATAAGATACAAAATTCTGGCTTGGGTTCAGCAGGAGTAATCTGTATGCTATGGAAAGCATGTAATGTCTATATAACCATTTAAATGTTATTTTGCTATTCTAAATTAAAACATTCTGGTAAAATTTTGATAGAATACTAATTTTAAAAATTAGTTAAATTGCTAAACTTTCATCAACTGAGATCAAATTAGATAAAAAGGGATATATAGGTGGTCTCTAAACTACCTTGTAGTATGTTAAATACTGAGAAAGGGACTATATTTTAATTTCATTATAGTGTTACTGGCATGTGTCATACTTTGGTATTTGTTCCTGAGAAGAGCCCTTTTCCAAACTGTTTGAATAACAGTGCCATGGTAATGATATCAAAGTAACAGATTCATGGGACCTTCTGTAATGGCAGCCTGCCTTTTTCTAGGAGAAATGTTTAATATGTTACTGTGGAAGGTTTTTTGGGATCTTGCCTTTTGTCAGGTCTCTTCTGTTTTGTTGGAGTAGCAATCAAATTAATAAAGAGCACAGTGAAACCCGTTAAAACCAATTGAGGGATATACACGACTTGAGAAACTAGAGGAGCTTAGCAAATAGCAACAACAACAAAATCTTCCTGAGAATGAGATCAGGATGCCAAGTTCAGAAAGATGGGGAGAGTGAGAAAGCAATTTGGAAGGCAACTGAAGCTTCTCGGGCTTGACAGGAAGGCCATTCTCAGACAAGATGACAGCCAGATACTTCAAATGAGATGGCAAAGTTTGAAATACAGGGGCAGGAAGAGAAAAGAGATGCATTAGAAGAATCTCCTCCCTTGCAATAAAACAAACATTGCACAGAAAGAGCCTTCAGTGGATTAGGACAAGGAGAAAGGAATTACCAGAGCTGGACAGAAATCTGTTTGATTGCACTGGGTGTTTTTTGTATGGGAGACAAGTTTTGAACAGATAGTGACAGTCAGGCCTTGGATGCAAGTAATTTTGAAATGACAGAGGGGAAAATACTTGCTCTCCCTTGCCATTGTTCTGCTTAGCTATTTTTCTGTTTTTCAGGTGAGGCTTTACTAACGAAGTGTTACCTGTGCACAGTATAAAGGACCTCCAGTTATTGTAGTCAATCTAAGTCATGAAGTGGAAAAAAAGTAAAATTAGGAGCACTCTCCTAATGTGATGCTTTTGTGGGAAATACTGACTTATTTTTTCAAAGAAATTGTTGCATAATTGTTGGTGAGCTGTGGAGCAGGGGACAAAATTAGTGTAATCCCTCCCAAGTTGCACTTCTAGTTTAATAGACTAGTCTTTTTTTTTTTTTTTATAAGTGTTGCAAAGAATGGGAGTTGCTGATTTCTTTCTTTGATTAACTTGTGCTGATTGTTCAACTCTCTACAGGAGGATCGTCAGCTAAATACACAAAAGAAACCAGCACTGAAGAAATTAACTTTGCTACCAACTGTAGTTATGCATCTTAAAAAGTGAGTTGTCATTCTTTCAGTTAACTGTAACCTTGGGTAATAGTCCGAATGTGTAAGATTTCATGGAGTTACACTACAGCTATACTGAATACGCAGTAAAACACTTTTTATTCCAAGTAAATGCTGAAGCTAGGTGACCTCAAAAACATAAAATTACACATAATTTCCCCTCTTAATCTAACATGAAGCAAAGTCAAATGTGCTATTTTCCTGAAGGAACATCACATCTTAAGATGTTGCTATATTACATGATTTTTGGGCCTCTCTTTAAACCTTTTAGGCAGGATCTCAAAGAAACTTTCATCGATAGTGGTGTTATGTCTGCCATCAAAGAGTGGCTTTCTCCTCTTCCAGACCGAAGTCTGCCAGCACTAAAGATAAGAGAGGAGCTTCTGAAGATCCTGCAAGAGGTTTGGACCTGACTTTTCACCACATTTGATTTGGAGCTTCTCCACAGTTTTACAGTCATGTGCTTTAGGGAAATGTGAGGTGACAAGTGAACTGCAGCTGTACCGATGGGCTTTGCAGTGAAACACACAAGGAAGCAACCTGCACAACAGGAGTGCTTGTGTAAAAGAATTTAGATGATTTGGCCCTGCCTGCCTGTTTCAGGTTTATATCCAAATTTAAGTGAAGAGTTACTTGCTGTGCATCCCTGAATTTTCTTCCCTTGTGGTCTCTTCTCTTTTCTGTTCTGTTAAAGTGTGCAGTGCATGGGAAGGTCCCTCACACTCAGTGTAGGCTTTCAGTGTCTGTGGCTAAGCTGATTGGTTGAGTGTCTTTGTCATGTAAGTTTTTATTTATAGAATGAATGATTTGAAGGCAGTAGCACAGTTTTGGGGTAGTATAAACTAGAGAGCATTTGGAGCAAAAAGTTGTAGAAAGCTACCTAATTCTATGTATAAACCAAGAATGTTATGGCAGATTTCTAGATTTAGGTGTTTGATACTTTAAACAATTCCCAGTGGGACAATGAAAACATTAAATTTTCCAAGCTGATTTAAGTGAAAGATCTTTCTGCAAAGTTCAGTGACACCATTAATGTTCAGACATAATTTATTGCTGTTTTCTGACTTTTCCTTTTCTCTGCAGCTGCCCAGTGTGAGCCAGGAGACCCTGAAGCACAGTGGCATTGGACGGGCTGTGATGTACCTGTACAAACATCCCAAGGAGTCGAGACCGAACAAGGACATGGCTGGGAAGCTGATCAGTATGTAAACCTGCCTGTGCCTTGTCTGAGATTCCACTGATGATGAATGGAACTTCTGCACTGGTTTCTGATGCACTACTGTTGGCTGTAGAGTAGATTCTGCAACGTAGGAACCTCACTGATGTGTTTCATAACTTCGCAGAGCTCTTAACAAACACTTCTACATTAGCTTCTGCATGCACCTGTTTCATTGTCTTAAACCAGACGATGCCATTTGTTTTGCTGCGGTTCTCTCTTGGCTCATGTTCCAGATCTTTTGCATATGCTGCAAAGGCAGGAGGGTGCTGCCAGAGGACTCTTTATTCCATGGACTTCAGAAAGAACTTAGCTGACTGAATGTTTACTACTTAACTGTATTCCATGTGGAATGTATTCCATCCAGAATGGCTTCAGATTGATGATAAACTTAAATTCTTTAGGACCTTTTCTGCATATTTTTAAAATGCCATTCCTGGGTTGTGCAGGAGGTCCTGACACTGAGTATTCTGAGAGCTTGGAGATGTTCTAGGAGAGCAGGCAACAAAGAGACTTTGGGGATGAAAGCTCTTGCCTTTTGTTCACTAGGCTAGTTTTCCATTAAATACTAAGGGCTCAAAAATTGTTTGGTTGAAAGGAAGTGTAAATACTTGCCACAAACTTTAAAAGCTGTACTTGATCACCAGAGTGGTTGAGAGAAACAAAGGCCTGGTCTTTGTTAACTAATCATTTTTTAATAGATGAATGGTCTCGACCTATCTTCGGCCTTACCTCAAACTACAAAGGCATGACCAGAGAAGAGAGGGAACAGAGAGATTTGGAACAGATGCCTCATCGAAGGAAAATGAGCAGGTAGGAGTAGCAGGCAGAAACACGAAATTCTTCTAAGACTTTGTCAAGAGAAACCAAGTGGTGTGTAAATACTAAAGGAAGGAAAAGGGTAAAAGGGTAGTCAGTTATGGTTTCTCTTTCAACATACTTTATTGTCTTTTAAAATTTGTGTATAGATACCTATAAATATTTGTTTTTCTTGCAGCTCTGGTGGTCAGACTCCCCGTAGGGACCTGGAAAAAGTATTAACAGGAGAAGAAAAGTAGGTTGGGTATATAATTTTTTTTTTTTAAAGTGAAGTATTGTGGTGGCACTACCACTATGGAATTTCTGTAGAGGTTTTAGAGGCAGTGGTAATACAGGGTGTTTCAGAGGAGTACACTGCGTGGCTTTACTTCTTTCTGGATAAGATCTGTCCATAATAGTCACATCCTTTTTTTCCGTAGGGCTCTCAGGCCCGGGGACCCTGGGTTCTGTGCCCGTGCGAGGGTCCCAATGCCCTCCAACAAAGACTATGTCGTCAGGCCCAAGTGGAACGTGGAGATGGAGTCCTCCAGGGTAAGCACTGGCAGTGTCCTGGTGACTGTTCTAAGCTGGGATTCTGTCACCATATCAGCATGGTTTACTGTACAGGAGGGTAGTTCTTCTAAGGGCCTCTTTTAGTGAGTATGGACAGTAAATGCTCCATAGTAGGCTGCTCTAAGCTCATCACATGTTTTCACAGGAAAACATCTCTGACCAAAAATAGGTTTTTGAGTTAACTTTTCTAGAATTTCTCTCTCAGGTGAGAATCTGATTACAGGCCTCTTGCTTTGAAGCATTTTGAGCTAAAGCTGCAGTTCAGTACCTGTCTCACTGCACTGATGTTTTTATACCTCTCCCAGCTTTTGTATCATGTTCTAATAATATTCCAGTTTGGGAAACCTTTGAGGTTTTGGTAAACATGAACAGCTTCGGTGGAGGCCTTTGTGTTGCTTTGTCTTCATCCATCTACTCATACAGTTTCATTTAAAAGGGGTATATGTGGTAGAATGTGTGTAAGTGGGAGAAGTAACAATTGCTGTGCTGTCTGCTGTTCTTTCTCCTTCTGTCCATTAATTGAGATGTTGTTTCTAGCCCGGGACTATTAAGAGAGGTATTAGTCGCTTGGAAAAGCACAAGAGACGGTTTGCTGAACAGAAACGACTCAGCAAAGTGCATCGGGCCATCAAGTTCAGCATTGAAGGCAACAGGATGCCCCTGTAGCCATACCACTGCCTTCCCAAGTTGGAGAGGTATCCCTCGAGGGAGGTGTGAACAGTGCATGTGCTCCAGCTGTTGGCAGTTTGCACATGCAGGACAGGAGTGTGTACACCCTAACTTAAACCTGGAAAACTCTCCTTGAATTCTCTCGTGTCTGTACTGTGACCTACAAGGGAACTTGTACAGGAGAAAACAGGCTCTAGCACATAACCTCTGCCATGGCTCCTGCCTGCACAGTGTCAGGGTACCCAAATGACAGCAGTTCAGTGAGCTGTGTTCAAAACCAGCTTTGCACCACCTGTGGTTTTGAATGCTGTTCTGACACAATTAGGTTTTCCAGATTCACCTGAAGCGACATATGGGAATTCTTAGCCCTTGGTACAGGACCTTGTGTCACTGCATGCCGGCGTCTGTGGCTGACCTCTGACTGGGGCACGGTGAGGTGTTTTTCACACCTCCTCGTTCAAGGAAGTAGAATGATGTGAGACAGTAGGGGTGGTTGATGGGAGCTACAGAATGAGACCAGGGGGAGAAGAATCCTCTGCTGTGAGTGTGGGTTGGGAGAGCATGTATCAATGGGAATTGTTTTGACAATTCCTTGTCTGCATTTCAATGCTGTGAGCAGGGCTGCCACAAGCTAACAGTGACGGGAAGAGGTGAGCACAAGCCATAGATAACTATTGAGTTCACATTAAGCTTCATATTTATTTGATTTTAAAAAGATATTTTCTTAAACATCACTGTGAAATTTTAGGTATAATTTCAATGAACAGATTTATGAATAAACCTTATTTTAAATCAGCATGTTAGGAGCACCTTCCTTAGCCATGGGAACTAGTTTCTAATGGATGTGTTTTTCAGATACTAAGTAGCATGTTTTGGATATCACTGTTTCTCCCACACTTAAAAGTGTCATGTTTCCATCACTTTTTGTTGTCTAGTTAAGGAAAATTGCCTTCTAGGAAGCACTGGCAATGGCTTGGAAGGTCCTTGCTGTTTGTCTTCAGTGGCATTTCAGCACACCATCGCTGAATTAATCTGTGCAGAATAACTGTTATGCCACCTGGTTTTCATTTGCAGTTCACATACAGAGATGAAATGCAATGCTTGTGTGATCAGCTTAGGCATTTCTTTTTGCTACCCCCTACACTGCCTTTGTTCAGTAATCCCTTCCTTGCTAAATACTAATCCCTGACCTTTAAAATAAATGGCAGCCTGAAATTGATGTGTCAGCCTTAGTCACAATGCATCTGTGTCTAACTCTCCTGCAAGAAGTCCATAGTGGTGACACTGGTGTGCTGTGGTTCTGACATAGCTCCAGCCAATAGATACAAAATTTCCAGATAGTATCCAGCCACACAGTGATTGACCCTGCACTGTGATGGCTGAGTGCCACTGGGCCCTGCAGCTACTGGGGGAAGCATTTTCCCCTTCTGGGAAGAGAACAGACAGATCAGCTGGGCCCAGTGGCTCCCCCAGCTCCTTGCCCAGGTGCAGCCTTGCATGTGCCACTTGCCTTGGACCTCTGGGGCGTCTGCTTTTTTTCAGTGGTAATTATTAGTTTTATTTTTTAAGTTCCAGGGGACCTCTAAGAAAGGGGTGAGTCGACTGGACAAACAGATGCGGAAATTCACAGATATCAGGAAAAAAAGCAGATCGGCCCATGCAGTGAAAATCAGCATTGAGGGCAATAAGATGCCATTGTGACCCTTCACAGAATGCCCCATGAGCTCTGCTGTAAGACAATACACCCACAGACTCTTTGGAGACCTTTAAATTTTTTAACTTGTTTGGGGTGGGTTTGGTTTTTTTAGTTTGTTTTTTAAGTGAATCCTTGAATTGTTGGTTCAGGTTCTGGTAGAAGATGTTGTCTGAGGACTGTGAATATGGGGACTCCTTTTTCCTGATTGTATTTAAACTGGCCCTGTTGTGTCCTTTGTACAGATCATGTATTTGTTGTATTGCAACACTTAAAAAAATAAAACATCTTCTGGGGTTTTTTTTGGGAGGGGACTGCCTGTTCATTGCTCAGATGAAAGTATACACAGTCCACCTGGGATGTAGAAAAACAGGGGTTAATTTTTTGTTCAGCTTTCACCATTTTCTTTTTATTAATTGTTAATTATTTTTATTCATTATTAATCAGTTGTTATGTCTTTTTGAGATCTGCATCTATTGCTTTTGATTTAGAAGTATTTTGACCATGTTCCATGCAAAGGAGTTTCTTTTCATGAAGATGAATGTAAAGTTTGGGAGAAAGCCAGCAGATTGACCACTAAAAATTTCAACAGCTTCCAGCTAAAATGTCACTGTGGCTTACCAGTGACTTTGCAAAAGTCTGTTTTACTAGTGGGAAGGAGGACATTCTTGTGTTAGGGGGGATAATGCTGTTTGTTTGTTCCTGCTGCTACAGACTGACAATAGAATAACACCTGGTACTCTGTGGCTTCTTTGCCTCTACCTCTGAAAATGGCTGTCTCTGCTGAGCTTGCCTCCCATAAGAGGACTCTTGCCCAGGTAATTGGCAGTTGGCCTTTTTTCATTAAGAAAAAGCACCTTTGTGCTGGAGGAGCAGAGCCTCTGTAATGAATAGTCTGTAATTCTGCGGATCCTGGTGTTGGCTGAGTTACTGCTGGCACCCGTCATGGAGAGATTGCACGTTTGCGTAGGGGTTGTTGAATTTGCCCCTGTGAGAGTGGAAGGAATGACAGTAACATAGAGCTGTGTGCTGGGACAGCAGCTTGAAGCAAGGAGAAGGCAAGCCCCTGTGCTGGCTGGGCAGCTAAAGAGCTCTGCTGCTTTCTCCAGGTATGTGTATAATGCAGTAGCCACCTCGGGGGTGTGTTTTTAGTATGCTGAGCCCTTCAGGGGCTTAGGGTTTGGGTTTTTTTTTTTTTTAGTTAATTTCTTGAAAGCCAAGACATTTTTTACTGCCATAGTGGCAGATGAAACACTGTGAAAAATAATTTAACTGTGTCCAGCTGTTCAGAGCCAGCGTCTGTTTGGCCTGGGAGGTTCAGGGGTTAGATGGGACTTTTTTTTTTTCATCCCCCAACTTTTTTTGTAGTTCTGGTGCTAGAGTCTGGTACTACTGTTTATGGGGGTTGCTCGGGGTTATTACTTCTACATCCTAAGAGGCGTTTCCCTGAAGTACTGAACCTGGTGGTCTTGTGTACTAAGACCTAATACAAATTCTTCCAGTCAAAATTATTCATAATAGCTCAGCACTACTTGTTTTCTGAGGAAAACAAAGGTTCTGTTGTGGAATGGTAAGAACAGACTTTGACAAGTGCTGGGGGTTTGTAATTATAACTTCACAGTCAATTGTAAGAAAGGGTCACAAAATCAAAACTTCTTTTAACATGAAACACAAAGATCAACTGTTCAAATTCCTGCCATAAAATCTTTCCTATCCTCCTGCAGCTAGGTCAGTTCCTGCTCGGTTTACACACAATTCCATACAGACACTAGTTTTTGTATTGGAAAGCATCCGTAATTGTGATCTGTAATACAAGTTTGTATACAAATACAGATTTGTAAATACAAACCTGTAACTGATTTGTACTCGAGGTTGTACTTAGTGCCAGAACTTCAGCACTTCCTCTGTGTTCATTGTCTTGTGGTGGACATCGTTACCACAACTGCATTTCCTTCAGTGAGCACTGAATTCACACAGGGCTGTGGGCCTGTAGGAACACAGGCTTGAGAATTGCTAAGTGCTTGCTTTCTCTAAAACAAAAAAATCTTCCCGATTCACATTAAGAGGAGTTATATCTCCTTTGTTACTTGCAGATGGTTCTTTATTATACACAAGTACTTTACTCAGCAATACTTAAAGAGCAATTTATATATGTCAGAATTTCTTGGAGGGTAAGTTGATCTTACACCATTGCCTGAGCAGGCATAGTGTCATAGATTGAAACACTGTAATCAATAAAATTGATCCTGTTCTTAGAGGTGGTATTATAAAAGTCAATGGAAAAGTTTTCTGAATCTGCTACACATTCAACCACCTCTGGTCTGGGGGATTTAGTTGGATACTCTGGTGTATACATCGTATTTCCCTTGCTTGGCACAGCCCTTGCCCCAGCCCCAGCTGACGGTGCCCAGAAGAAAGGAAGTGTTGCAGTGGGACACAGTGACAGAGGGCCCCTGGAGGGCCAGGGGAAGGGCCCCCTGCTGTCTCCCATGCAGGCAGCGGCTGTGGCCACGCTGTGCAGGCTGTCGCTGAGCTGCCTGGCCATGGCCCGCTGGCAGTGCTCCAGGCCCACCATGGGCAGCTGCACCTTCCTGATGAAGCGCAGGGTTGGAGCCCTCTCGTGTGTGGCAGCCCAGCTGCTGCCCATCCACATTCTCCCCTCTTTGGAGAGCAGTGCAGCCAGGATAGGGCTGGGCAGGCAGATGGGAATCACGGACTCATTCAAAACAGCAGCAGAGCAACGTCACCACTGTAGTTGTTGGAATTGTCATGTTCAGCTCCGTTCAGCTATCTTTGTTCCTTGAATTCTCTCTGGTATTTGTCTCCTGCAGTCAGGACAGGTTAAAAATTTAAGCAAACTGAACAGCCTTGGTGATATTTTCACAGGGAACAGGAATGATAGGGGATTATAATGCTTGGATCTTTTGTTCTAAGGTAGCACAGCCCAAACCAGATGCTGCTTGTGACAATGAGTTCTGATGCTGGCTGTGATCCTGCAGTCCAAACTCTCCAGGTGGCCTTTGGAGGCAGGACAGAGCTGGAGCCTGGATGCTGACACATCAGCAGAGATTATTTATTTTCCATAAATACTGTCAGTCGTTTTTAGTAAGCACTGTTGTGTCTAAACTTCCATGCAATTGTATGTTTTCCACTCAGGAACCTGACATCAGCATTAAGCTGCAGCTGGGTCTAAGGCTGGAGAATTGTTTCCTGTCAGGAACGCTGTTTGCTCCCACTACACATTCCTCTCCTCGAGGGTTCAGGCACAAAACTGTGTTTGCTGCAGCATTCCTGCTACAAAGGCTCCAGTTCCTGTGGCTGGAGCTGGGGAGAGGAGCTTTGTGCTCTGAGGCAGTTATAGGCTTAGTGGAAGAGGCAGCACAGGAGGAAACTGATCTCAAGGCTGATTGAAACCCAAAATGACCTTGAGCTCAGACTGTCCCCTGGGGGAACTCTTCAGCCTGAAGTGTCCCCTCGATGTGCTCAGTCTCTGTGCACAGTGAGTTTGCTAAAATGGGTGTGTGCTCCCAGGTTCTCAGTGAGAACAAAAGGGACCAGGTGGAGCACCACCTGGTCATGAGGTGCTCCCTAAATCCCAGAGCGGCTGGGCCTGTCTCAGCGCTGCCGTGCTGTGTCACACAGAGCACAGCTGCGGTCACAGGTGCCCGTGCTCACCAGGGGGCCGTGCTGGGGGCTGACAAGGTCGAGGCAGTGTCCAGCCCTGAGCAGCCAGCGCCGGCCAAGGGGGCTCCCGCCGCACATCCAATGTCCCGGCCGCTCCGGAGCAGCACCTGCGGGACGGGAGAGGTGGAACCCGGCTCTTGCACACCCTGTCGGCTGCAGGCCCGACCCTGTGTAAGGAACACGGCTGCTGGGAATGACCAGCACACCAAGCACAGCGGGGGTGAAATTAATAATATGATTCAACTGCTGGGACAAGGGAGCAGACTATTTTAAATCACTAATATTCACAAAGAAATTGCCTGCTGAAGTGGCTGGCATTCTTCAGAAGGAACAATTATGACTGTGATTTTATTCATGTGGTTTGAAAAGTTTTGGGGGCTGGGAACAGAAACACGAGGTGTAGTTCTTTGGGACTCTTATAATAAAATTTGTAATCATCTACACAGTAGCAAATGGACAAGTTAAAACATGCTGCTCTGTTTTTGATGTCTATGTTGTCTGTTCAAAGTTATAAGCTCCATCACTGCCTCAGCATCTCCTCAATTAAACTTCCCAGACCTGTTAATTCATGTGTTAAACTGAAATAAAAGCATAAATGTTGGTACTCTGTGCCTCCAGTGAAGTTCATAATCAAAGAGTGGAAAGGAGTGTGACACAGTCTGGCCTCTTACCATGGTCCAGCTCCTGGAGTTTTACATGACCCATTTTAACTTAATTCTATATACTATTGATGCTTTTAATTCTCTTCAGTAGTGCTAGAAATAAACACTGAAAAGTAGCAAAGAACAATTACCAGAAAAGGCTGCTGTCTTAGGTTATGCAAAACTCTTTAAAAAAACAGAATGAAAATTTTAAATATATATATATATATATATACACAAGATTAAATTACAAATTGCCAGCTGTAAGGAAAATTTAAAACTTCCTCAACTTCTTTGATGGTAACACTTCAAGAAGAAAATGTACAAGTTGGAAGAAAATGTACAGGTTGGGCAGCATTCAAACAACATTCCCATCTACCAACCCAGAATCAGGCTAGGTAGTAGAAACACCTAAAATTGGCTAATAGTGACATTTTCACTTGTCAAAGTGCACAATGAATGCACAGTCTACCCAGGCTCAGCCTTGGATTCTTCTACCTGTAAATACCTCCTGATGTGTGGAACTGGGAAATCCACTTGTATGACAGCAGTAAAACAGACTGAGGGTAACATAAGGGTTTTTTAGATCAGAATTTCTGTGCCCTAACTCAGCACTAGGACACTGACCAGAGACAATAGAGTGAAAACTAGTAACAAATAAGGACATGCACAAAAAATGCCCAAACCATGATTTAAAATCCAAAACAAGACAATGGAAACAAACATTCAGTTGTCCCTGTTTGCCACATGCACTTGCCTTCACCTTTGAGCCCTCAGTTTTACCTCCCTTACTATGATCAGCATTCTAAGGAACCTCACCTGGCCATGGAACTTGCCTTGTGAAAATTACCAGCCTTCCAAAAGGAGGCAAAGCCTGGCTTCTCCCCAAGAACATGCAGACACGACCTGAAAGCACAGATGATCTGACTGACTTAATAGAGAGGGTATTAACATTCCAATCCAAAAGCAAGATAAGGGGAAGAATGATAAAGGTATTTAAGGTCCCTATTATCAAAAAGCCTGGCAGAAGACTGAGAAATACATGTGGTTCCATTGCTCTTGACCTGAAAAAACAACTTTATAATGGCTTGATGAACTCTGCTCCTCCTGAGGACCCAGTGATGCTAAAGTAAGAAAGCATTTAGGTGTGGTGTTTATGGTGAGATTGGAAGTAAAGTATTACCTGCCAGGGGCAATGTCCACGGTGCTCCTCCCGTTTCCCTGGAGTCCAAAGCAGAGCTGATGTTTGTCTGGGTGGTTTGAGGGGTGGACTGAGGCTTGTCTAAAACATCTCCCCAGCCACTGCCCTGATGCAGCACCTCATTCCCAGGCTGAACAGCCCCCATTCCATTCTGGCCAGAGCCCTCCCATCGCTGGTGTTTCCCGTTGCATTTCCCACCGCTCCTTCCCGCCTGGCTGCAGGTGCTGGGCTCTCCTTCTGCCCTGCAGGACCCTGGCTCGGCTCACCCTGGGCAGCCGGGGCTCCCCTGGCCTGCCATTCTCCTCCACTGCCTCATGGTGCTCAGCGACAGCCAGCTCTTGCCCTGCAGCACTGTCCCATAGTGGCTTCTGGGTCCCAGAGCCCACCAGTGTTTTGTTCCAGCTGAAAACTTCTCCTGCCATCCCCATTTGTCCAGCGTCACCCTTTCTGCACACGCCCTGTCCAAAAGCATCCTTTAAAGTCTGCTTTTCCCCAACATCACCATGTTCCAGTTTTGTCTGTCTAACTGTGTCCTCTGTGCTCCCATTCCACTTGGGCACAACATCCCTGTGCTCCCACTGGCCCCTGCAGAGCCATTTCAGCCCCAGCTGCTGTTCCTCCAGAGCCCACCTGGCTTTGATCAGGCCACAGGAAACGGTGCTGGAGGGAAGAATGACAGAAACAAAGACTTGAGCTTAGGATATGTAGTGTCATGTTGAACTCAACACAGTGCTTTTCCTGTCCAAGGATGGTACTCAACCTTCCAGTAAGAGTCCGGGAACAACTCTGACACCATGATGTTCAACAGCCCCTTGGCCACCAACTGAGGTGTGCAGAGCTCATTGCCCAGACATGGGCCCATGGCTGTGCCTTCTCTGAGTCAGTAGCATCAGCCAGGAGCAGCCTGCCCAGGGCCCTCTTCAGGACAGAATGCAGGCCCAGCACTGCCTTCCTGCCTTTTTTTCTTGTGCATTTCAGAAAGTGTTTCTTCAACCCACAGGACTTTGTGTGCAGAACAGGAATGTAGTTTCAGTTTAAATGCTGAAATTGTCACAGTAACACAAAAAGGTAACTCAGAAGTACTACCTGAATATGAAAATGGGCAGCTGCTGTTGATATAGCACATCAGCAGGAGAAATATCCCAAGGAGCTGCTCTCCATGTCAGTGAGATTCAGAACACTCTGACTTCCTTCAGAGGGAAAAGAAGAATCAAATTAGTCTGTTGTCAGGAAACCAGCCAGCAACAATGATGAAATAGAAGCAAGAGGACAAGAGCAGAGACAAAGAAATCAGAATCTCCCCAGTTCAGTCTGACCTCATGTGCCTTGTTTCTCCAAGCCAGCCCAGCAAGAATCCCCACAGACAGAGGCTGAGCCAGCCCAGGCTGTGGTGCAGGGTCTGAACCAGAGTCCCAGTGGAAAAGCCTTGGGACAGGAGTGCAGGGGCCAGGCTCCAGAGGAGCAGGTGCCACTCCCAGCCACAGCTCAGTCCCCGCTGTGCTGGCTCTTGTGCCAAGGCAGATACACAACCAGCTAAGAGCTCCAGCAGTTCCAGCAGCTACTGTGCAATTCCTGATGGTCTTGGCAAATAACATCATCCACTCCAACCCCGGCCAGGCACCAACCACCACGTACTTTGGAGTCACAGGTACAAGACAGAAGTTTGGATTTCTTGGCATTACCCTCCCACGCTGACTGATTTACCAGGATTCGACAGCATGTACCCCTCTGCTTCCTGCAGCATGTTTTCAAAAACACAGGATCCAGAGTGAGTTCACCTAAACAGAACCATGCAATTATACTCACTTTTTTCTTTCCTTTTTTAGAGGAAGACAGAAAAGAGATTTGGATGTACACCAGGAACAGCCATGAGGTCAAGACGTTGATCATTAACTTGTCACAAATATTGACAGAAGAGAGACAACCTGGATTCTGTGAAACACATTAGAAAACCAAAATCAGAAGAAAATTTCATGTGTGTTTCCACAAATATACACAGGTGCATTAAAAAGAGAATCAAAATGTTTTTAAAAATATCCTTCAGTAGTAAAAGCCAGCTTTTGCAACAAATTTATTCAGGAAAATATGGAAATTTTGAGAGCAGATTTCTGACACTCCATGGCCTTCCAGCAGGTAAAACCAAGCCATTTGGAAAATACACAAGCTGCTCTGTAAACCTCTGCTGAAATATGCAGAGCTGGGAGTGTGCAGGAGGATTCACAGCAGTCACCAGCAGGCAGGCAAATATTGTCCTGTCACAGTCACAGCCACTCCAATTTCTGCTGTTACTCAGACCTGTGTTTTACTGGCTTTGAACACATTTGTGCAAGTCAGTGTTACAGGTTCCCTCTTCTCAGTTTAGGCCTGGTGGGAAGGCTGCTGTTCAAAGCATTATTCTTTAACATTCGTCCATCCCTAAATCCTGTCCCAAGGCAAAAAGACGAGGAGAGGAGAGAGACAGAGCCAGCAAGTGACACAGAAGCCCTTGGTTTGACTGCTACTTCTTCAGTGCATGACTCAGAATCCTCATTTGGGAATAAGCACAGAGGCAGCTTCTGAGGGAACAAATTTAAGAGATATTAAGCCTCTTTGCTGATATCATATTAAACTTCTTACAAACTCTAATAAAATTTTGTTATACCTGGGTTTTTTTTGTTTAACAATCTCGTCACAAGAGCAGACTGAAGTTCTTCACTGATGCAAACATGCATCCAAGCCCATCGAGATGTTGGAAACACATCACTACAGCAGAGATAATTTTCCTTTTTCTTTCTACAATATTAATTATGTTTAACAAGTCTCAAGTACTAAGATTAGAATCAAGTATAAATTGTGATATTAAACTTCACTTGGACTATTGCTACTTCCTATGGACTTATTGGTGCTGTATGTCTTTGTTTACTGATATAAACATAGAGATACAAGCAAACATGTGTTTATCAGTAAAAGCATCGGCAGTGCTAACACAGCCTGGAGCCCATTACACCCACAGAACAGGAATGAACAGAAGTGTTTGCTTGCTTGTTAGTTAGAAGAGAATTAGAGACTTCATGATAAATAGAGCCTGCAGAAGCCTGGAATTAAAGTGGGTTTTGTTTTGTTTCTGGTTTTTGTTTGTTTTGGTTTTGGTGTTTGTTTGTTTGTTCAGGTTTTTGGGAATAACACTAAAGAGAGTTCCCATTCTCTTTTAAGGAAGTTTGGGAGGGTAAAATCTGGCATCAAGTGTGCAAAGAATGGAAAATACAGGTAAGTTCCAGTAATCTGCTGAATCAACAATCTCTGAACACTGGAGTAAGGTGTGAAGAACTGGAGGTAGTAATGATGGAATAAAAATTTCACTGGGTTGAAAGGAAAATTATACAAATACCAAGCAAACCAAAACAGTTACTGTGGGTAATACCTTGCAGTACAGCTGAAATTACAGAACTGCACCTCTAGGTTATTTGCAAAACACATTTCTGTGTCCCCTCCTGTCTCCCCCGCAGCCAGTTCAGACATTTTACACAACTGACATTTTTATTTCAAAGATGGAGTTGTCTGACCACGGACAACCTTATTTTCTACAATGCTGTATGTACAGCATCTCAGCTAACAGAGGATATTTTCTTTCCTGCAAGGCCAAAGTAGGACCATGCCACAAATAAACAACATAACCTGCAACAAACCAATGTAAACAATAAAAAAAAGGAGGAAAAAAAATAGATACCAAAGAAAACAGCACACAAGGTTAGCACATACTCAATATTTAATACTGAAGATCTAACAGTACATTTTAATGCATACTGTCACTAGCACAGAGTCACAACATCCCAGACTCTGGATCAGAATCAACCCTTCAAAGGAGCTGATGTATCTATGTGGTGCTGGATCCACTCAAGGTACTGACTAACTTTGGTGTAGACTCCAAATTTCTCCTTTCTTCCACAGCCTTCACCCCAGCTCACCAGCCCTACCAAAAACCAAGTATCCTTATATCTAGCGAACATAGGGCCTCCGCTGTCGCCACGGCAGGAATCCTTCCTGTCTCCCAGGCTCCCAGCACACAGCATGTTGTCAGAGATATGGGAGCTCATGGCCTGGGCACACTCGTTGTGGGGCACGATGGGGATTTCGATGTACCTGAGGAGAGCAGCGTAGCTCTGGTTATCCTCGCTCACGCTGCCCCAGCCCGTCACCACCACCTGCTTCCCACTCCTCATCAGCTCCTGCTCTGCCAGGTTGCGGGTGGGAAGGCAGATTGGGAGCGCGTATTTGTAATACATCACATGCTCAGCCAAGTGCAGCATGGCTATGTCATTATCTGAGGTCTTCTTGGTGTAATTTTCATGGGTCACCCATTTATCAATCCAAATGGTTTGCTCATCTGCCTCAGGACGGAAGCGGAATTTACCTGGAAGAGCAAACAAGATGACAGATGCTGTCAAAGCTTCCTTTACTTTGAAGACCAAAGCATCTGGATTACACTGGGCATTAGGACTGCACTCCATGCTTTTACTTCTCTTGTAATACAACTGTTTGTGTCATAAGTTAACAGTGTTCTTAACAGATGGACAAATCTCTAAACTTGCCATATTTACAAAAATCATGAAAACCTATAGACCTCTAGAGCTCTGGTTATCAGCTGAGAAACCAAATTGCCCTGTGGTGTTCATATTTCAGTACACCTGTGCAATGTGAGCCACCTTCAGGAGGAAAACCTTTTTGGAGTCAGCATTCAAAGCTGGGAGAGCAAGTCCACCACAAAACCGGGACATTTACAACAGGACATGAGCTTTACACCACATAGCCAGGGCCTGAATGGCTGAATGTCAGCATTTGGAAGATAAAGTTGACCAACAGGTAAGATTATTCCTTTCTGAAATCTTACATATGTATTTTAAGGAATTTTTCACTGCTTAAGACTCCTCAGTTGCTATTTGTGCTACAAGATCATGGCTACTTCATGGGCCAAGCAGTTATGGAACAGCAAGCAAGAATCTATGTTGAAAAGGGCCAGAAATGCAAGAAGGCATTTGTGATACATCACAATAGGAAAGGCAGAGCTAGGTTTTCTGGCAGGCTGTCAATGAGGTCTTGCAAGTTTTTTTCTGTAAGGAGTGTCTCCAAGCATAGGGACTTACAAGCCACAGTAGTTACAGAAATATATTCTCAAAAGATCTCTTAAACCCAGCTTTGGATTCTTGGTCTTCCAGACCATTTATTTCTGAGTCTCTCTTCTTGCTCCTCTGCAGACAGAAAATGGACAGTTCACATGTGGCTGGAGCAGACAGCTGAAACTGCTCTGATGTCTTGTACTGAGTGGCACGAGCCCCTGATGGACTTGCTAGTACTGAGCCAACAATCACAAATCAGTTTTTCTCTCCTATCACAATCTATTTTCTTTGCGGTGACAGTGCTTGCAGCACTCCTGAGGCAGCCTGAAGTCACTGTGGCTGGGGGCTGGCTGGCAGGGCTTTATTCCTGCCTTCACAAATACAAACTCTGCTTTAGGCCTCAGAAATAACTCTGGACTCAAGCACTGTCAGACCATCTCCTCTGAGGGGGGCAGAGTGGCTGTGCAGGAACACACTTGCTGTGGGGCCACACGCTCTGTACAGCAGCACAGCCACGAGCTGTCTCCATCCTGAGGCACCCACCAACCAGCGGGTGACACCTGTCGCACTGCAGTGACAGACTCCCTCACCCCCGGGGGGACACCCTTTGACTTCTGGTGGTTCATCCACCCCCAGAGTTTTAAATTCCAAAAATCCCGGATGTACACCTAGAGGTACTGAACCCAGAGGCTGTGGAAACGCATCAAATTCCTTCCACACAATAAGGACCATCATAATCTTGCTGCTGGCACAAAAAAAAAAAAAAACAAACCAAACTGTGAAGGCAGAAACATTAATTCGAATAGAACCATTACATCCACCTATCCGCTCTATCTTCTTGGAGTTCTGAACACACTTCTGGATGCTCTTAGGCTGGTGATGCAGGAACAAGAGCCACAAACAGGAAATATTGTGTTATTCCCAAATCCATCTTCCAAAACTTCAGCTACTCCGAGAACAAACTTTCTATTTCAAACACTAAAATGCCACATGAGCACTGATACAAGACTTCTCCCCAGGCCAAGTGTAAACTCCGATGCAAGTTCCCAGTTTTGCTCCTGTTGATGGCAAGCTGCAGTGAGAAAAGTCCAGAAGGGTGTGGGGTATCCCAGCCTGACAGACACAGGTTGAGTAGCACCTGTGCAGGCTCAGTACAAGCACTTTCCTGGCTGTCCGCATGGACATGGCGATGTCTTCATCCGAAACTCTCCTCCTTGTCGCTCACAGATGTCTCCAGGTTTTTCTGATGAGAACTGCTTTTGTGGTGACAGATGTCTCTCTGTGAAAAGGTGAATATTCTGGCACTAAGAGGACCAAAGGCTACATCACACACTTTTCGATTTGTTCTTTATGTTGGATGTACAAAAACTTATTGTCCCTGCTCTCAAGCATCTGCACATCCACAGTGTGTATGGAACATGCACACAGACATCTATTTTTAAGGCTATATACACAGACAATATATTGGCAGGACTCTCCACAAATACTGGGAATAATCTATCCTTTCACTAATGGAAAGCAAGCAGTTGAGCTATTAGGCCTCAACACCAATGTTAGATAGAAAACACTGTCTAAAAAAAAAATCTAAGTGTGAATTAAATATTAATTATCTTTGTCTGTTAATTCAGGAGAAGCACTTACTTGACATAGTGACATTTTCTCATGCTCCAGAGCAGCAGAGCAAGTAAAGGCAGTGTTGCCATTCTGCAGCACCTCTCCAGTGAAACATTCTTAAGTAACAGTGTTTAAATACATGAAAAGGCAGGAAGAGGCCCTGTGACATTCTCCTTCTGGGATCAAGACTTTTTTTCAGTATTGGGATGGTCTTAAATATTTTCACCACCAGAAAAACATAGGCTGAAGAGACCAAGACTTTCTACTTTACAGACTAGCAGCAGTGCTCAGAAGACATCAGCTCACTTCCAGAGTAAGGCTCAAATAGCTCAAATGAAATCAGATTTTTACTAAACTTTGTTTTAAGCTAAGGTGCATAGTAAATAGTGCCTAGACAGACCATTCCTACAGCCAAGGACTTTTGTCTTCAGAACCTGCCAGTCTTTTCCCTGAGATGATAAATGTTAGGAAATAAACAGTTACATTTAAAAAACATAGGGACAGGTGATTTTCCATACCAAGTTTAACTCTGAACCCCTTGTTTTCCTCAAGGCAGTGTGCTGCTGTTAGGACCCAAGCTGGATGGATGAGAACACCCCCACACAGAAACGTCCCTTTGGTATTTTGCAGCATAATCTGAAACAAGACAAGGGAGGTGTGACACTGCATGGAGCACAGCTCACAGAATACTGTACTTATTCTTCTTGGGTGCTGCCAAATACCCAGACTTATCAAGCACCAAAGCATGTCACATTCACTGAAGCCAAAACTCTATAGGGGGACAAAAGTTCTATAAATAGAGTATCTGTGAAATACCTACAAAAAAGTTTTGAATGTCTTTCCTGAATGAGGGCTGGCTTCATCCAAATCATCATGGGCTGATGCTGGTCACTGCAAAAAAGCACTCTGTACTCAAAGCTTTGAATTTCAGAGCACAAATGAGGGCTGTGTCCCACACCAGAGACCATCATCTCAGGCTGCAGCTCTCACACTGCCCTAAATATTCCCTTTAATATCAAAGGGAACCAGGCGCTATTTATTTCCATTCACTAGTTCCATGGTAAGCTCTGTGAGGTCTCCTTTTTCTTTGCAATAAGCCAACCTGCCATGGCATATTTTGCTGATTAAGTCTGCTAATTTGAATTTATGACAGACAAGGCTTATAAGAAAGGGCAGGAAGATCACCTCCCACTGGAAGGCTGTTACAGGAGCTGAAGCACACATCACACACTATGAGTTCCCCAGGATGGAGCAACAGAGCAGGTGAGTGCCATCACCATCCTCTCTCTTGGCAGTGTTGGCACAGTTAGATCAAAAACTTAACAAGGTCAAGAATCCTCACAGATACAAATTCTTCTTTCCTGCTACTCCAGCCTTTGGGATGCTTTTGAAAAAGCTAAGGGAATCTTAACTTCATATGACACCACCAGTAACAACACAAGAGCCTTTCTGGAGCTAGAGGGAGGCAGAGCAGTTCAGGAAGAGCCTGATCTATTTGTGGCAAAGAATCCCTTTCTCCTTACCTGCCAAGGGCTGCCTCCCCTTCTTCCAGCTGTTCCATCAATGAGCCGAATATTGAAATCTGCTTTGCCTTCAATGTAGTCCAACTTCACTCTTCCACAGGGGAACTCCACTGCAGAAGATGCAGAGAATTCACTAGCAAAGCTCAGGTCACCCAATCCTCTTTTTAGAGGATTTCCTCTGTCTAACCTAGGCAATATTGTTCAGAGGCTTCATGGAAGTCCCTTAGTGCTTGGCAGAGGAGGCAGTCTCCTGATTCCCCTCTACATCTCCATGAGGCAAACATGGATAAAGGGCCATAAAGTGGGTATGGAGCTGGGAAATGCAGTTACTCTTCACAGAATAGATGTTTTGAAAATGAGTACAAAGTGCACTGCAGACAAATCTCCCCTAAAACTCTTTTACATCAGTCTGAATCATCCTCTGTCAAAGCTGGACTACAAACATCCTGCTCTTACCTACAGGCTCACACGTGGTGTGGTCATCCTTGAGCTGATACCCCGATGCACAGCTGCACAAGCGATGCTGCTCAGCAGGGTCCTCCCTGCAGAAATGTTCACAGCCCCCATTATCCATGGAACAGTTGCTGTATTTGACCTCTGTGGGAAAAACAAACAGCAAGAGAGATGTGGAGTTGGGAAGTCAGAGTCACAGAAAGGTAAGGTGGCAAAGTGACATCGTGCTTCAAGTGGGTAACAGCTGTAAATGGATTTAGAATGACAGTTGTGGCCTTCAGTGACACTCAGGCCCCTAGAAAGTAAACAGACCTAGGTCCAGAATCAGGGAGTGGGGAGATGGAGGAAACAGATTACTATAGACTAGAGAACAGAAAATGCCCTGTCACTATGTGCCAGCTCCCACAGTGAAAACCTTTGATGATACACGACATACAATGCTCAGCCCTAAATATGTTATCCAGCTTTGGCCAAGGAAGGAACTGCCACAGTAATAAAATATTCGCAGTGGATTGGGTTTTCTCCTGTATTTAAAAACCCCACCATAATCCCTGTGTTGACAATTCTCAAGTAAACCTCTTCTTCACAGAGTTATTTACAGTATTGTCCAAAATTTAGATATCTCATACCTCTAAAATTATCCTATGGCAATACAAAGCTAATTTTGCTTTAGATAAGCACAGATAAACTTCTTACCACATCAAGAAGCAAGAGAGAAATCACATTAGTAAAGAAAGTAGTAAAGAAAGAATATGCTGTGCAATGACTGAAGTGTCTATCCCTATCACACAGAGATCCCCGTCACAAAGGATGTTATTTTATAGTGAATTAAATGCAGAGTTACCATAATTGCACAAAACCCCCTCCCAGCCTTTGTTACAGATGCAGGAAAATTTTCCAATACTGTCCTTGCAGATCCCGTTGGAACAAGGATGTTGCTCACACTGATCTCCATCTGAAACAGAGGTAGGAAAACTCAGTCGCTGAACCATACAGAGCTCACAGATCAAACATCAACACGAACAGACCCTCCCCAGACTCCCAAGTGTCAGCCATGTTTCTGGCACTTAATGGTGACACCTCTGTGGCACTTGGCCAGAGACAGGGCCATCCCTTTGGGTTCTCAATTACATCTGCAGAGTGAGTGGAGTGGGCAGAAGGGGAGGAAAGAGTAAAGCCTGAAGGAGGCAGGGCAGCAGCAGGTTACTGCTGGACCACGTCAGGCATGGTTAGAGTATCAAAGCATTTTTCACCAATTCCTTAACTCTGGGAAGATGACTGATGATAGGTACAGGTGCACCTCAAGTGTTTTAGGAAGGTTGCTTGTATGATAGAACAGGAAAACATCCTCTGCACACCCCTTATGAGAGAGAATGAGAATTTGAATTAGTATATGACACATGGCAGGAAGAAGGCTGAGTACTGGTAACTCCTGAGGAAGCAGAGAAAAGTGATTGGGAAAGTCTTTACTTACCTACATACTTGCTCCAAAATTCTAGCTGTGGAGAAATAAAACTTGTATTACAGCGAGAAAACCATTTTCAAAAAGTGAGGGATTTTAAGTGTTTTGTAGTCTTGGCCAACAGGACACAGCACTTGGGTCAGTAACATCAGTCTCATTCTTCTTGGCAGTGTAGTGACTGGCACTACGAACCAAGAAAACCAGCCAATGATCCTCCTGTACTCTCTGTACTAAGCACAGACTCCCCTGCTCTCCTTGCAGGTCATTTTCTTGGCACTTACTGCCAGGTAAGTCACCTGAGTTCACTTAAGCCCAGTTAGACAAAACATGGGCATTCCAAGGACAGCCCCTCTCTCCTCTAGGGACAGCAAGGATGGGGTAATCCTATGCTTTGAGCTTACTCTGCTAAAAATAGCAACAGGGATACAACCCAACACAACAATTGAGTGTGGAAAGGGGCAGGAATCAGTAGACAGTAAACATAGTGTCCAATTCAAAATAGGAGTTTGGAGAAGGAGAGAAAGAACGTAGTGATAAGATAAATGTTTGTCAGGCATAACTGGGAGACTTGGAAGATACACTGAAAAGCAGCCAGGACTGGACAACAATGGAACAAAGGAATGGACAATAAAGGGGAAAGACTGGGAAAAGCTTAGTAGCAGCAAGAATAGCCAGGGGGGGTCAAGCAAGGATTGGAATTAACTGTCTAGAACCTAAACCTCACCAGGTGGGTCAGGTGGGACATGCTTGAGTAGCCAAGCTTTGTGGCCTATAGAGGAGTAACTTGACAATCATTGTAACACAGCGACACTCAAAACCATGCCTACACACGAGGAGTCAGGAAAGATCTGTGTTCACTACTGACAGCATGATCTCCTGCACTCTGGATTGCAATATTTTAAGAAAATCATTGATTGGCTAAAAAAAAAACAACTTACTGTTGCTTCCTTGGTTTCAAATATCTCACTGGCCTCCTCAAAGTCACAGACCTCTTCAACACACTCACGCTCCAGAGAGCCTGACTTGAGCTCCTCCAGGAAAGTGTTTGACCGCTTCTGGATTCTCAGCACTTGGTTTGCGTCTCTACTGCTGTAAAATACTGCAAGCAAAAAGGTGAGAGCAGAAGCAGAGAAAAGAGCTGCCTGAAAACTCGTAGTGGTGCTTCCCAAAGGACACTTACAAGAGCAAGAGCCTCTCTCCAGTACAGCAAGAGAGGCTGCCCTAGACACCATGTGCTGTCTATCCTGTGCTGCAGAAACAAGCCTCTGCCCTGTGTACTCTGACATCTCATGGGGCTCAGTAGGGCTCTGACCAGACAGCTGCCATGGCCCCAGCACTGTCTGTCAACCTCTGCTAAAGAAAGTCAAACCCCCCTTTAATGGGAATGATTCCAGCCACCCCCTCTGACTAACAGGGAAGCAGGAAATGAAACTCCACTGATTGGGAAAGGTTGAAGGCCATCTCTCAAAAGAATGCTTACTTGAGGTGCAGCAGCTCCAGGAAGTGCAGGCAGCCAGCAGCAGCCCCACAGTGAGGAGCTTCCACATCCTGCAGCAGGAGTCACCTGAGGAGAAGGCAGGTGTCAAGAAGAGCACATTGCCGAGTGACACAAGACCCTGCTGCAGACAGTCCCCACCCATCCTGCTCAGCCAGCTCGCACACTGGCTTTTCAGAAAGCCACTTCTCTGCTGAATGCTCTGCTGTGCCTGTCTCTGACTCCAGCTCTGGAGCAGCTGTTCACTAGGGTCCCTCCAGACTGGTCTGCTCCTTCCCTTTAATACATCAGCCTGTCCTGACACCCTCCTCTTGTCAGTGGACATTTTTTACAAGCTTCATGCTCCATTAAAGCAAGCTGTACTTGGAAATCTCAAAGGATACAATACTTTTAAAGCACTTACTGCTTTATTCAGTGGGAATCAGTGTGATCTGTTCTTCCTCCATGAGCTCTGCTGGAACTTAGTTAATCCATAACTTCAGATATTTACTCTTTGGAGTGACATTAAGTGCTTTCTTTTTAGTTGTTAAACAAACAGAGCTCAGGGAGAGCTTGACCATTTACCTGCATACAGGGGAAAAGTAAAACAGCTGAGGCACCCACTCTGCCTTTCTCAAACCATTTTCTCTTTTGATTTTCTGGTGAGTAGAAATGGTTATATATTATTTGCAAGTGTACATATCCATTGCTGCGGTCTCTTGAGAGATCCTGCCCTCTTCTCACAGCACACAATCACCCGAAAGAGACACATATTGCAATTTTTAACAGTCCTCCCACTTCATTTGCTCATCAAAGCTTCCACCACAAAACAGCAAAGGGAACTAACCACCCCTGACAGCCATGAGCAGATACCAGATGCTTGTATCAGCATATTGCATCTTCTGGTGTCCTGGGTTAGCTCTCATCAGAACAGAGTATTCTACTGAATTCTGAACACTAAGCATTTAGAGAAAACCCCCAATCCTTTTCAGATATTTTCTTGCATTGGAGGTGGTAGGAAGCAGCATGTCCGAGTTCTCTGCAAACAGTGTCTGCAGTGGCATCTCTGTGAGCTGTGCAGCAGAATTCCAGAATCACTCAGGTTGGAAAAGACCTCCAAGACCATTGAGTCTAAGCTGTGACTGATCCCCACCTTGTCACCCAGCCCAGAGCACTGAGTGCCACATCCAGTTGTTCCTTGAACACCTCCAGTAATGGGAACTCCAAACCTCTCTGGGCAGCCCCTTCCAATGCCTGACCACCCTTTGCAGGAAGAAATTCTTCCTGATGTTGAAGATACAGCATCTTCATGCAAATTACCTGTGCACCCAGGAGTCTTCTGGGGTCCCTCATCAGGGAAAGTGCCACCAGAGGTTAGGGAAAGATGGGCTCCCCAGCATCTCAGCTCACATCCCCGTCACACTGATTAGGAGAGCCCTGACTGCTTATAAAACTTTTATTTCCTTTTTCCCTCACAAATTTGGCCATGGACTTTCTTGAAAACAAGTTCTCTTTAAATGAAGTTCATCCATTTGGGACTTCAGTTTAAAAGATTGCTGCATCCATATCCCAGCTGGGGAAGATGTGTGCACTACAAAGCTCTACTGGTATGTTCTTTATCCTCACTTCAGCCATTCAACAAGAAAACTTCAACTGAGATTAATGACAACAGATTTTTGCTGCAAATTGAGTTTATGAAACACACCTGAAGACAGGAAATGTAAAATAGGAAACCTAAATAGATACACAGGTAATACCCTATATTACATGTATTATTCATATTTGTAGCTTACCCAGCCATTTGCTACCACGTAGGTTACATGGTTTTGAGTAAGAGTGGAAATTCAGGACATGCACACCAACTGCCAACCTCAAACATGCAAACCAATGGGTCAGCCTCCCAAAAACATCCTATTTTTTTTTTACTCCTGTACTGATACTCAGTAAGAATTAACTTACTTTTTCATCATCCCTTTTGTTTTGAGGGCTTGATTTTCCTGTTTTCTCCTGCCATTGTAGTGAAGAAATGAGTATTTTAAAAGCCAGCACTTGGGCTCTCAGGTGATCTTATGACTTCAGGTGCAGGGGATTGAAGAAAAGATGGTCCAGGTACTTCAAGTTTTGCATGCCAGGGGATCAATTTCAATCTAAAAAAAAAAAAAAAAAATCACAGTGCTGGGCTGTTTTCTAGTTCATTTTCATTTTAAAAAATAGGATTTTTTCTAAGGAGGGCTAGAAGAGGGTAAAGAGGAGAAAATAGAAACCTCACAAGAGAATGGCAAGACAGAAGCTCCATAAATTTAAATTAGCACTGTGGAGACTTCTGATTTAGTGTGTTATGAACAGGCACTAATAATCAAAGAACCCACCTCCTTGAAATAAAAAAAAAGCAAATTATCAAATGTGTTCTTGGCCTTTAGCCTCTTAGCCAGGACCACCAAATTACTCCTCTCAAATTTTTCTAAATTGAAATTAAAAATGTAAATTTCTACAAATTAAATAAATTATAGATGTAAATTTTGATAAAGAAGGAAACTGAAGTGGTAAAAAAAAAAATCACATAAATCAAACCCCACAGCTCTTCAGCAATCATGCTGTGCTGCATCTATGAGCACTTCCTACTTCATAACTTTTTATTTGCAACAAATCCGAACAATTCACTGAGCAATAAAAGCACCAAGCCTACTTTCTATATGCACACTGGAGCCTCTACCTGCCAGAACTCTATCAAAGTCTTCCTCTCATCCCAAGTCCTGATTTCTTGCAAGACTTACAGAAACAGTGTTCTGTCAGCCATCATCTCTCCCTGTGAACTGTTTGAAACAAGAGAGCAGTTCCAAATAGGCATTAAAAGGGGAAAGACAGGCTCATACACACAGCACCAGACAGACTGCACCTGCTTCCCTAGGAAACCCAAGCTGAAGTATCAGTTTCCTCAGGTCGCTCTTCTTAAAAGAAAAGGTCCTTAGAGCCCAAGGTTTTCCACAGTTCAGAGGAGCACTGGAACATGTGCCAGAAAGGCAAGAACACCTCTCCATGGAGAGCCTGTGTGCTGCTGGGAAGTGCTGTGAATCCAGTTTGCAGCCTGGGAACAAGAGGAATTCAACAACCTGTGCAGATATCAAATTCCTCCCAGCCTGTTACTTCCCTGGTTGGGATCTGCTCGCTGCTGGGGCTGCAGTTCTGTACAGCCTCTGCCAAGAGAGACCATCACCTTGCTCCAACTCCTCCTCTGGAGCAGCCCATCAATGCAAACCAACCTGCTCATGGAGGAGGACGTGAGAGCTTAGGCCACCTGCTTCCCTGCTCCCATAAAGAAAAGCCATAGGCCACAACTGGCTTGCATTTTACCATGAAGTCAACCAAAGGGGTCTTCTAGGTCATATGCACACTGCCTCAGCTCTTCCTTTCTTGTAAAGAAAAACACTCCCAGGCCACTGGGTAAATACAAAATGCTAGAACTCTTCAGACAGAAGTTGCTGGAGAACTGCCATCACTCTTTTAGCTGTTATCAATGTGGAATGTCACGTTCCAGTCTCAGGACCTTTTCATTCTGCTCTCATGAGAATTAAACACCTCAAGCTACTCCAGGCCCAGCTAGGGGGTGCACAGTTATTCATACTTTTGTATTTAAACTCACTGGTAGAGATCTTCACAGCACACCTTCCTCCCAACCCATTCCATCTTCCTGACATCCTTTAGGTAGTTAAATCAAACCAAGAGGATGTCAGCCCTGGGAAGGAGGTCTGACATTCTGTAATGACACACTGAGTGGGGCAGTAAGTTTTTTTTTCTATTAGCTTCTGCCACATTACTAAAAAAATACCAAAATTAATTAACCTGTATC
Organism: Vidua chalybeata; assembly: GCF_026979565.1. Taxonomy (NCBI): domain Eukaryota; kingdom Metazoa; phylum Chordata; class Aves; order Passeriformes; family Viduidae; genus Vidua; species Vidua chalybeata. Next base: position 19,283,889 of record NC_071539.1, read on the forward strand.
AGAGGAGTAAGAATATCTTCTGTCTCTGCTGCTGCCTTCTTTGCATGTTTTCTGTAGTGCCACTTAAAGCAGAGCCTGACACTCAGGGTTTGATGCATGTGTGAGTAAACACAGTAGTTCTTCTTTTCTCCTTATTCTGGCTCCAGGTAACCAACACTGTAATGCTCAATTTTACCATTTTCATCATGCAAGAGTATGTAACATTAGAACGATGTTCCTGTTCCATACACTATTCTCTCCATACTTCTGTTTAATTAGCACGTACAAAGATGTTTTTCACATGGAAAATATTCATGACCATTGTAACTTACTTTCCACCCACTTTGTGACAGTACTGTGAAACTCTACATCAATCCTCTCAATCTAAATAAATCTGCTGGAAGTTTCCTATCAGCATCTTATGAACACACCAATCTGTACAGACAGAAGAGAAAGCTTATCACAATCCGCTCTATGGACTGCTCATCCAAATACCTCCAAATTTTTTTGTTTCAAGTTTACAGGTGTCATTTATGGCACTCAGTTTCTACATTTCATTTGAAAATTCACTTCTCCCACATTTCTGCAAATGTATTTTCACTTATTCCAGTCACTGTACATACTGCCTGCAATAAATGGAATAGGCAGAGGCTCAGGTGCAGGAGAGAACAACTGCTCCCATCTCATCCTGGCACTGCAGCACCATGGCCAGGAACAGCCACCTGAGGAGGAGTAACCAACACAGCCCTGCTGAGTCTGACAGAGTGCTCCCATCGAGCTGTGGGTTTGCTGCCAGCAGAGCTTTGATCAGGATGAGCACCAGTAGAAGCACCACATTTAAAACATCTTTCGTTCACTGCAAGACATAGCTAAAAAAACTAAACTACCTGATGCCTTCTACTCCATGCCAATTAAACCAACACAAAAAATGCTACAAAATTTACATTTTGCTACAACACTTACATTTACCATTTCCCTCCTCTCTAAGGAGCAGCTCTGAACTTCTGGTGCAAGCCAGGATAAAACCATTTAATCACAGCACAGGTTTTATTAGCTGGTTCCCATCTGATGGGCACAGCAGCCCTCTCACAACAAAATCAGTAACAGAGAATCCTTACTGGAAGCTCAGAAACATGTTTACTTTATATACAAGAAAAACATATTTACAACAAGTAAACTATGTACAAAAAAATCCCAAGAGACATTTCCATGGTAATCACTGTATAAATTAACAAAATAAATAGGAGGGAAGCAGGTCCCATTCTTAAGGCACAAAACCTTCTTCCCAAGACTGTACAGGGATTCACTTGCTTCCCGATGCTTTTAACAGGATCGCAGGAATGGTGGGGAGACCCCTGAGGAACAACAGTTGGTGGAGAATGATACAGACATGCAGTCACTGCTGACAGTTGTAGAAAAACATCATTTTTCATCCTTTCCTTTTTTACAGTACACACAACTTAAGATACAAAATATGTCTTGTAAACAGTCTGTTTTATAAATCACATCGCTATTATGCACATTTTAAAATAACACTAAAACAATGATCGAAGCTTTCCATACGATTTGGGTGCAGAAACAGACGTAGCACTGGTACTGAAGGCCTCAGCAGAGCTGGAGGCTCCCAGGTGCCAGGCCAGCACCACCAGGCACCCAGTGGCACAGTTCCCCTTGGCCACTGTGCCGGCTCCTGCCAACATCCCACAAGGTACAACAAAGAGGCTCTACCAGCCGTCCTGAGGGCAGCCTAGGGCAGGGCACTGCCAACAGCCAAACCTCCCTTCAGTCTCCACTGCACGCAATCTCACTTAGCTCCAATCATCATTCCCCAGAATCTGCCATTAAATATCCACGATGGTGCCAGAATGTGAGAAATTGGACTGAAGCCTCTTCCAAGCAGAAGAAACCCTGTGCCCAGCTCACTGCAGCCACTGCCAGGGGTGAAGGATGTGAACAGAAGGTGCTGTATGGCTTTCACAGGAGTTGCTTTTCTTCAGGGACTAAACATGTGTCTGATATGTGCAGTTCTAGCTTCTCTCAGGCTGGTGCTCCTGACACTGCTGGACAATCTCTTTTTGGCAAAGCAGCATATTTTTTACTAATTGTCATTTCTAAGTTTCTCTCCCACAAAAAATTATCAGATGTCAGAAGAGAAACTCAGGCAGTAGGCAAGAGTTCTACCTGGCTCCCTACTTTGCAGATAGCACTCACTGATAGCACTCACTGATGTTCAAGACAAGTTGTCTTCATCTATTCACAAAAATCTCGCCAACAGAAATCTGCACTGTTCCCAGTGAGACACACAGAACTACAACCCTTTGTGGTTTCATAGATCTAAACATTAATAAATATTTAAAGGCACTCAGGTTAAACGCGGATCCTGTTTTCTAGCTCTTAGAAGAAGGAAGAACTCCCTTCCTGCCTCTGATAAGTAAGACAGGAATATAGTGGCTGTCAACCCATTGATACATGTGCATGTGCACAAAAAGGATCTAAAGGCATTGACACACAGATCAAAAAAGCAAAAAAAAAAAAAAAAAAAGAAGATGCATCTGTGCAGGCCTCATCACTCATGCAAATGGCTAATGGCCATCAGGTCTTGATAGACATGGCATGAATTAAGGAACACACCTGAGTGTAAAAACTCTTTGGATTCCTCTGTTGCTCTGGGCAGGAAGAGTAGAGAGGAGCTGTTTCTATGCAAGCAAGAATTTAATCCCTCAAGGATTTATGCAAGGCAAGAGCTTATTGTTTATGCATCTTTAATCATGAAGCTGCTGGGGAAAGTTTACAGAACAGCTCCTTCACTGCATATAGAACAAACACAGATCTCACCTGTTCTCTGGAGTTATCACCTGCCTCGCCCTCCTGCTGCACTCTCCTGGGAAGGCACATGGATGTCCCAGCCACGCACAATTCTGAGATAGACAGTGTGATGCACACACTGTGAGGTCACTGCACACCACCACTGAGGATGGCTGCATCCTGAGGCTCTCCTGAAGAGATTTCTCCTCATTTTCATCCAGACACTGCTCTGTGCCTCAACAAGCAATACAGTATGCTTGCAATTCCTACTTACCTGATACCTCAGGAATTCAATATAGTTAGAGGGAGTCTGTACTGATAAATAAAAAATACAGCTATGGAAGCAATTGCCAACATATACATAGGAGAAATACATTCAGGGCAAGGCTGGATATATTTCCTGCTCAGGCCCCACACTATTTATACTGTGTTTCTAGCTGGAACAAGCATGTTTAGTCTTCTTTTACCTACTCATGAGCAAACCCTGTTACTCGCCAGGCTGCGAGGAGACACATGGGTGAATGTGTCTGGTTAGAACAGACAGGCAGAGTCAGAATAACCCCTGGTGAAATACTAGGGAATTCAATGGAGTTTGCCCAGCTGAAACGAAATCAGCCCAGAGCCTTTATAAGTTGACAAATCTTTATATAAACTAATTTGACTGATTGTTATTAGACTAGAGAAGTGATATCAATTTGATAAAAATCCTTACAAGTAAAAAAGAATGATGTCCTCAGCAAATTATCTTTTATGCCACTGTGTATGTGGGCTTTTCTGTCAGCAACTGTAGCCAGAGAGAAAAGCCCCCTCTGTAATAATAATGAAAAAAATAAATAAATACACAGAAAATGACAGAGTAATTAAAAATTTCTGCTGTCTCCCAAGTTTTACAGCACTGACTGTTGCCAAATTCCCTTTGCAGTGATAAAGATGGTGATATAACTATGCATGCTGGTCTTGGGCTTTAACAGCCACCCAACTGAGGTCAGCCATCTAGAAACTCTGATTCAGAGGCACTAATTTTTCCATGCTCCACTGTTGCTGGTACCAAAAGCAATTTATCAATATATTCCAGTTTTCATTATGATGCTCATTTGCTCAGTAACAATCTCCTTCTCTCAGAGTTCTTACAGGAACCCCAATGTTTGACAGCATAAGGAATCTTTTAGGGGTACAGCCCAGGAGAAGTGAGCTACTCTAATCTTTTGTATCACCCTGGAGTGAAGGAGCAAGGCAGAAGAAAGAGAAGCAAGGTGGAAAAGCTACTGAAACCTAGACAGGTGAAAAGATACAAGTACTAGACTTAAATCACTTATTTTGTGACAGAAATAGTTTTGTACACTGCAAGCTGAAGTAAAGAAACAGCTCTCGTGTTTGTGGCCACATAAGTGGTACTGAGCAGGCAGGAAGCTACACCGGGCCATTGACAGTCATATTGCTCCCTCCCTCAAGATGAAGCAAGTTGTCCTATACCTCCCTTCTTGTGCAGCACAAACAGCTCATTAGCTTTCCTCTCCCTTTTATCTGGTCTCTCAAAGATGAATTCAGAAGAAGGAATGTCAGAGCTGATTTCCTGTAACCATTTGTCTCTCCAGAATTTTCTTTTCTTACTGCCAGGAATTTCTGAACAATTGTCCGTGACGATTCAGCACCACATTTTTTGTGACAACCTAAAGGTTGTACCATTGCCCCTGGCTGGTAGAGGAGAGCAGGCCCAGCAGAAGGCCCCACCAGCTGGTGCAAACCCTGTCTGAAATACATGCACTGTTTGTTGCAAAAGCATGAGTGAATGAGAATCACTTGATATTCATTGGAAGAGGTCTGCACTGGCTTCGAATTTCAGATGCAAATTACACACAGCTACAGATGCATTAAAAAGGGATTAGCAAGATGAAAGGAGAGGCTTTGTCCCACTTAAATATGCTAAATACAGGTGTGACACACAGATGAACAGGAAAGTTTTGGGTCTGAAAAGACTGTCAGATGCTCCTGAATTAAGACTGGCCAATACATCTTTTGCCCTGAATGATTCTACTGTGATGAAGTTATCCAGTAAAGGTATCTGTGTTGCAGTTCTCAGGAGTCCTGCAGTGTCCCTGGAACCAGAACTTCCCACGACACAGGACATGGCTCTTCAAACAGCGAGTGAGTTCTCTCCAGGAGGTTCTGTCAACCACAGAGGAAGTGCCTCTCCAATGGATGCAGCCATACCCCACAGGAAAAAAGTAGCACCATGCTTGGTTGATATGAGCTCTGAACAGCTAAAATTCGGCTGTTCAGCAGCGATAGTTGTGAACACATCTGCTTTGTGAGGTGACTGCTGTGCAGTTAGGGAGAATGGTAGACACAGGCTGTGAAAACAGAGGCTAAGCCTCGCTGGCAGGAGTATTCCGGCTCAGCTCCTTGATCCCGTGCAGTATCCTCTTCATGTGACCTACTTTGGTCACACCCAGGTCCTGTAAGAAAAAACAAAACCTTACACTAAAAGAAAGGCAGAAGGAAACTCCAGGTGGCCAAGCAACAGTTACAAACTAGTCAGCCAGTTACAAAGAGAGGAGGAAATCAACCAGAAAAATTCCAAACCTGAGAGTTATTTACAGAGCCTCAAACCACATGTCAAAAAGCTACTAAGGAATGCAGAGTGGGCACAGAGCAATGCGAACAACTATGGACTGTTAGCCAGAAACACAAATTGACTGTCAAAGGCTGTGAGAACAGAAAGAGCACATAGATGTCAAGGACCCAATTTAGAAGCCAAAACATGCAGGAAGAACTAACCAGTCACATCTGATAGCTGGTACCATGCAACAAACACAGGCTGTAGGTGGATGACATGCAGAGGGGTCAGCTACACAGCTTACAGCAAATCTCACCATGGGAAGATGGTAAAAATTATAAATAAAGGTTCAAGGGGCATCCAACAAATGCCACATACTACTTCAAAAAAAACCCAGTGTTTTCCTGGTCCATGCAAGTCACCAGAATGATGACACAACTCTCTTCTACATGCAAAGAACCACCACTTTCAATTTTTCCTCAGTAGAAACAATGTCTCCTGGTGAGGAGTTGAAAAGTTGTGTAATGTGGCTGCTAAGCCTTCTTAAAAAAGATTCTCTCCATCCATAAGCCTCATCAAAGTGCACCATCATTTTTTCTTGTAACAAAGAAGTATGATGATCCATTTGTCCAGTCACTGCATGGTAAGAACCAAATTACAGCACCTTCTGCAAAGATGGTACAGTAGCTGAGAAAAACTTCTGTCATTAAAATCAGAGACTCTCAAGAACACTACTAGCAATCTGTGTGCTGGACTGTATCATATCTCCAGGAAGCTGTGGCAGAACTGGACAGCTGGTCCCTCAACCAGCTCTTCTACTTCCCTGCTATGAAAAACCAGGGGACCCAAAAGGGTGAGAAAATAAAACGAGGCTGTAGTGAACCTGTTCATCTTGCCAAGGCACCTGGAATGAACAGCGGGCAGACCACTTCCAAGCACATTCAGCACAGGAGGTCATGCAGATGCAGCTGGCTATTTCTCATGAGCCGACCGTGAAAGTACCTTGAGGTCCCTCCGTTCAAGGTGCAGGAGCTCAGAGCCCCGGACGTCATGCCGGATGAAGATATCCTTATACTCACAAAGACTGAGGTGCTCAAGCCACGCCGCAACCTCCTCCGTTCCCCAGAGGTGAACTGTTAGAGATGGAAAAGCAGGAGTGCATTGAGTACCCAGAATCCCAGGAGACAGGGAGAGATGAGGACACCACAGCACTCAGTGCCAGAGGAGGAGGGCAAGCAGGACCACAGTCTCTACCTAAGGGGAGGGCAGCACAACCTTCAATCTCAAATGAAGGAGGTAGGGCAAAAAAGGTAGGAGATGCTCTCTTAAGAAGAGTCTTGCTGCAGTACAGCCAGGAGGAAGTGCATATTTGTTTGGATGAGATGGCATATCTTTTCATAGGGGTAACTTTTTTCAAGTTTACACCCATGTTTAAGAAGAGTAAATTAATTGTGTAAATTCTGTGTACAAAACAACAGATTCATAAAATATATGATGGAGAATCACAGCACAGATCAGTTCGCACATTATTATGTACAACCACTTGCAATCAGTAAACAAAATGGCAACTTCTCTCCCCCTTGTCTGAGGGAGAGAGGAAGAGTTTAGACTTCCACCTTCTTGCAGTCTCTAAATAAGAGAATAATAAAATTTCCCAGTTTTGGAAGGCAGTGAATGAACACCAGCCTGTCAGACAGGAGACTGTACCCACAACTCCATGGCTGAGGACAGGACCCAAGAGCTAACAGCACAGGTCATACTTCTGAATTTTGGAAAAAGACTTCATAAGGAGAGCATAAACCAAAAATCAGCTAGACCAATTTAAAGAGAAAGTGTCTTGAATGGCAATTTGTTGATTCATGGCCAGTTTTTGTTTACTGACCAATAGGATTAAAGGTCAGGAAGCACCTGTGGTGATGCTGATTCCCAGCCAATTAGACATGAAACTTGATTAAGGCCTGAAGGTGAATCAATGAGAAAAGTATCATTTATTGTATCACAGAGAATAAGCAGTGAAAAGACTGGAGTTAAGCGGACTTGAGCCCCACAGTCATTTTTATACTTAAAATGCCGAAATCCTCAAATTCACTTCCCTAAACATCCTCTGAAACATCTGTGAAAATCTGTATAGTGTAGGGGAGAGTTCTTCAGAGAGTACCTCCTGTTCCTGCTCACGAATGTTGGCATGGTACAGGGGGACGATGACTCAGAAGGGAGCAATAAGCTATTTTGCCAAATGAAAAAGACTGACTAGACCTGCAAGAAGAGGCAGATGCAGATGAAACAGAAGGAGAGGATATGTGAGGAAACAGACCGAGAACAGGTAGTGGTGTGACCACACTGATGGGATAAAAAGACACAATGAATAAGCAGACTTGGTACCCGGCAATCCCATGCTACTGTGAGTCTCCTTATTTTTGTTGTTCTTCTCCTTTTTAAACTTGGTCACCAGGCGGAATTTGCCACTGCGACTGCGTTTAGAATAATCCAGCATCTGGTTCTGCAAGAACAGAAGGGAAAATCAAGCACACATAAACTGATTGGAATGGACTAAGAGCAACAAGCACTGTCAAGATCAGTTCTGTGATCTCAAAAGGAAAAAAAATCCTAAACTCATTCTCATCAAGACAGAAAAGGAAGCAGAGAAAGTTGATCCCATATTAGGCAAGAGATCTTGGCAGGAAATTACTTTCTTTAGCCCTAGGGAGTCAAGTTTATTTCTTAATATTTTTTTCTCACATCAGCCATATAGTAACAGGAAGTCAAACACACAGGGAGAACTAGGGAAAAAGAGAACAGGTAGGGAGAAATAGCCTTGGTTCTCCTCACCTCCTCATCACAGGGCTCCATAAGCTGCCACAGCCAAGGGATGTCTGCCAGTTTCCTCAGCTGGAGGTCCATGTCTGCCAGGGCTGCCTGGAGCTGCTCCTTCTGTGGAGGATCTAATTGCTGGATTAGGAATAGAAGAAAGGCAGAGTTAAAAGCCTCATGGTAGAACACACAGCCAGGCCCTTGTCTTGAAATTCCTAGCTAACAAAGCAGTTCCTTTGACAGGAAGTCCAGAGCAGGTACTCTGCCCAGACCAAGTTAACAACTCTTCTATTTTCTGAGCTCCAAGCTCCACAGCACACTCGTGTAGCAAAATTTTCTGTAGCAAATGATTCCTGGATAGTAACATCTAAACTGACTTACAGAGTCCAAGACCAGCAAAATGCTAGGCCAAGGCAATAGGAGGAGAGGAGAGGAAGTGTGAGGCTGGTTTTTCCTCCTGCTTTATGCTCCTTACCAGTGCCATCTTGCCTGCCAGCAGCAGCTCTGTCTCATTGTGCAGGGCTTTGACATTATTCACCATCTCTACAACAAGGCTGCAGTTCAGACCCTGCAGGGAAGCAGTTCATGTACAAGTTAAGCTTAGAAGTGCACAGGTCTGAGCAGTCAAAAGGAAGAAGTCTTAGACTAGCAAGGCCTACTTTTGGTCAGCTAGAATGGAAAACCAAGAGCTCTGGAGTGAGGACAAATGGGAGATGCCAAGTGAGTGCAGTACCTCTGTAGACTTGGATTTAGCGTAGACTTTGTCCATAGACTTGGAGCTGGCATTGACAGCATGGGCAAGCTCCTGTTCCATGTCCTGATAGGATTGAGCTATTTCCCGAATGCTAAAGAGAGAATTACAGATTGCATCAGCATATCAGATTGCATATGTTCAAATCAGGAGATCTCTCCTCACTGGGTATCCCATTTAAACACTCATCCAAGTGCTGAGCCGAGCCAGGCTCATGGCAGGGGCACAGCCTCTGGCAAAGCAGGGCAGTTCTCCTGCCACATTGAGCATGCATAGGCAAGGAAATGCAGCTCTCTCACAGGAACAACATGTTCAATTCTGCACACAAACTGGGATCAGTTTGAAATACAACCCAGACATTTTAGTATGACTAGAGTGATGTGAAAGGCAGCTGCACTTACAGCAACCTTCTCTAATGACTCTGGGAACTTTCTCTCAGAAGCCCAATGGAATGCCTGACTAAAGGATAAGCAGGTAAGCATACATTCTGGGCATTGTACAAAAATTTCTGCTAGGCATCAGGGTTACAACAACCCAGGCTGTCATCTGAGCTCCTTGAGAGGCTTTTGTTTCTTTTCTGAAAAAACTACTTTATATTCAAAGGCAACAGGTTGTTTCAGGATTAAAGGATCCATGTTTGCTCATAAAAGTAACATATTTTGTTCAAAATGGCCTAAGAAAGTTTATTTAGCTTTAGTCCTTGTTTAGCTGGGACACTGAACAACAAATGATGTTACTCTCAGTGACATGGACCAGCAATGTAGCTGAACAGGAACATCTCCAGGAACAGGAAGCAGGACAAGAACTTCAGGCCCTAAAGGAGGCTCTATTCACCAAAAGCAAGTTGAGTCACACCTGTGGATAAGAGCACCTGCAGCTTGACCAAACTGGATGATCTGGGTGGATTCTTCTTCAGACATGATCTCTGGTTGCAGAGAGAAAGAGGACGGTCGTGACAACTCACACTTCTGCTTGTCTTCCCAAGACTTCAGGGTGCTCTCAAATGCCTAAAAACACAGTAAGCGAACTATGAAGTACCTTGTAAAACTCCTATAAAAACCCAGTGACTGTGCCTATGCCTGTAAAACATGTAGATCTGGTACAGGCACTTTTCACTGCAGGGCCCAGTAGTTAAGTTGCTTATAACTTTGCTAAGTAGCTGGCTGGGATGAAGTTTTCCATGCCACATGCTTGCCTTGGCTGAATTTCTATTTAAGCACAGTTTTAGTCAAAATTACTGGGCAGTACTGAGAGCCAGACTTAAAAAATCCAACAATTCTCTACTGGTGGCAGCCTTTTCTTTGAGCAGCTGTATCACCTTTACACCTCAGTATTACTGAGACACTTCAGAACTTGAAATTAAAAATGTTCAAGGCTCCTCCTTATCTGGAAGTAAACTGGGCTTCCCTAGGAACTGCTGGGCCAAGCCCCTGAACTCAGAGCTAGGACCTGACACATTTGAAACCTTACTGATACTCCTGTGGGCAGCAGGTAGTGGTGTGGGAAGAAGCAAAACAGATCCAATGTAGAAGGATTTATATTGAATATGGTGAGAATGAAAACTATGGAGCCTTGTGGTAAAGCACTCTCTTCCCCTACTGCCTCTAACACTGGAAAACCAGGCTCTGTCAGCTCAGTGCAAGCTACCTGCCGATCTCACTCTTGCTGATGACTCTTTAGTGCTCCAGATGAGGCCAAACAAATAAGGGAATTTGAGTTTTTCCATCTTCAGTTTAGGAAATTATATAACCCAAATCACATTTGAAAAATGTTACCAAAGGTACAGGGTCACATGCATCAAGTCCACTTCAACTGAAGAGGACAGGTTTGCTCTGTGAAAGAAGGGGTATGCAGTGACCTTTAAAAGGACAGCAGGAAAAACAAGGGTAAGTTGAGACAAAGTTGAGTGTGCAACTGCAAAACTGGAACCTCTTCCTCGCAATTCCATGACTGCAAAACCAAGTTGGTAGGCAATTAGGAATGGGCTGGCACAATCATAGCTGTGATTTCTGATGGCCCAACACATAGCACACTCACAAGGGACTACCTTGTCTTCTCTGTCTCTTGTGCTTCATGTCACCTTTCCCACCATGCCCACACATAGGTTGCCTCTCCTTTTTTCCCTCCCTTTACCTTTACAGCAGCAATCCTGTTCTCTCTTGCTCTCTGTGCTATCTCTTTCAGTCATTGTCCCTCCAAGTGTCAATGTGATGCTGCAGAAGCTCTCTTACCCTTCACAAAAGATTGTGTGCACTATTCCCGTCTCCTCTCCACAACATTCACATCAGAGCTGACAGGACACTCTTTGAACTCAAAAGAGGATACATTCAGCTAGATATAAGGAAGGATTTTATATGATGAGGGGGATGAAACACTGGCACAGGTTGCCCAGAGAAGTGGTGGATGCCCCATCTCTGGCAACATTTAGACCACAGGCTCGATGGGGCTTTAAGCAACCTGGTCTAGTGGAAGGTGTCCCTCCCCAAGGAGCTTGGACTAGATGACCTTTAAAGTCCCTTCCAACCCAAACCATTCTGTGGTTCTATGATCAACACCCACTGCTCTCCCAGTTAAGAGGTCTCTGGTCTCCTGTCCTACCACGATAGGGGCTTTGTATGCCCACCTTTGCTCTCCTTTCATACTATCATCTTTGTAATTCCCTTGCCAGGCAATCTGCCTCAGGTCTGTGTATCAGGCTGCTTTCCCTTTTTCCCTTTGTTGTACTCCTTATTGTGATTCAGCAGGTGAGTCCCTTTGCAGAGGACTTTGATTTGCTCTGGAAGCTGGGTAAAGGGGTGTTATGCTGGAAAATATGAAGATCTGCTCTCAACTGAACTGTTTATGCATGGACAGTCACAGAGCTGGGAGGACTCAAAGTGTGTCTGTGCCACAGCATGGTCTTTATCCTTTCCCTTGTCTGACCACTGCTCAGTCATATAGCAAAAGAGCAAGGAGGCTTCCTTATCTGCTGGTACTCATCAGATATATTTGAAAATTATGAGATGAGACTGACACACACTTCTGGAACAAGGCAAAAGACACTGTTTTGCATGGTCAATGAAGCCAGATACTGAATAACAATGACAAATTAAAACATTGACCGTCTGAATCTAGACAATCCACAGCACTTGGCGAGGCAGGCATCCTGTAGAAAAAACAGCATGCAAGCATGTTAAGAAACACTGTCTTAAGGCAACTAGAAAAGGAAGTAAAATAAGCTTGCATAAACAACCTTATTTATGACATTTCCCAAGTGCTGAATGCAAGTTTAATCACATTCTTTCCCAAAAGGTTTATGGTGTGTAATAAAATATGCTTCTTGCATTCACAAAGATCATGTTCACGTGTGGCCCTGTCCATGCTCTCCAGAAATATGTGACGTTGAAACACATGTATACTGCACAAGCAATTCAGGATGCTCTTACCCTGTCTCGGGTGAGGGTCTGTGCCCTGTTCTTATGAACAATCCAAATGTAACCTGGAGGCTGGATCCAGGCTTCTCCATCCACTTGCACAGGAACTCCTTCTTCTCCAAGGATTGCTATCTTTACTGTCCGGCACTGCAAGGAGTGACTGGGTCAGAAGAATGCTAAAAGGTTGATTTTCCAAAAGCATAAGCCATTCTCTGTCATTCCAAAGCCCCTCCCCAGGTGCTGTAGCTTTGGTGCTACTTGAGGCACACACATCTAGGCAGCAGGACACACCTCAGCCTTGAGCAGCGGGGAACACCTGCTTTGCCTTTGGACTAATCTGTATTTGAGTTGTTGGTCTAACTCCTACTAAAATGAATGCTAGCAAACAATTCCATACTCAAATTGCCCCTGAGCACGTCCATTTCCAACCCTGGTGAATGCTCTTTCCATGGACCAGACAGAGCAGAAAGAAGGGCTTTACAAAGTCCACCAGCTGGAGAGGGGGCAGGCAGGAAGAGCTCACAAAAGCAGCTGATACCTGTGCAATCCGGTGATGCTGTAGGTTTATCACACGTGACACTGCCATCTGCATGCTACCAAACACGGCTACCACCTCCAAAATCTTGTCATCAAAGGAAGGGGCTGTAAATGTCTGCCACATACAAGGGAGAGAGAATTCAGCTGAGGCACAGCTCTCTTGGAGATGTTTCCTTTACCCCCTATTGGTGCCAACCTGGGGGTTGGCTCTTAATTGTGCTCTTTAATCTGTATAAAATTAACAAGGTTAGAAAGTGAGGATCTGGAACGAGCTAGAAGTGAAAAAGGGAAGCTTCCAATTGCTAAAGTATAATTCAGACATGAAAGCTGTAGGTCATACAGCAATAATTATTTTTTTGAAAGTAGGCACTCCAAAAAATTTCCAAAGATTACAACATTTCTGAGTGAATCTAGCTGCCTTTGCTATCAAGGGGCTTTACTTCTCTTTATTTCTCTGTGTTGACAAGGGCAACCTAAAGAACTTCCTGCAGGTCCAAATGCTCTGGTGATGTTTTTTTTCTAAATCCTTACAGACTGCCTGGGTATGAAAGCTGCTAAAGGTTAGGTCTCAGTATCTCAGCCACATCCAACAGAAAGTGCATGCAGACAGGCCCCCTGCCCTCTTCTTCCAAGCACTATTTTCAGAGGCTGTGACCTCAAAAGCAACAGTAAGTAGAAATATTTCCTGTACGGTCTTAGAGAATACTCACATCATCTTCCTTGGTTCCCCCCCAGAAGTTGGTGCCTCCTGCATAGCTGGGAATGTTGAGCACAGCAATCCCCTGGAGACTGGGCAGAGGGATTGGCCTCCCATCGCACTGCACAAAAATGAAGGCAACACTACTCTCAGCCCAGCAGGAGAAAGACCCTCCTGCCAGAGCACATGCTCTGTGAACAGAAAACAGCCAGCACCATCTTAGTAATACATTAATTCAGGTTTCTTCCTGTTCATTCTTGGCCTAGAAGAGTAGAAGGTATCCACTCAAGCCTCATGAGCCACACATCTTCTGGCAGACATGTTCTTCAACAAACTCTTGTTTCTTTTCCTCTAACCGGAATAGGACACACCTGAGAGGCCTGGCAAAGCCTCTTGATTTATTTCTCAAGAAAGTGGAATACAACTCCTGAAACATCCATGTGATGAGGGTCTTCTCCTGCAAGTTACCTGTTTATGCTGTACATGACCTATACAAAAGTATTTCTTTTCCAGCTGGATAGACATCACAGCACAGTTAAATTCAGAACTTTCCACTGCACCCACCATCAAAAATTATGTGCTCACGTGAGAAACCACATGGAACGTAACAATCTTATCCATGCTGAACACTGCACTGCGAACAGCAAATACTTTCCAGCAGGATGATACTTCTTCTCTTTTGGGCTTAGAATACAAGTTATGCTCCTGAACCAGGAAAAGCCACTTTTAGTTAGCTCAGCGTGACACATAGCCAAGTACATTGTTTCAGGCAGACAAATGCCACCAAGCCAAATCACCATGCCAAAAATCACAGTGCCTGAAGGAGATGGAATTAGGCATCCCAGTCTTAGGAACAGAAGAACATGCTAATTCCTTACCTCCAGCAAGACCTTCTGCTCCAGGTTTTTATATGTTCTGTGCAGCAGCTCCTTGGTCCCCAATACTCCATACCACATCATATTCTTAGTACGACTTCTAAGGGGGCAAACAAAAAGAGAAAAAGTCAGCACAGACATTTACCCTTTCACTAAGAAGGAATGAAATCTTCACATTGAAATGGTACCTGCTACATCCTAAACCACAAAGGTGCTTTGCTTCCAAAAGGGTCAATTGTTTCAAGTGGTCACTGTACTAGGAAACTACTTCCCTTTAAGTAAATGTCAGGTAGGAATCAAGCATGAGTAACAGACACTACCAGAAGTATACACAGACTGCCCTGGCACAGAACTTGTCCATCTCATACACCAAGACATCAACAGTGCTTGGCTGTATTAGCTCATATACAGCAAATATAGCCAATCCTAGGCTACACAAAGCATCCTGTAGTTGCTCAGGTATTCAAAAGGCCAAACCTGTGGTTTGTATTGAATCAGGATCAATGCCAAAACCAGCCTCTGCTGCATTTAGAATTGAGATGTGCTTCTCTCTGTGCGTGAGATGATATAAATAGAACCAATGTGCTAAATGTTGCTCCAAAGTAGCAACTTAAATACCTTATAGCATAATGAACCAGTAATAAATCAGTAACTTATCTCTTCCATCATGATTTCAAGCCTTGAAGGAGCATTATGTAGACAATACACCTATTCAGCACATTGTACACAATCAGCTTCAAAACCACACAGAAGCATGAAGTGGTTCAGTCACTTTTGGCATAATTCCAAAGGTCATTTAAAACCAAACTCACCTGCATTTCTCTGGGTGCTCATCACGTTTGTTGTTGAAGTCCAAGGAAATCTTTGCATCCAGTCCAATTCCAAAGTAATTATTCATGACACACTTCTCAGTGTAACATTCACTGCCAAACAGAAGAACAAAACTTCCGCACATAAGTCTTGGTACCATTTGGTGCGTATCTCACACAGAATCATTTAGATTGGAAAAGACCACCAAGCCCAACTGTGTCAGATGTGTGTCACTGCACATTCCATAAGCTGATCCTTAAGCTCTAGAATCCAGCGTATGAATCCATTTATGGAACTCCAGGCTGTTGCAGTCCATTACTTTGGTCCATAAATGAATCCCCCTCTCTGCTGAGGTCCGTTTGCAAATACCCATGCCCTCCCTTCCAGCTCCTGAGCATACTCACAGATTTTCAGGCTCAGAGTTAAAGGGATCCGCATGGATCAACAATCGGCTGATGACAGAGCTCCCAGGCAAAGAACCTGACATGCCAGCACGTATATCTGTAGGAAAATTGACCATGGAGAAGAGCATGACAAATAATAAGCAGAAAACAGGTAACGTCAATCTCAAAGACTAGATAACAAGAGTTGATACATTCTTCCCTGTCATTCATGAAGAAAGCAAAGAGCATTAGTGTCTTCTTTCACTAACCCAGAGGTTAGTTCTTTTGACAAGGAGAAGGGTTTCTGGGGCTGCCTGCAGGGTTTCTGACTGACAGTGTACTGCCTAAGGCTAGCAGCACAGTTGTATAGAAACATGGAAAAGAGAAATAGGAGTTCTCTCTGCAGGAGCTTTTTCGTTCCAGGGTGAGACATGCAATACCCCTGATACAGTGAATAAAGAGAAAGGAGCAGGACTGAAGCTATGATCCAAGTTATTCAAGAATTACTGTCTCCTGCTTCTTAAATTATTAACTGGTGAACCACAAATAGTAGGTTTGTCAGAGAGAAAGGAAACTACCTGCTTCCAGAAGGAGCAATTTGAACAAAGTAATTTGGGCGAAGAGATGGAAAGATACTGCTACACTGATGGGGAGAAGTTGCTGCACATCATGTGAGAGGTGGGAATTCTGCTGAGTCTGTGCACTTCCAGTCACTTCACATAAAGGAACTGCTGCCATTCTTCAGAAACCTTTCTCAACAGCATCATCTCCCCCTTCTCATGGTTACTTTGAGATAAGTATCTCCTTACAATTGGCATCTAAATTCTGCCACTTCATGGCATTAATAGAAATCTGTGTCTAAGTCTTAGCTACAAACTGGAAACTACTACAGCTCATTCCAAGCCTCCACTTGCAGTTATCTACAAAGGGATTTCTCTCGTGGTTGACCTTGCACAAAAGGGCATCTGGC